>NC_133320.1:14774563-14848426 GCF_012295235.1 Primulina huaijiensis | reverse complement strand
GTTAATTATTGTAATATAGTACGTTAATTGGGACAGCTTGGATGGTGCGATTATTGCATAGGTGTGGCTAATAAAAAATTTCAGGGTCCATCTCATTCATATTTAATAATGAGTATTTTGTGAAACGGTGTCACGAATCTTTATTTGTGAGACGGGTCAACGTTACTGATATTCACAATAAAAAGTAATACTTTTAACATAAAAAGTAATATTTTTTCATGGATGACACACATAAGAGATCTATATCACAAAATACGATCCGTGAGACTGTCTCACATAAGTTTTTGCCTTAATAATAAATACCTTAAGGTGCAAGTTTTCCCACGTTTGTGAAGTCAAATTAAAATTTTTGTGTGTGTGTGTGTGTGTTATTTAAATTGAAGTTAGTGCAAGAGTATGAATTTTAGATATGAACTTAGAATTATACGGGGCAAAAACACTATTTAATATCTAATTTGAACAAAATCTTAATTCGATTTTTTTCTTTAAACGTTTCCAAATTAGTCATTTATCTTTGGATTTGCTCAATTTGGTCCTCCAAGCATAGAAATTTTAAAAATGCCCAAAATAACTTTGATTATGTTATAAAATCCCTAGAAAAAGCAATGAAAATGGTATCGAAGTCAAGATTTTTTTTATTTCATACATATAAAATAATAATTATTAAATAGTTTATCTTGCTGAGGAGGAAATATTATCAAATTAAGGATCCAAATATAAGTTCGAGATTTATTTTTTTCAAATTTTATTCGATTCACACTTAATTTGTGTTAAGAAATTGCTTGGATTATTTTAGTTTGGAGCAGTATTATGCTTTTTGTTGTTTAGTTTTGTGTTTGCAGGATAAAGACAATTAAAAGGAATGTTTAGGAGGAGGAAAAGATTGAAAAGATAAGGATTGGAAGATTTGCAAGGGTCAAAACTGTGTAGGGGTCGAGTAGTAGGCGCAAGCGCCTACCAATGGGAAACAAGCGCTAGTAGAATTTCTTTGATTTACTTTGCATATTAAATGAAGTAATAAGTAGATAATTGTCGAAGTAGACGCACGTGAAGTAATATGATACTATTTTATTTCGCATTATCACCGAAGTCGTATCCAAGAAATTAGCGTACTCTTTGGTCGATTAAATGAAGGAAAACCGGTCCGAAATTAGATCGATGCCGATGTAAAACGTCTTCTACATCATCGATTTTGTAAAGTGCAGAAGTAATAGCTTATATATAACTGCATATTTTATATTGAATGACGAAGTAAATGTGTTGTATAACTTCACATGTTTTGTATTTTTGTGAAGTAAAAAATGCGATCGACTTGGTGTGGAAGTGATAGACCGTCGCTATTGGTTTTCAATATTAACCGTCGCTAATTAGCGACGGTTTTAGAGAAACCGTCGTTAATAAATTAGCGACAGTAAAAATCTGTCGCTAATTAGCGACAGTTAATCTAAAAAATCGTCGCTAATTAGTGACAGTTTTTAGCGAAACCGTCGCCAATAAGCAACGGTCTCCCTCAAAACCGTCGCTAATTATATAATTTTTTTTAAAAAAATTTGTTTTATATTTTAATAAAAAATATTTAGTTTTATAATTATTTGTACATATTTTTAAATAATCTTCTCAACTAATCTAAATATCATATTTTTAAATTTGTAAATAATCTATAAAACGATTTAAACGATAAAATAAGTGAACAACAAAATTAAATTCATGATCATAAATTAAAAATCGAAGCTAAAAAAATTATCCTAAAGCGAAACTAAAATCATCTAAGAGAGAAAAATGGACTGAAGATGTGAAATATTGCAGAGGAAAAGGAGGTGAAGAGGCGAATATTTATAGGCAATTGGCGACAGTTTTAATTAATATGTCGCAAATTGGCAACAGTTTTATTTAATCTGTCGCTAATTGGCGACGATTTTAGTTAAACTGTCGCTATTAGCGACAGTTTTGTACACCCGTCGTCGATTTATTTGAGCGACGGTTTTTCTAAATTTGGCGACGGTTTTAAAAATCCGTCGCAAAGTTTTAAATGTCGACAATGTTTTACCCAAACCGTCACAAATATTTGTGACGATTTTTTAAAAACCGTCGCTAAAAGCTTTGTTTTTTTTTTGGTTATTTGATCTTTTGTTACTTCCCAATTTACATTTAATGACGAAATAGTAGATTTAAAAGACTTCATTTTTTTGTATTGTATTGAAGTAATTAATGGATAACGACTTCACATTGAGTTGTGGTGAGGTAAATTCTTTCTTTAACTTCGACACAATTTTAAGGGATTGAGAAATAATTTAAGAGAAATTAATTAAAATTATGGTCCATTTTTTTTACTTCATTAAATATAAATTTCAAATTTTTTTTAACTTTTTACTTCATCAAAACTACTCTGTCGGAGTAAAATGTTACAAAAAATTAGAAGTGAAGCCCGTGTTTTTGAAATTGTGAAGTAAAAAATAATGTTTTACTTCGTCGGTGTTATTACCGAATTTGATTGATATATACTACTTCATAATTAATAATCGCCGAAGTAATCAATAACGAAGTAAAAATAAAAAATTCTACTAGTGAAAGAGAGCCAGCGAGCATGCGGTGCTTCAGCGCCGAGAACATGACGCCTAAGCTCCGAGGATGAAAAGAGTTGGCCCCAATCGCCTGCATTGGCGCTTCAGTGCTCATTCCGTGCAGATGCGGAACCTGAATGCCGAGCAACAGGTGCCTTAACATGAAAAGCATGCAACAATAACACGGATAGTTCATAAGAGGCACCCGAGCTCCACTCAATCGGTGCCTCAGCGCCGAGATAGTCCTGCATGAATACAACTCAGCAGTTTCAACACATCAAAAAACGATCCCGAGAGTATTAAAAAGGAGATATCATCATATTCAAAGGGGGGCCCTTTTCATTCATTTTTCACTCTAGAATACTCAACAACATAACGCCCAAATAAGACTACATACAACTACGCATTCAAGGAGGCTTAAGACACGAATTTGAGACATGGGAGCAAATGACAAGGGATATTTGAAACAAAAGATGAAGAAAATTCTTACGGGGATGGAAAATCAACTTTACTTTCTGATTTTTATTATCTGCCTTGATTTATGATGATATTTTTTAATATATCTACGTGTTTAATTATTTCATCATAAACTTTTGTTTGTTTCTATACTTTGACGTAACTCGATTTGGATTTTATGTTTTGAATATTATTTTGTTCTTACTGTTTAGTTGTGATATCTGGAGTTTTTTGCGTTCAATTAACTGATCCCTAATTGAATCGTTATATTTATTTGAAATTTCGTAATCTGAAGAGGGCATTTTTTATTAAGACCATAGGAAGACAAAATCTAGGATAATTGGAGAGCTCAGGAGACCTATAATTTCTTTTGAGATCGTCGAAAGAGAATCATAGAACTTGATTAAATTATTTTGATGCTTGATTTCTGATATATAAAATTTACTCGGCACTCGGAAAAATAGTAAATAACACTTAATGGTTCTTATCTTATAAATTAGAATAGGTAATATTATCAATTAATATGATTTGTATGATTGAAAAGTGAATGAAACATTATATCTAGAACATGTCTCAGATTATGTATCCAAAGTTGTCCTTGAAATTTTGTATTATTTAATTTACTTTAGTTTATTAAAATCTTTGCGTTGGTGTGCTTAATTTAGAGTTTTTAATCTAATTTATTATTTACTATCTTTTAATTTGATTTATTTTGTTTCCTATATATATGTCTGCAGTTTTTGAAAAGATCTAAAATTTTTGAAATTGCACACACAGTCGGGCTGAGAAATATAAACTAGGTGCTTCTTGGAAGACAACCCAAGAATTTTTAGTTTTTATTCATTTATTTTAAATATTTAACTTTTTTAGTATTAGCGTTTTCAATATTTGTCTCTTTTTCAAATTTTTGTCGATTGTGTGGAGACAAAGTTTGAGGCTGTTGGATCTCGGTTTTCTACACGCCCAAACGCAGCGGAAGTTTTAAAATTTTTATTTTATTTTGACAATCAAAATATATTTGATAGGGCGTTCGTATGGTTTTAAGAATAAACATTCATAGGGTGTTGAAATTTTATACCTTTGGTGAATAATTTCACTTGGCACCAACTACTCCGGTATTAGCGGACTAAGCTCTTGTTGTAAATCCCTACGAACGTTCTTCGATCTCCGAATCAGGTCCACGACTGGAATAATTGTCCCTCTTCTAACTTGCACTAGAAAGTATAGAAGATCTTTTCGTAGAGATAAAACACAATTTGGTTCAAATTAAAACCTTTTGAGATCACAAAATTGGAAGAGCCGAAACTATTGGAAGAGCCGAAACTTTTTCTTGCAAAATTCCAAGAAGGTTTCGTATGAATCTTGTGCAATTAAGAATAAAAAAATCCTTAATTATTTCTTTTATCATCATTTAATTAATTAATCTAATTAATTAAGTAAACTAAATATTTGGAGGAATCATGGTTGTGACTTTCGAAAATCACTCACGATGAAAATTAGTATGTTGTGGAGGCTAGGGTTTTTGTCACCTACTTAAACCAAGCCTCCATGACCTAATTATCATAATATTATATTTGGGCCTTTTAATTAACATTTATGGGCTTGATTAATCAATTGGGCTAGTCCAACTAGTTTAATCAATTAATCAAGGTCCATTAAAATTTTAATTATTTAGTACGTTGGACTTGTACTCCTACAAGCTCATTAAACATACTTCCCACTACATTTAAATTAATATTTAATAAACTCAACTTTTGAGCTTAATAAATTAAATCGATTATAAATTCAACATTTGAATTTATTATTTAAATTATAAATTCAACTCCTTGAATTTTATCAACTCCAAAATTTAATATTTAATAAACCAAACATTTGAGTTTAATAAATTAAATTATCAAATTTTATAAATTCAACTCCTTGAATTTATTCTCTCAAAAATTAATTATCATAAATTCAACTCTTTGAATTTACTATATTATAATATAAATTCAACATCTTGAATTTATTCTCTTAATGAGAACAAATAATCCAATGCTTGTGTGACTCTCAATGGTTCAGGGATACAGCTAGCCGTGGGTTCACAACTCCTTGTGATTCAGAATAATATTTATTCTTATTCGAGCTTACCCTAGTTAGCCCCATTCTTTTCATCAACACCTTGATCAAGAATGTCAGAACTCATTTCTGATTGCAACCATCGGATCATGGTAAGAGCGTCTAGTAGCATCGCCCCATGATCCCCTAGGTATCACTGATAGTGCCTACAAGAACCAGTCGATTATGATTAATGTACAGTACGCTCCCTTCATCTCATATATCCCGATCGAATCTGCAACCATTGGTTCATCGAGGGTTGCATATTAATTCGATAACTATACGACACATACAATAGTGGCATCGCATGTACTATTGGAGAACTCCTTCTCCAACGTACATCTCATACTCTGGCCAGAGATTCCATGCATTATTATTACATTAGATTACATAGGATATCCACACCCGTAGGTGAGCGGTGAATCCCCGACTACAATGCACTGGCTCCTATTGTGTCTCAACTGTACCCAACCTCGCCACCTGATGACTCTCCTGGAGCCGGTAAACGAGTCAAAGCACAGCCCTAGCATATAGAGCCTCAGTGTTGTCCCGGGTCGTAATGACTAATGGTGTACAATCATAACCACGGACTTATCCTCTCGATGAATGATAACCACTTGGAAAGTCCGAGGGAGAGTTGTTCGGTATAATCATCATATGACTACCCATCTGAATGTTTGGACATCTCTATGCTCTTACCAAGAAACGCAGTACACAACATCACAGATGCTAGTCTCGAGCTCAAGCGAACTTTATCCCTGTTTTAGGCGGCTGAATCGACTAAGAACGAATTTAGAGTTTGCAGTGTTTACAAATGAGTTTCAACATCGAATTACGATTCATTTGTATTAAAGCATAATCAAGGACTTTATCTATGCTGCTTGCATGAGTATACATATAAAATATAACGAAACCATTAAAAAGTAAATTATATTAAAATAAAGATTGTTTATTACACTTGAGTCAATAAATTTCCCAGCCAACAGTTGGCTTACAGGACATCTACTCTAACAGTCGTCACCCCCACTATATCCCAACCCGCTGAAAGTGAGAAGAAATATGGGAAAAACCTATACCCAAGGATTCAAATCATATATTCAATATGAGGGAAATATTCTTGCTTTATTTTTACATGATCTTATAACATTGAGAACATTATATGATTTCAAGTTTGGTGGGTATTTTATTATTTTATAAGTTTTTTATGGGATTTTTTTATGATAGGATGATGTTAGAATGTTGTCCAGTGATTCTTGCGAGCAGTTCAATTTTAGTATATAAAAAAAATTAGTGCCTATTGAGTCAGAGTTGTGGAAAACAAGTAAAATTGTGGCCAATTATGAAGATGTATCGAGAAAATCTTTTAACACAAATTTATTGAGTTTATGTGCATGTTATAATGGCTTTTGAGTTCACATCTTCATATGCACTATTGTTATAATCTGAGACACCTATGCTTAGAGAGGACTTGAGTTTTTTATTACACGGAATAGACAATTGGATTCTGAAACTCAGTTGATAATCATGATAAGTGCAAGTATTGCACTTAAGTTATATGAGAATCTGTGGGACCGAGTGCTTACTATTTTACTAAAAGCTATATCTTGTGGTAATGGTGCAACTCAAATCTTTTAAACCGCACAACAACTTAAGCACCACGGTTCGATCGCTCTACCAAATAGGGATAATTATTGCACCCAACAATCTCCTTCCCAATAATTGCACTCTTTACAATCAATTAGAATCGAACCCGTGACCTTGGCTCTGATATCAATTGTAGGACCGAGTGCTTACCGTTTTACCAAAAGCTATAGCTGGTGGTAATGGTGCAACTCAAATCTTTTAAACTGCACAGCAACTCAAGCACCACGGTTCAATCGCTCTACCAAGCAAGGACAATTATTGCACCCAACAAAATCCATTTGAATTATGTTAGTTTCGGACAGAATTACGCTTGGTGTTTGTTTGTTTGTTTGTTTTTTTTGTGTCGTGCTGGAGATAAATCATTAATAGATGATTGATGATGATTAGAGGTTAGTTTAAGGTCGAATGGTTGATGGACGAGAGCCACAGTGGTACTGTGTGAGGGGATAAGTGCCGCAGTGCCACAAAAGAAGCGCCGCAGCACTATCATGCTAAGTTATTAGCACGTAGGGGCTGATGAGAGGCGCCGCAGTGCCCACACTACCAAGAGACAAGCGCGCAACCCAACACCTTCGAGAGACAGGCGCCTAGGCGCTGCTTGTGCGCTAGTGGCGGCGAGAATCAAACAAATGGGCTTCAAACTACGGCCCGTACGAGAGATAAAATAAGGAATAGGGTTGCAGAAGAACGGTAGCCGTTTTTTGGAGAGAAAACGTGAGCGAGAGACGAGGAGACGCACGAGACGAAGAATCGGAGAAAAAAAATCGATCACGAAGACGAAGAACAAAAAATTTGGGGACAGAAACGTCACTTCTGATTTTTCATCTAATCTTTCGCCTTTTTATTTCTTGTGTTTCTATGTTTAAATCTTCGAACATGTTTTGTTTTTGTTTAGATTTCTTTATGAACTAATTTTTTAGTCTAGAGGATGATGTAGCTTTGTGGATACGATAATTTGACGTGGTTATTTATATGATTGAATTTATTTTGGTTTAATTGTGTTTATTTGTGTTTATTTGACTTCAGTTTACTGGCCATAAATTATTTGTTTGTCTGATTATTTCTATAACTTGGGAGAGGGACTAGGATTATAGATCATTAGAGACACATCGTTGAATGTTTATATCGTTAGGAAGGCGTATAACTTTAGCGAGACCTATGTAAGAACATCGTTTGCATTTATCATTTAAACTTAGATTTGTATTAGGAATGTTTGGATCCAAGTTTGAATGATACAACTTATTCTTCACTTAAGAAAGAAGCAATAAAATAATTAAGTGTTCTTGGCCCATAAATAATTGGAATTCATCAATATAAATTCAATTGGAATAATTATCGTGGAAACCTAGTGAAATCACTCCTCTAGATATTTTTTTCATTGATATTTTCTCGATTCGGTGATTAGATCAATACTTATTTGCGATTAATTCGTTTTAAGCAAACAAAACCTCTTATTGATTCTTCTAAATAAAGTCGTGACTATTTTAATTACAAGAACTTATATATTTTTAGTCATACACTCCTCGTGAGAACGATACTTTACTTTCATATATTAAAACTTGACAACCATGCGCCTGCAAGCTAAAAATACGTAACAAGTTTCTACCGCCGTTGCCAGGGAGTGTCAAAATTTAAATTTATATCAGTATTGTTACTAATAAGTCTAGATTTTCATTTAGAGTTATTTTTTTTATTATAATAATCAGTGATTTGTTCATTTTCTCTGTTTGACAGTGCATGCAAAGATCGCAAAGCCCTGATGTTGCGTGCTTTCTTAATTGCTCGCAAGCACACGACGTCAAGTAATAGTAAAATGTGCTTTTGAGTGCAAGTGTCGATCCCACGAGGAGTATGTATATAAACGTATATCAATGCTTGTAATTAGAATAGTCCCGACTTTATCTAAAAAATTCAGTAATATGTTTGGTTTGCTTAAACGGATTAATTGAAAGCAAAGAATTAAACTAATCACTACGTTGAGAAATAACAATGAGAGAAAATATCTAGAGAAATGATTTTGCTAAATTTTCACGATAATTAGTTACAGTTAAATTTATATTCATGAATTCCAATTATTTAATGGCCAAGA
Organism: Primulina huaijiensis; assembly: GCF_012295235.1. Classification (NCBI taxonomy): domain Eukaryota; kingdom Viridiplantae; phylum Streptophyta; class Magnoliopsida; order Lamiales; family Gesneriaceae; genus Primulina; species Primulina huaijiensis. The sequence goes on along the minus strand of NC_133320.1, from coordinate 14,839,582 downwards.
ATACATAATTATTTTTATTTCCCCTTTCCCAAGTGACGAATAAACTCTATCATTCAAATCTCGATTCAAACATTCCTCATAAGAATCTAAATTTAGATGATAAATTCAACTATATTCTTGCCTAAGCCTCGCCAAAGTTATACGCCTTCCGAATGATATAAACATTCAACGATGTGTCTCTAATAATCTATAATCCTAGTCCCTCTCCCGAGTTATAGAATTAATCAGATAACACACAATTTATGGCCAGTAAATTGCAGTAAAATAAACAAAGAGAACACAATTAAACAAAATGGGAATTCAATCAAATAAACCATCGAGTCAAATCATCGTATCTACAAAGCTACGTCATTCTCCAGACTAGAGAATTAGTTCATGATGAATTCTAAATAAAAACAACACATATTCGGAGTCTTAGACATCGAAATGCAAGAAAATATAAATGCGAAAGAATAGATGACGAATCCGAAGTGTCGTCTCTGTCCCTAGATCCGTCATTTTTCTTATTTACGATCTTTTTTTGCACTCTGGATCTTCGTCTCCTCTCCGCACCTATTCTCCCGTGTGTTTTTCTCTCAAAAACGGCCCCCTCATTCAGAACCCTTGTTTCCTTTTTATTTCCACGTCCAGGCCCTAAACGAGGGCCCAATAGGTGAGTTCTCGCCGCCATTAGCGCTGTGGGGCTGGATGATTGGTGCCTAGGCGCCCGTGCTTCGCTGATGTAGGCACCACGGCGCTGGTTTCTTAGTTCCTAGGTGCTTGTTCTTCGGCAATGATGCGCCGCGGCGCTACTTGGGCAGCGCTTAGGCGCTTGTCCTTCGCACAAATGAGCGCTGCGGCGCTTATTGTGGCGCTGCGGCTCTCGTATATCGCAGTTTCACGCTAAAAAATTCTTCTGATTTCTCTAAACCATCAACTAGTTGTTTATCCCCTGCACGACACAAAAACAACAAAAACAGGCGTAGTTCTGTCCGAAACCAACATAATTCAAATGGATTAACTTATAAATTAAGTGCAATTCTTGTTGTTGATATATTGAACTTCTTCAGGAAATTGTGATTCTTCAACAACCACCGATAGTCCCTCAGTGTTTGATGTACTCACCTTATTCATAGTCGCTATCTGTGTAGTCAATGCTGATACTTGCGTAGTGAGTGATGTGATAGGATCCACAACATAAACTCCAGCTGTCTTCTTTACTCCTGACCTCTCAGACGGTCATTGGTAGCTATTAATAGTCATTTGCTCAAGCAAGTCATAGGTTTGAGCAGGAGACTTGGCAAAAATTTTGCCACCTGCCACTGCATACACTGTTGTCCGTGTCTGACAATTCAACCCGTTATAAAAAAGCTCAATTTGTACCCAATCTTCAAAACCATGATTCGGGCACCTCCGCAACAACTCCTCATACCTTTCCCACGCCTCATAAAGATGATAAAAGTCAGTCTGCCTGAAAGTACTGATCTCAATCTTCAACTGCGCAGACATTGCAGGGGGGAAATATTTAGACATAAACTTTGTTGCCAACTCTTGCCACGTTGTGATGCTCTCCAGCGGCAATGATTGGAGCCATCCTCTTGCTTGGTCCCTGAGAGAAAACGGAAACAAACGCAGTCTAATAATATCATAAGGAATATTATTAATTTTTACCGTATCCGTGATGTAACCCTCTGACCCGAATTCATAAAATAACAGCGGAATTTAAAATTCTTTTCTTGAAGGAAAGAAGGTTTAAAATACATTTTCATATAGTCAAAAGTATACACATGATCAATCAAATGATACAACAAAAAAACAAAATATCATTTTTATGATCATGTCCAAAATGCTATCAAAATAATCTTTCCTTCCTCCATCTCTATATGCATATGACTCCGGCCTCAATCAACGTCCCGGCTCGTCGCTCTTATCTGCATCACATGAAATAACTGAAATGAGTATAAAACTCAGCAAGTGGAACTCTTACATAGCAATGTACATATCACACTCTGAAAACATGGCTTTGAAAACATTAAATACCATCAACTCTGAAACATGAATATCATAGAATGAATAACAATAACGATGGTATTTCTCTTTTCTCTGTTGGATTGATATCTATATAGTAACTCTGTCTCTGTACCTATATCCCATCGATATACATCGATAACTCTGAGGGATATAAGCCTATGGTCGTTGATCAACTAATTGCATGCAATCTCTGACTATGTATCTATCAATCCAATAAAACATTTGAATTCTCTCTTTGGCATTAAAACAAACACTTTGAAGACTCTATTTTCTTTTGTATTCCCTTTAACATAATTGAGACATAAGAATGTCTCTAATATACAACAAGGTGTATTAATACATAGCATGAATCAAATGGAAGGGAATAACACTTTAAAACCATTGAAACACAATACATATATTATCATGTGAGCACAAGGAAATGAATTCCACTTACAACACTTGGAACCTTGAATCTATACCCTTGGTACACAACCTACAACAATAAACCATAATTTGCACCATCAATAACCCAATAATCACAAACTCATACCATTAAATTCATAAAACCAACACCATCAACAAACCCATGATTTCTCCCAACACCAAAACCAAGAATAAACTATACCACAAGCTTACCTTAGCTCTTTGAACCCACAAGAACCTTGATCACACTTCAATAATCCAACAAGTAGCTTGAATCAAAGAAAAGAAATGAAACCCTAACCTCCCTTTGAGAGAAAAACCGAGAAAATGGGAGAAGAAATGAGAAAAATGAACCAACTCTTGCATTATATCACTTAAATCTCGAAAATACGCTTCTACTGTTCATACACCGCGGGTGCGCTACATACCTCACCGCGGGTGCGGTGTGCCTTCGGCACCTCAACCAAATTTCTAAAATCGATGACCGCGGGTGCTGTACCTATCCCACCGCGGGTGCGGTGTCTCTTCGGCAATTCCACAAATTCTGCAATAAAGACTGCGGGTGCGCTGCACAAATCACCGCGGGTGCGGTCTGCTCTCGGCCAAAACAACTCTATGCAACAAAAATCGAATCGTAACGCTGCTACAACACAACTACCCATCAACTAATATCAACAATAACACAAAATAATAATAACCAACAATACTATAACCCATAATCACAACTCTTAATATCTAAATCAAACTTAATCTTAACCAAATAATCCATAAACATACGAAATCTTAAACTGTACCGTTCATCAGGCTTGGATATTTCACGTGATCTCCAGAAAAGTCCTCAAATAAATGTGAGGATCAGCAGTGGCAGTTCCCGCAAATTGGTTCTGTTGAACCATATTTAGCAGAGCAGGCTTCAACTCAAAATTGTTGGCGTTTATAGTCCCTCGAGCAATGCCAGAATAATGTGCATTGATCACCGGTCTGAAATGATCTCTGATAGGTATAGCCTCTGGCAGGTTATGTCGGTCGTTCTCTCTGTGTTTAGCTATAGCTTGAATTTCTTCCCTTGTCGCTTTTCTTAGTCTTCTCGCAGTTTTTTCGATCTCCGGATAAAAAATAAGCAAATCAGGGCTGTGCGATCTTAGCATGCACTGTCAAGAAGAAAAATTAACAACTCAATAAAAATAACTATAAAATAAAAATAAATAAAATGCTCTAAATTAAAATCTAGACTAATTGGTAACAATACTGATATAAATTTAAATTTTGACACTCCCCGGCAATGGCGCCAAAAACTTGTTTCGTGTTTTCTTGATTGCTCGCAAACGCACGAAGTCAAGTTATAGTAAAATGTATTTTTGAGTGCAAGTGTCGATCCCACGAGGAGTGTGTATATAAACGTATATCAATGCTTGTAATTAGAATAGTCCCGAATTTATCTAGAAAATTCAGTAATATGTTTGGTTTGCTTAAACAGATTAATTGAAAGCAAAGAATTAAACTAATCACTGAGTTGAGAAATAACAATGAGAGAAAATATCTAGAGAAATGATTTCGCTAAGTGTTGGAAACATAATTTCGGCTGTTTGACAAACCACATATTTATTGGACTAACTGATCAAGAGATCGAACTACCCAATTCAACTGAAAGTTTGCCTAACTGAAGAGTATCGTGTATATTATCAAAGGCAACTGAATCCAGTTGAACTGAACTGACGAAGAGAACTGACTGATCAGCTGGAAACTAATCAGTTGAGCCTATCTGGACTTTCGAAGACAACTGATTGATCAGTTGGAAACTGATCAGTTGATTCATTCAGTTGTGAGCTTATCAGCTACTGCTTATCAGATGATCATTTAGCTGTACACGTCATCAGTTGAAAAGGACACTCAACCGTTCAACCGACAACAGTACAAAGCAGACTGAAACTCGTAGTGGAACGCCGCATTTCAGAGACTACATTGTACGAATGTCAGAGGAATATTGACGTGGCAATCAACGGATATAAGATTCAAATATTATTTAAAATTTTCCGTTGGAAGAGAAGCCTATAAATAGGCGAGAAGAGCAGTCGAGAAAACAAGAGACACGAACTATTTTTGAAAACCTTGTTGTTACTCTGCTGAGATTTATTAATATTCAAAGTATAAAATCTCACACTTAAAAGATTCATCTGTAGCAGTTGAGGCTACTTTTCGAGCTAACTAGCACAAGCTATTTTTGTATTACATTCGATCTTTGACAAGATCAGTTGTACTAAGATCAGTCGTAGAACTGTGAAAATTGTGGTTAACTAAGAGTTTCAGTTTTGGTAGTGTTAAGTACAAGCTGAATTGGGTCTGTACAATTTTTGTATCGATCAAAGTCTTTTAGTGCATATCCTATCCTTGTGATAGAACGGGTGACGTAGAATTATTTAATTCTCCGAACATCCATAAATCTCTGTGTGTTATCATTTCAGTTAGTTATTCTATCTTTCAATCAGTATATTTTTCCGCAACTATAATCAGTTAAACTGATTGTTATTGATCGACAAGATTCTTGTATTAGTTTGTCACCAAACTGATACTTTACTACGAAAAGATTTCATAATCTCTAAGTGTTTATTCAATCCCCCTTTCTAAACACTTTCCATCCAACTGATCCGATAAGAACAAGAAATCAGTAGCTTAATTTGTTCATACATTCTGCTTTTGTCTCACGAACGGAACCAAAGAAAACTGATGAAGCTCTTGCTGATCCTAACTGGACAAATGCTATGCAAGAAGAGTTAAATCAGTTTACCCATAACAATGTCTGGAACCTAGTTCCAAGACCAGCTTGCAAAACAATTATAGGTACAAAGTAAGTATTCAGAAATAAACTGAACGAAGATGGTTCAGTTGCACGCAACAAAGCAAGAATGGTAGCACAAGGATATAGGCAGGAAGAAGGAATTGACTATGATGAAACGTACGCATCAGTTGCAAGACTGGAAGCAATCAGAATATTCCTTGCCTATCCCTCATTCAAGAATTTTAAAATCTACCAGATGGACGGGAAGAGTGCATTCTTAAATGGTCAGCTGCAAGAAGAAGTCTACGTTGAACAACCTCCAAGTTTTGTCAATCATCATTTTCCTGATCATGTCTACCATTTGAACAAATAATTATATGGTCTTAAACAAGCTCCAAGATCTTGGTATGAAACTCTTTCAAAATTCCTAAATGATCATGACCTTTCAGTTGGATCAGTTGATAAGACCCTGTTCAAATTCTCTAAGAATGATCATATTTTACTTGTGCAAATTTATGTTGATGATATTATATTTGGGTCAACTAACCCCAAATTATGCGAGAAGTTTGCTAAGTTAATGCAGGACAAATTTGAAATGAGCATGATGGGTGAACTAACATTTTTTCTTGGACTACAAGTGAAGCAACTGGAAACTGATATTTTTATCAGTCAGACCAAATACACGAAGGAGTTGCTCAAGAAATTTGGCAGGGAATTATGTTCAGCAGCAAGCACTCCCATGAGTTCATTAGTCAAACTGGACAATGATCAAGGGGGAATATCAGTTGAGGCGACACAATACAGAGGTCTAATAGGTTCATTATTGTACCTAACTGCTAGTCGTCCTGATATTGTATTTGCTGTTTGCATGTGTGCTCGATTTCAAGCAAATCCTAAGCAATTGCATTTCTCAGCTGCCAATAGAATTTTAAAATATCTCAAGGGCACACAAAATGTGGGATTATGGTAGACTAAAGACTCTACTTTCAATTTAGTTGGATATTCAGATGCAGATTATGCAGGATGTAAGCTAGATCGAAAAAGCACCGGTGGATCTTGTCAGTTTCTAGGAGACAGACTGATCTCATGGTTCAGCAAGAAGCAAACATCCATAGCTATTTCCACGACTGAAGCAAAATATCTTGCTGTTGGAAGCTGCTGTGCCCAACTGCTCTGGATTCAGCAACAACTGAAAGATTATGGAGTTGATGCTAAAGAATTTCCTATATTTTGTGACAATACAAGTACGATTGCTATCACTTATAACCCAGTGCTTCACTCAAGGACCAAGCACATAGATATCAGGCATCACTTCATCAGAGATCATGCCTTGAAGAAAGCCATTAGACTGGAATATGTCCCAATTGAACAACAAGCTGCTGACATCTTCACCAAACCATTGCCCGAGACTAAGTTTTCTCACTTTCACAATATACTTGGTTTAATTGATTTAACTTAATCAGTTTTGTTATTGCTTTTTCAATTGCTGTTCATTCAGTCTGTCATTTATCAGCTTTTATCTATTAACTGATGTCAGTTTATCCTTTATCAGTTCTTACTTATCAACTGATATCAGTTAGATATGTATCCGTCTTTAATATTCAGCTTATTATTTAGTTTAGTCATTTATCAGTTGTTGTTTTTAGTTAGTTAACCATTTATCAACTGGTATTAGTTTGTTTGCAGAAAGTAAAGAGACAACGATGAAATAAAATAAACATTTCACTCATTATAATAGGAGATGCTTACAATCGATATTTCTTTTTTTACCGCAGACCTCCACTAGGATAACCAGTTGGTAACTTTCCCAGCAGAAGCCTTTAGGAAGCCCTCTGAGATAGCTATTTTTCTCAGAGTCCTCTTTTCTTTTTTAAGCATCAGGAGGTAGACACCTTCGTCAGTAAAGATATCCACCTTATCAGCAACGTAAAGACGTCACCGATACTTCCTCATTTTTTCTAACCGTTTGGGGTTAGCAACTAATCCCCCCTGTTGAAGAGATTGGAGGTCCTGAAGCTTAAGCCAGTAGTGCAGAATCTTCTCAAAAACTTTGTCCTCCTTGCAAATTTTCTGGACTCCAGTGCAGACTCCATGAAGGCATCAGCCATATCCAGACTCTTCTAACCACTTGCTCCTACCATTTGCGTTTAAAATGATATTTGTTTAATGATATTTTGTGCTTGACCTTGCTATGTCTATTTATAGCCAGGGATAAGGAAGCTGGAGAGACGTCATCATTACTCTGGACGACTCATATTCTGAGCATGAGATTTCTTTCATTACGTCATTTATCAATTGCTTAATTTCCTTTAATTTAAATACACATTTATTTAAGGGGAATATCGATTTTAAAAGGTTAACTGAGAAGACAATAGTTAGTGAATTGTCATCTGAAACAATTCTGTCTCACAACTGATTGATCAGCTGATAATTTAGCTAATCTTCCCATATAAGTTAACTAATTAATCGTATTGCATTTCAAATCAAAGATGTGACTGTCAGTTTTTGCATTAAATGAGCAATAGTAATTTGTTACGTGGACCCACATAATCCATGTATTTTCTACACACGTTTTTACCACACGAACACACATTTTTATCTCAAATTTTCCTGGACTAACACGTGTCCAATAAATCGAACAGTCACGTACATAAGTACTATACCCCGCTCCATTTCAGTTTTTCTTCTTACGCCACATTCAAGCATTCAGAGCAAATTCTTACTCTCAACATATTTTTTTCAGAACTTCAAGCTATTCAAATGGCCAACCAGATTCCTGCTCACATATTGAACGTGATGGCTATTGATTTTGATTCTATCTTCACTGTGAAAGATGAAGGAGTCAAGAATGTCTTTCTGAAACTGGAAGCAGCTGGATTAAAATCATTCTTGGGATTATCTTCCCAAGAAATCTATCCCAAAGAAATTCAGGATATCTACTCAAATGGCTATGTTACCCAAGACGGAAGCATAGCGTGTACTGTAAATGGTCAGTTGCTGATCATTGAGGAGGAGTTTTTCTGCAACCTGTTCCAACTACCTGCTGATGGGATGGTTAATCTTTCAGAAGTGAAGGGGTCAGATATTGAAGAAATGCAAACCTTACTATCTGCTGATGGTCGAAAAATCAAGGTTTCCGATCCGAAGAAGGAACTGAAGCCAGAAGTACAACTGCTGGCAGATATAATAGCAAAGGGGCTTTTGGCAAAGGCTGGATCCTTTGCTGCACTGACTTTGGAAAAATTTCAATCCATGACTGTTATTATGGCTCGTCGAAAGGTGAACTGGAAGAACATCATCTTCAACACTTTGAGGAACATGTTTCAGTCAACCAAGCAGTCCAAGGGTTTTGCTGTGCAGTTGAGCTATTTGATGAAAGTCAAGGGGCTAGTGGCTGATGATTCAGAGAAATCATCAAAACTGAAGATATTCTATGCCAAAAATGTCCAGCCACCCAAGAAAAAGTTGGATATCTCTACTGAACAGTTTGTGAAAGTCAAAAAGGAGATTGGGACGCAACAAGCGGCTCCCAAATCAGTTAAAAAGGCTAAAACTCTAGCTCAACTAAAAACGGTTAAGAGGAAACTGATTCTCAGCGAATCAGATTCTGAGAAGACTCCATCTCCTAATATTGCAAAAAATCCAAAAACTCAGAAAACCAAGCCAGCAGCTGTGCTGGAAGTTATACCAACTGATCCATTGACTCCATCAGATGCTCAACAGCCTATTCAGGCTATTCCTTTGAAAGCCATTCCAGCTGAAGCCTCAACTGAAGAACAGTTACCAAAGAAGAAGGTCACCAAGTCTTGTGATAGGTTGAAACTTGCTGGAGTAAAGGCTCCATTGATCAATATCACTTGTTACACCCCTCTACCTCGTGCCAGACCAAAAGGGATAGTAATCAGAGAACGAATTGATGCTACTACTTCAGGGCTGAGCATTCCTCATGTCTTGACTGATTCTTAGGGCAAAAGAATATTGCAAGAAGAGCCCAGACCAACTAATGCTGTTCAAACTCATATTGACCTTATTTGGCAATAGGTCAACGCTTTTGCTGAGTCCCACCTAAAGACTTATGATGTATTTGTGAGATTCAGAACTCATGTTTTTGTTGAACAATTGAAAAGGAAGTCCAAACTGGAGAAATTCATTAAACTGGAAACAACAGTTCTCAGAGTTGTCAATGCTGCTACCATTATACAAACATTGGACAGAAAAAATTATTTCTTTAATCAAATGAAAGCCAAGAAGTTGTCTCAACTGATTGGTACAACTTCTTGGTAAACTGAAGAGTAATTTCAACCCGAGTTGTAGAATTAATCAGACAACACACAATTTATGGCCAGTAAATTGAAGTAAAATAAACACAGAGAACACAATTAAACAAAAGCGGAATTCAATCAAATAAACCATCGAGTCAAATCATCGTTTCCACAAAGCTACGTCATTCTCTAGACTAGAGAATTAGTTCATGACGAATTCTAAATAAAACAACACATTTTCAAAGTTTTAGACATCGAAATGCAAGAAAATATAAACGCAAAAGAATAGATGACAAATCCGAAGTGTCTTCTCCGTCCCCAGATCCGTCGTTCTTCGTATTTGCGATCGTTTTTCGCACTCTGGATCTTCGTCACCTCTCTGCGCCTGTTCTCCCGTGTGTTTTACTCTCCAAAACCACCCCCTCATTCTGAACCCTTGTTTTATTTTTATTTCCGTATCTGGGCCTTAAACGAGGGCCCAATAGGTGAGTTCTCTCCGCTATTAGCGCCACGGCGCTGGATGATTGGCGCCGTACTTCGCTGATTTAGGCGTCTTGGCGCTGGTTTCTTAGCACCTAGGCACTTGTTCTTTGGCAATGATGCACCGCGTCGCTACTTGGGCAGCGTCTAGGCGCTTGTCCTTCGCACAATTGAGCGCTGCGGCGCTTATTGTGGCACTGCGGCTCTCATATATCGCAGTTTCACGCTCAAAAATTCTTCTGATTGCTCTAAACCATCAACTAGTTGTTTATCCCCTGTACGACACAAAAACAACAAAAACAGGCGTAATTCTGTCTGAAACCAACATAATTCAAATGGATTAACTTATAAATTAAGTGCAATTCTTGCACTTATCACCTGACTTGCTTATCTTATATCCAGAGATCGAAAGAACTGTGCAAAGACTAAGAAAAGCGAGAGAGAAGAGATCCAAGCTATGGCAAAAAACAGAGAGAATGACAGACGTAACCCACCAGAGGCTATACCTATCAGAGATCACTGGTCGACACTCTTATTAATCTGGGATTGCTCGTGGGACTATAAACGCCAACAATTTCGAGCTAAATCCTGTTGTGATAAATATGGTTCAGTAAAACCAGTTTGCTGAAACCACCACTTCAGACCCTCACGTGCTCTTGAGGACTTTCCTGGAGTTTACTGATACGGTAAAGATTAATAATGTTCCTGATGATATTATTACACTACGTTTGTTTCCCGTTTTTTTTAGGAACCAAGAAAGGGAAAGGCTCCAATCACTGCCGCTAGAGAGCATTACGACATGGCAGGAGTTAGCAACGAAGTTTCTTGCTAAATATTTTTCCCTTGCAAAGTCTGCCTAGTTGAAGATCGAGATCAGCACTTTCAGGCAGACCGATTTTGATCAGTTGTATGAAGCATGGGAATGATACAAGGAGTTGTTGAGAAAGTGACCGAACCATGGTTTTGAAGACTAGGTGCAAATTGAATTATTCTACAACGATCTAATTGAGCAAACACGAGGAACAGTGGATGTAACGGCTGGTGGCACGATCTTTGCCAAATCTCCTGATCAAGCTTATGACTTGCTTGAGCAGATGACTATAAATAGCTACGTGTAGCCGTTTTAGAGTTTAGGAGCAAAGAGGACAGTTGGATTTTATGCTGTGGATCCTATTACGTCACTCACAGCTCAAGTATCTGCACTGACCACACAAATCACATCTATGGATAAAGTGAGTACAACAGAGACTGAGGGTCCATCGATTGTTGCTGAAGAACCACCTCTTCCTGAAGAATCTCAGTACATCAACAACATGAATTTTGGTGGCTATGGAGGATATCGAGGTAACCCTCCCCCTAATACTTATCATTTTGGTTTGATAAATCATGAAAATTTTTCATATGCAAATAATAAAAATGTGTTAAATCCTCCGTCGGGGTTCAATACATCAAAGGAGGAAGGAAAGCCTTCATTTGAGAATTTGGTAAGGACGTTTGTTGCTGAATCTGGTACAAGGATGGCGAGGACTGAGTCTCGCCTTGACAGTATGGAAATTCACATAGGAAATATGGGTGCCACGATGAAATCCTTGGAGGCTCAAATTGGACACTTGGCTACTGCATTAAGAGATCAGAATAGAGGTCATTCCCCAAGTAATACTGAAGTTAACCCAAAGGAGCAGTGCAAGGCAATTACTTTGAGAAGTGGGAAAGAACTTGAAGTTGAATCATCCAAAAAGAAAGTGGAAAGTGAGAAGACAGTTGAAGTGGGTGAATATGAGGAGAGAAAGGAGAAGAAAATTGAGGAGTCCTATACAGAAGTTGAAGTTGAACGGACTCGTATATTGAATCTGACCCTTCCATACCCTCAGAGGTTCAAGAAGAAGAATCTGGATGATCAGTTTGCAAAATTCATAAATATTTTCAAGAAGATTCACATCAACATACCATTTGCTGATGCTTTAGAGAAAATGCCAAACTATGCAAAGTTCATTAAAGATGTGATGTCTAAATGGAGGAAGCTGCAGGAGTAGGAGACCGTGAAGCTGACTGAAGAGTGTAGCGCCATTCTGCAAAATAAGCTACCGCATAAATTAAAAGATCTAGAGAGTTTTACTATTCCTTTATTTATTGGTGGTTCTCAATGTAGTAGAGCTTTATGCGATCTAGGAGCAAGTATTAATCTAATATCATTTTCTATTTACAAAGAGTTGGAGCTTGGAGAGGTTAAAATAACCACTACCACCTTGCAGCTTGAAGACAGAAGTCTCACGTATCCACGTGGGATCATCGAAGATGTACTGGTAAAAGTGGATAAATTTATTTTCCCTACTGATTTTGTAATTCTATATATGAAGGAAGATCACGATGCTCCATTAATCTTTGGAAGACCTTTCCTAGCGACAGGAAGGGAATTGATAAATGTAAATAAGGGAGAACTCACCCTGAGAGTTGGTGGAAAAGCAGTCATTTTTAATATATATCATGCCATGAAATGGTCAAATGAAGTAAGTACTTGTAAAAGTATTGATGTTATAGATTCATGTGTACATCTTGATTGTCCAGGAATTAGGGACCCCTTGGAAAGTTGTTTGGTTGGTGCCGCTGGAACTGATGATGAAGATGATTGGGAAGTGAAAGAGCAACTTTTGGCCCTTGATGCATTGCGAAAAGAAGAAAAACAGATGCACCGCTTGAGGAGCTGAACGTAGATGAGCAAACATAGGTAATAACATCTTCTTCTGATTTGAAGGAACTACCAAGCCATCTTTGCTGTGCATTCTTAGGTGATAGGTTGACATATCCAGTAATCATCTCTTCTTTCCTTACTTGTGATGAAAAAGATAAATTGTTGAGAGTATTGAGAAAATTTAAAACTGTATTAGGATGGTCAATTTATGATATTATGGGAATTAACCCTACTATATGCATTCATAAAATTTTGATGGAGGATTCGTAAACTCCTTATGTGGATAATCAAAGGAGGTTGAATCCAGCGATGAATGAAGTTGTAAAAAATGAGGTGTTGAAATTGTTAAATGCTGATGAGATTTCTGACAGTAGTTGGGTGTCTCTTGTGCAACTTGTACCTAAAAAAGGTGGAATAACTGTGGTAAGAAATGAAAATGATGAACTAATATCTACTCGTACTGTAACTAGTTGGCGAGTATGTATTGACCCAGTTTGTTAAAAGATAGTTATACCCTAGTGAAATCATGTGATAGATGCCAGAGGTTAGGAAACATCTCTAGGCGTCACGAATTACCACTGATAAATATTTTAAAAGTGGAACTTTTTGGCGTTTGGGGCATAGACTTCATGGGACCTTTTCCCCCATCTTTTGGTCATTCTTATATTTTATTAGCTGTTTATTATGTCTCGAAATTGGTGGAAGCAATTGCCACCAATACTAATGATGCTCGTATTGTAACTAAATATGTGCATAAGAATATCTTCACAAGGTTTGGAACTCCAAGGGCCGTTATATGTGACGAAGGTATGCATTATAAGTGATGAAGGTACGTATTTTTGCAATAAAATTTTCAAATGAGTTTTGGCTAAATACAGTGTGAAGCATAAGGTGGCATTAGCATATCATCCCTAGTTGAATGGACAAGCCGAAATATCCAACTGGGAGATCAAACAAATATTGAAGAAAACTGTCAACACTAACCGGAAGGATTGGGCTATAAAGTTGGATGATGTGTTGTGGGCATACTGAACTGCATTCAAGAAACCTATTGGGATGTCTCCCTATAGGTTGGTCTTTGGGAAAGCATGTCACTTGCCACTAGAGTTGGAGCACTGAGCATTCTAGGCAATGAAGAAGTTGAACTTTGATTTGCAAGCTTTGGGGGATATGAGAAAGCTGCAGCTGAATGAAGTGGAGGAATTTCGAAATGACGCATATGATAATGCCAAGATTTACAAAGAACAGACCAAAAGGTGGCATGACAAACTCGTTATACAAATGGAACTCAAACCGAGACAACAAGTATTATTATTCAATTCTCATTTGAAGTTGTTTCCTGGTAAGCTGAAATCGCGTTGGTCAGGGCCATTTATTGTGGAGACGGTGTATCCTCATGGGGCCATTGAGCTAAAGTGCAGTGATGGAAGAACCTTCAAAGTGAATGGACAGTGGGTTAAGCCCTACTATGGGACTGAAGCGCAGAATATCGACAATTTTAGTCTGGGCGAACTGAACTAAGTGGGCTGGTGACAGTTAGGCTCACGATGTTAAACCAAGCGCCTATTGGGAGGCAACCCAATCAGTGTCTTTTATTGTTTTCGTTTTCTTTATTTTTATTTTATTGTATTTTTCAGTAGTATAATTATTTTTACATTATTTTGTTATTGAAATCTGCATGTGATGATTAGACATTGATACGTGTTCTATTATGCTGGTAAAAGTTGAAACGGGCGTGGAAAGGAGATTAATGGACAAAATTTCGGCAGACTCAGCGCCTAGGTGCCATGCAGTGGGCACTGGTGCCCAAGCGCCAAACATCAGCGCCGCGGCGCCAGAATTTTGAAGAATCAACGCTTAGGTGCTAGAAACCTAGCGCTGTGAGAAGCAAGCACCGTGGCGCTACTTATTTAGCATCACGGTGCTAGGTCGTGTATAAGAAAAAAGGGGCGACCACACATCATTCTACCCTAAACAAGAACAGTGCCGCGGCCTCCCCTTCCTCTCCACCAAAGAATACCGCCCTCCTCCGCAATTTCTCTCATTCAAAACACTACAAACATCATCACAAATCACCCCTAAGCCGAATTCATCTTCACATCTCACTTCCTAGGTATCCTTTGACTTTTGGATTTCAACGAGAGTTCTCCAACGAATCTATACCAGATGATTTACAACATATTTCTGGTCCCCTATCACAAGGTAATTGTCTTTGGTGTAGTGATTCTTGATTTTAATACTTGGAATTTGAAGGAATTGAGTTTTGGGTTTATGCATATAACATGTTCTATAAATTGCCTAAGAGAGTTTGTTCTTTTGGATTCCATGTTGTAAAGGAAAGTAATGATTGATTGATTGTGTTGATATTATGGGTGCTACATTGTTGGAATATCGTTGTGTAAGGTATTTTTGTGAGAAAATTGCTATTGAGCGAGGTTTATATTCAAGTGAGTCATGCCGCCAAAGAAGAAAAGTAAGCAAGTTCAATCTGGGGAGGGTGAGTCGTCTGCTGCTGTTTTTGATAGATTTGACGTTTCTGGGATGCTGTCACCACTGAAAATTATACAAGACTGTAAGAGAAAAACATGCATCAGGAAAGAGGGATGGATCAGAGCGTCCCGGGTTGTGAGACATTAGTTCTTGCTCAGTATTTGTAGTGGTCATGGGCCATCTGGGCGCCTTTTATTGTAACAATCATGGGCCATGGCATAGCATGGGCCTCGGCCCATACCCACACACCATTACGCATAGGACTTATCCATCCCAGGCACTGGAGTTTTTACCTTCCCAGGATTAGAACCCAAGACCTCCTGGACTTATATAGCTCAATTGGTACCAGTATCGCTGCCAAGATCTATATAAGTCCAGGAGGTCTTGGGTTCTAATCTTAGGAAGGTAAAAACTCCAATGCCTAGGCTGGATAAGTCTTATGCGTAATGGTGCGTGGGTATGGGCCGAGGCCCATGCTATGCCATGGCCCATGACCGTTACACAATGCACATACTTAAGTTTTGGGGGTTGTTGTTATTCTTCTTTGCTTGTTTGGCTCGTTTGAGTTAGAGTTTATTAAGTCGCTTTGAGTTGATTTTAGAACTGCATGATTAGTTATTTCCTGTACAATAGTTAAATTGTTTTAATTTCGTAGAGAGTATAAAAAAAGTGTCATTTTGATTACTGCATTATAGAGTCGTTAGAAAAGATTCACGGATAAGTCATTGTGTGGCGGATGATATGAATGAAGTTGTGGTTCTGAATGCATGTGTTCATGATAACTTGGGAGTCACAAATTATTGCACTGTCATGTTTGTTAATACTATCGATGCTTAGAGACAATTTACATACTTGTGATACTAAATAGACAATGGAAATCTGATTTTTAGTAATTCTCACATGAAATTGACTGACACTTTTGCAAACACATAGATGATTTAGACAATTTTTCTCAATATCTTTGGGCCTATTTTCATTGTTTATTGTCGATTGTTAGCCCATTGAGCCTCGAGTTGATTGAGATGCTTGAATTTTCTTTGTGCACCTATCTCATATATCATTTTGGTTAAACAATGCATGTGATTTGTTTGTATGAGATGACTAATGGATTGACGGTAATCTAGAACTTGTCTGAACATTTTTTGAGGTGAAATACAGATAATATATGACATAAGAATGATTTAGGCAATCTTAGGAACCGTTTGAGCCTTCGAGCCTACCAAATGAAGATGAAATATCCCTAGTGTCCCATTTTGAGCCTACTAAAAATCAAGTGGTGTGTGTCAATGACATACGATTAGCCCCCACTTGTATCTATTCTATATCCCACAACAACTACCAAATGAAACTTATACACTTTTTTCCTACTTAATTTTGAGAGAAATAAGTTCATTGTCATTGAAATGATTTATATACTCCTTGAAAAGAAAAAGAAAAAATAAATGTGTATAAAGGAGTTGAGAAAGAAAAGAAGAAGAAAAACAAAAAAAAGTAATGAATCAAAAAGTGGTGAAAAAGAAAAAATATGAGAAATGGAGGATATGAATGAGAAAAAACAATAAGTGGATGGTGAATGCAATGAGAACGAAAATGAGTGAAAAATGATTAAATTCAAATATTTCTCTCAAATTTTGATTTTCATACCCTTTATTATAGCCATCAGCTGTAGCCTAACATTACAAGCATACAAGACCTATTAATCTTGTCACATCTATTCAATATACTAGTGAACAAAAGTTGTTCAAGTTAAGCTTATAGATACTTGAGAAACATGGTTAGCAAGTTTAAATTTTGATAACTTGCATGTAAGCATCTCATTGTGTGACATCAATTTTTTTGATATACATGTGTTAACTATCTTATGAGCCAAATAATCACCAATAAAGTCATTTGTGATATGTCTAAGTGAATTTGTATTTTAATGAAGTGTGAGTCGAATTGAGCTGAAGATTTCTTGAGTTTATAAGGGGAGTGGGTACTTTGGATTTATTTGAGCATTCGATTAGGTAAATGAACATTGACATATCACATACGCATTTCCATGACTTATAGTCGTTTGCGTTACTTTTTTATTAAGTTATTATTTTTATTTTTGTTTAGCTCGGGACTAGCAAAAGTTCAAGTTTGGGGGGTTTGATAAGTGCAAGAATTGCACTTAATTTATATGAGAATCCATTTAAATTATGTTAGTTTCGGACAAAATTACGCTTTGTATTTGTTGTTTTTGTGTTGTGCAGGAGATACACCATTAATGGATGATTGATGATGATTAGAGTCAAGTTTCAGGTCGAACGGTTGATGGACGAGAGCCATAGTGTTACTGTGTGCAGGGGATAAGCGCCGCAGCGCTATCATGCCGAGTTATTAGCGCCTAGGCGCTGACGAGAGGCGCCGCTTCGCCCACACTGCTAAGAGACAAGCGCCTAGGCGCAGCCCAAGCAGCATTGCGGCGCCACACCTTCGAGAGACGGGCTCTTGAGCAGCACCGCAGCGCTAGTGCCGGTGAGAATTGAACAAATGGGCTTCAAACTACGGCCCGTGCGAGGGATAAAAGAAAGAATAGGGTTGCAGAAGAAGGGTAGCCGTTTTTTGGAGAAAAATGTGAGTGAGGAACGAGGAGACGCACGAGACGAAGAATCAGAGCGCAAAGATTGATCACAAAGGCGAAGAACGACGAATCTGGGACAGAAACGCCACTTCTGATCTGTCATCTAATCTTTTGCCTTTTTATTTCTTGTGTTGTGATGTCTAAATCTTCAAACATGTTTTGTTTTTGTTTAGATTTTGTTATGAACTAATTTTACAGTCTAGAGGATGATGTAGCTTTGTGGATACTATTATTTGACGTGTTTGTTTATATGATTGAATTTCTTTTGGTTTAATTGTGTTTCTTTGTGTTTATCCGACTTTAGTTTAGTGGCCATAAATTGTTTGTTGTCTGATTAATTCTATAACTAGGGAGAGGAACTAGGATTATAGATCATTATAGACACATCGTTGAATGTTTATATCGTTCGGAAGGCATATAAATTTAGCGATGCCTAAGTAAGAATATTGTTTGAATTTATCATTTAAAATTATATTCTTATTAGGAATGTTTGGATCCAAGTTTGAATTATACAATTTATTCGTCACTTGGGAAATGAAGAATAAAATAATTAAGTGTTTTTTATCAATAAATAATTGTAATTCATGAATATAAATTCAATCGGGAATAATTATCATGAAAACTTGCTGAAATCACTCCTATAGATATTTTCTCTCATTGATATTTTCTCGATTCGGTGATTAGATCAATACTTATTTGCGATTAATTCGTTTTAAGAAAACCAAATCTTTTATCGATTCTTCTGAATAAAGTCATGACTATTTTAATTGCAAGCACTGATATATTTTAAATCATACACTCTTCGTTGAAACGATACTTTACTTTCATATATTAAAACTTGACAACCATGTACTGGCGAGCGAAAAATACGGAACGAATCACTTGACTTTGAAATGAAATTTTGCATGCACATAAGGGATTTAGACATTACTCATATTAGGTTTTTATTGCTATATTTTATCACTTAAAACCCTTTGAGCCTAATTATATAAAAAATGATGAGATGTGTAAATTGTTGTTTTTTTCTTGAAAACCATTAACTTGTTTAAATGAACATGATCATTTTATATAAGTTGGCTTGAGGATTAAAAGTAGTCCAGAACTTGGTTTAGCACTTTTGAGGTGAATTACAGATAATATGTGATTTATGAATGATTTAGGCAAATTTTTGGATTGTTTGATAATTTCGAGCCTATCTAATGCATCATAATTGTCCCTAGTGTCCCATCACTACACCAAAAACGGCAAACGACAACGGATAAAATCCTTTGTTGTAGACTTCTTAAAACTGTTGTAACTGAGGGTGTTGTTGAAAGTCAGTTCAACGACAACGGTTTTTATCCGTTGTGATAGGTCATATTTGCGACGGTTTTTGAAACCGTCGCTAAATAAGATTAGCGACGGTTTTATCCCAAACCGTCGCTAAGTCAAAATTAGCGACGGTTTATTAAACCGTCGCTAATTTGAAATTAGCGACAGTTATCAATAAAGACCGTCGCTAATATAATCACAATTTCCGTCGCTACTTTGTTTCGAAAAATAAAAAAAAATATTTTTAATAATTTAAGAAATCTATAAAAAAAACTTATAATCGAAACTAAAATTGTGTAAAAGAAAAAAATTTTAAGTGTTGTCAAGTATTAAAATCGTGTAAGAGAGAAAAATTTTACGTATTGTGTGAAATTGTATAAGAGAGAGAAAATTTTGAAGTGTTATGAAGTGCTTAGAAAAATTTTAGGTGTTGTGTGAAATTGTGTAAGAGAAAAAAATTTTAATTGTTGTGTAAAGTGATAAAATGGTGTAAGAGAGAAAAATTTTAAGTGTTGTGAAGTGGAGAGAAAAATTTTAAGTGTTGTGTGAAGTGATAAAATGGTGTAAAAGAGAAAAATTTTAAGTATTGTGAAGTGTTGGGGAGGAAAATGGACCGAAAATGTGATATTTATAGACAATTTACGACGATTATTGTTTAAACGGTCGCTATTGGCGACAGTAATGTTGAAACTGTCGCAAAATTTAAATTTGCAACGGTTTATATTTTAACCGTCGCTACTATTAGCGACGGTTTTAGAAAACTGTCGCTAATGTTAGCGACGGGTTTTGTAAAACGTCGCTAATTTTAAACATGCGACGGGTTTTATTAAAACTGTCGCTAAACTTCGCGACAGTTATTTTAAAAATGTCGCTAAAGTTAAAATTAGCGACGGTTTTTGAAACACCGTCGCGAAATATTGCAACGGTTTCTAAAAACCGTTGTCGATTATACAAAAAAACACGCTAATAGACAACGGTTCATATTGTCATTGACCCTAAAAAACGCTCAATGACAACGGTTTTATAGAACCGTTGTAATTGACCTCAAAAACCGTTGTAATTGACCTCGCAAAGACAACGGTTTTAAAAACCGTTGTCTTTGACCCCCCAAAGACAACGGTTTTGGATAAAACCGTTGTTAAAAACATACGATAACGGTTTTTCACAAAAACCGTTGTCGTATGTGCGTGGTTGTATGCAGAATTTCTTGTAGTGCATGTTGAGTATAATGAAAAATAAAATGGAGTGCGCCAAAGGTATCCGTGTTTATTTTATACACTATTTGCTACCTAATTATTGAGAGAAATAAGCCCTCTTAGCGCTTAAAGTACGTGCAATAACTCTTAGGCGTTGAATAAGAAAGATGAAAGAAGTAAAGGAAAAAACCATGAAGAAAGGGGTTTAAAAGAAAAAAAAATGTGAAAGAAAAGAGGATCAAGAAATGTGATAAATATGTCGTGATGAAAAAGAAAAGAAATAAAGGGGTGTTGGGAATAATAAT
Source organism: Primulina huaijiensis (assembly GCF_012295235.1). Classification (NCBI taxonomy): domain Eukaryota; kingdom Viridiplantae; phylum Streptophyta; class Magnoliopsida; order Lamiales; family Gesneriaceae; genus Primulina; species Primulina huaijiensis. Next base: position 14,819,050 of record NC_133320.1, on the reverse strand, counting down.
GGAAGTTCAATTAAAGTTAGAGTGTTAAGATGAAAAAGTGCGCTAAATGACTATATCACTTATTTTCCCCCATCTTTGAATTCCTTGACTTTATTGTATCCATGAGCCGCAACCTAACTTTACAGGCTTATAAATCCTGTTGATTAAGTCATATTTGTTTAACATACTAGTGGAGAAGAGTTGCGAAAATTAATCCTATGAACACTTGAAAAATTCATTCAATCAGTATAGAAGTTGATAATTTACACATGCTCATCTCATTACACATATTTACACTTTTGTACGTTTTTATTGAATCTCTATTAAACTAAATGTTTGTCCTAAAAAAGTTCTTTTGATATGTGCATGTGGATTTTTTTTATTTTGGAAGATGGTGTCTTGAAACTCGAGTTGATAGGTTCATGCGTTTGTGAAGTGAACATGATACATGATCTGAGTATTGGGAAAGTTGAATGAGATTGACAAATCACACACTCATGTGAACTATGGAGTTGTTATGACATATAGTTGGCTAAATGTTTATCTCTGAGGTCAATTTCAATTAAACAATTTCACGACTTATAGTTTGTTATTTGTATTCTCTTCTTTGTTACTAGGTTGTTCTTGGTCTTGTTTTTTGTTTTTCTTTGATTTGTTTTGCTTGAGACTAGCAAAAGTTCATGAAACGACCCCGACTTTTTAAAAAAAAAAAAAAAACTAATAAACTCGAAAATACTAATTAAAAATAAACTTAACATTTTCATAAATAATAAGAATTTAACATTTAAATCTCAAGTGCATAAAATAAATCTCTAAATCGTCAACCAATCAAAAATCATACGTCGACCTTTAAAAGATCAACTAACATAAAATTAAAGCATAAAAATATCTTTAATAAAATCATTAACGTAAATCTATTAAATATTTTATCTATCAAGCTAGTGCGGAAACATAAAGGTCCCTCGAGAGTGTACTGCAGCACTCGATCCACTCAATCGTTAGCGCCTCCCATATATCATCAAATCCTTCATCATACAAACCTAGTGAGTCTAATGACTCACCACGTTCTAAACATAAGTAGCACATAATATATATACAATCACAAGCATTTAAAAATCATATTTTTATTTAAATAGCTTTTGAAAATAAATAAACCATTTAAAATCATTTTGAGCATAAATAAATAATTTGAGCAAAAATCATATATCATAAAATCATTTTAATAGTAAATCTTTCAATCTTTTATCATTTTTGGTGAATTTTGATCCTTGAAAGTGACTAGCTTTTATCCTTTAGTCGACTGATCAGTCTTCAGCTCCGCATGGTCCATGGAGGTGGGCACTAGGCTCCACCGTGGAAATATGACCGTCGGGGTCCTCTGGGCATTTTCTCATAGACGGGGTCCTTTTGAGGCCTTAGCCCGTAAACGGGGTCTCTCTGGGGCCTTGTCCCGAATATGGGCTCACTCTGGGGCCTTGACCCTCACGTCATCTCCACAAAATCATATATCATTTTTCACAGTCAATTCACATTTCTCAAAATATTTTTCTTTTTCTTTAAAATCATAAATCATCATAACTTTCCAAAAATATCATTTTAGACAGTGAAAATTGCACAGCTTTTACCATAAATCATAAAATATCCATAAATCATAAAATATCATATTTTCATCAAAATCATCATTTTAAATCATAAAATATCATTTAACATGTATTATGATCCTTCGGGACGCTGTCAAGCTTTTACATATTTTCCAAGTGTAAAATTATTGTTTTGCCCCTAGGCGTAAAAATTCTCAATTTTATCTTTTTCTTAATTTTAATGACATGAGTTTATCCCAAATAATTAATTATGCTTAAATATAATTTTTTCATAATTTTATTCGGTTTAATTCGATATTTTTCAATTAATTCTTTAATTAATGTTTCGCGAGGCGATTAATTCACGATTAAATTCAAAACTCATTATTTTCTTCCCATATTTTAAACATAACCTTTTTATTACCTAAACTACCCTTGTGAGCCATGAACCACATCGGTGGACTCATGGTTCCAATTTTATTCTTATTAATTTGAAATATGGCCCTTATGTGAACAACCCGAGCCATCTCCTAATTTACTCGAGCCATGGTCGAGCCACCTTGAGCCAAACCAAAGCCAACCCACCTAGGCACCCTCCTGACCTAGCCCAGCTCACAGATGCTAACCCTAGCTTGCTCCCCAGCCCTGCAACCGAGCAACCAAATTCTGTGCGTGAGCTTCCTTTTCACCAAGACTCATAGCCAACTAAGACACTTCCAGCTGAGCCACCACCGATCCCACTTGACCCTAACCAACCCTAGACCATTCTCAGACCCAACCAAGCCCAGCCCAGACCCTAGAACCCAAGCAGCCAGCCATCTGTTCGAGCAAACAGTAGTCGCGCACCTCCATGCTTCCCCACGTTTTTCCACGAGCCACATCAAGCCACCCTGCACCAACCCCTGGCCCGACCCCAGACCACCTCCCTTGGACCCTGACCGACCTACCCTAAGCCACCCAATAAATCTTAATTAATTAAATAATAAAATTTTATAAAATTAGTTTCCCAAAATAATATTTTTGATCTTTTAAAACTCTTTGTTTGCCCAAAAACCGGCTTCTCGTGAAAAATCGAGCTCGACTCGTGAAATAATTCGAAATCCAATATTTTTAGAAAAATTATATCATTTTTAATCATATTAGGAAGCCTTGCAATTATTTAATGAAAAATAATTATTCTTGTCTTGGTCGTCCCCGGTCTCCTTTCCCCTGCCTATTATCGAATATTCGGGAAAAATCCTTTAATTTCATTCAATCATGTCATATAATCATTTAATTATGTAATCATACTTTTAATCAATTAATAAATATCATGCAAGCATTTAAAAGCAATTAAATAAAACAATTAAGCAATTAAAATAATTTTGCATGCATGTGGTTTACGTAGGTTTGGTTTTTCGGACGTTACAGTTATAAGTGATATTTTTGCACTTGATTTGTGTCAAGAAATTGCTTGGATTATGCCATTTTGGAGCAAAATTATACTTTTTTGTTGTTTATTTTTTTGTTAGTATGACACATACAAAACCGTTCAGGAGTCGAGCAGCATCAAAACTGTGCAGTGGTAGACTGAAAAGATGAAGATTGGAAGAGTTTAAAGGAGTTTGCAAGCGTCAAAATCGTGCAGGAGTCGAGTAGCAAGCGCCCAAGCGCCTAAGACCTAGTGCCTAAGAGGCTTCCTGTGGGGCCCTTAACTCCTGATTGTTATTACAATGCAATTTGATTAGGGTTAATTAATTACAGCGGAAAACGAATTTAAACTTTCTTTCCAATGAGCCCAAAACATCTCTTCTATAATTTGAATACTAAAAATTGTATTTCATCTCACATTATAACATCTGCCCACATATAATCAAAAACCAACTACATACAAACAAACAAACTCATATCCTCGGGACATGCCATGGTATATAGATACATAGATATATACTAGAAAACAAAACATAAAACCTCAGCTCAACTGTGAGTCCCTCCAGAAGCACCATCTCCGGTCTCTTGATAACCTGGAGTACCTGTCATTGCCCACATACAAAGACAACAACATCCCCCTCTGGGGTGAGCAAAGCTCAGTCTGAAACAACCACAATATATATCACAAGTATCTAAACAATGATCTATAGTATGCAATGAATGTATGTCGTGAAGGTATCAGGTCAAATGCCCATCCACTGAGCATATATCAGAATCAATCGAATCGCTTTTAAATCAATGCTTGAGCTGGCACACTGGCCTCAATCAGGGATTCTTGTATGATAGCGTATACAAAGCGCCATCAAATCCCAAATCTCAAACGTCGGGGCCACTAATGACTATGCTTTAAGGGTCATATAATGCCAAACATAGCATCGTGTTCACAAACCTCAGAATCGAATCAAATCAAATCATATCAGGGTATCCAAGGAATATAGCTCAACGTGCATGTCATGTATGCCACATCAACTCAACAAATAAGGCATATGGAAACATCTTCTTAGTCAAATCAATCAAACATATATCATATGATACAGATAAATGTCGTATGTTACTCGGTCGCAACATACCTCAATTCTTCGTTTTCAGTTGATGTAGCTTGAATATTTCAGTATAAAAATCTATCTACATCCAAAAGATATTCATTTCAACCAATAAATTCTTTCAAATTCAACAATATAAGTTTGAAATAGCTTTTGAAACTTTGAAAATTCATATCAAATCGAATCATAACATAATTCAATTCCCGAATACGAGTTTTTTGTCTGTTATTCTACCACATATATGGATCTTCACTTCAAATACATGCTATTCCAGAACTTTAATAATGAAAGGTACTGAAACTAGAAGAAACTTACCTCAAAAGAAATAGCTCAACGAGAGGATTCCAAATATATAATTTGTTTCAATTTTGGACAACGTTTCGAGGTAGATTCAAACGATAAAACTTGAATTCTCACTTTTCCATTCGAAGCGTCAGAGGAAGAAGAAGATATGTTCTAAAAATATCATCTTTATCACTTCTTAAATCGTGTGCTTCAGAGGTGTGCGCGCATGTGCATCCCTTATTCTGCCCAAAACGCTATTTTAGGTTCTGAATTTGAAAAATTGGTCAACATGAAAGTTGTAGATCTATGTCTTGGCTTTCATTGGCTACCAATCTAACTCCATTTGGATATAGGACACGAGAGTTATGCTCATTCTCCCAAAATGTGTCAATGCAGGAACTGCAACGCACACGATACATTTCGGGATGATTTTGTCCATATTGTCAAATAGATTTGGACAAAACTCAAAACATGAAAGTTTTAGCACTATGTATTAGCTTTTCAATGAAATTGGTCTCATGTCATTTGGACTAATACTCAGGTCATTATGCTAAAAATCGTAACATGTGTCACTTTTCTATTGTGATTCAGCATATTTTTCGAACACAAATCAATTTCTAATACAATATTTCATTATCACCACCTATTTTCTTACTTCCATTGTCATGATATACTCATATACGTGATCACATGATAATTTCATGAATTATCGATAATCATCATAAGATTTACGATAATACGATACACGGTCTTTATATTTCTCCCCCGCTTAAAAGATTTCGTCCTCGAAATCTCAAGTGTCCATATATACATAACATTGGTAAACATATAGCACGTCACCAGTTATAGTACATATCAAAACTAAAATCAGTAAATGGATCATTATACATTGAATACAATGGAACAGGCGGAATAGAATAAAACAAGTTCGGATATGATTCTCGCATCTTGCTTTCCAATTCCCATGTTGACTCCTCCAAACCATGCCGTGTCCATTGCACCCGAACTAAAGGGATCGATTTGTTACGCAATATTTTCTCCTTTCGATCCATAATACAAACAGGTTGCACAACATAGGAAAGAGAAGGATCGAGTTCAACCTCATTAGGTTGAAGCACATGTGATGGATCTTGTTCATATTTTCTCAACATAGAAACATAAAACACATCGTGAATGACAAATAAAGATAGTGGCAATGTCAGTCGATAAGCAAGATCCCCAACTCGATCAAGGATCTCGTATGGACCAATATATCGAGGAGATAATTTCCCTCGCATGCCAAATCGAATGGTTCCTCGAAAGGGAGATACTTTCAAAAACACTTTATCATCTTTATGGAATTCTAAGGTTCGTCTTCGTTTATTCGCATAACTCGTTTGACGATCTTGAGCAGCTTTCATCCCCTGTCAAATCAATTGAACCTTATCATTCATTTCCTATATCATTTCAGATCCAGTCATTTGTCTTTCACAAATTTCATCCCAGAATAACGGTGATCTACATCATCTCTCATACAAGGCTTCAAATGGTGCCATAGCAATATTGGTTTGAAAACTATTATTATAAGAAAATTCTACAAATGGTAAGGCATCTTGCCATCCAATGTGAAAATCCATCACTATGGCACGTAACATATCCTCTAACGTTTGAATTGTACGCTCATTTCGGCCATCAGTCTGAGGGTGATAAGCATTACTCATAGCCAAACGCGTACCCATCGCTTCTTGGAAACTACCCCAGAATTTAGAAGCAAACATGGGATCACGATCTGATACAATCGAGACTGGCACACCCTTCTGTCTCACAATATTCTCGATGTATAAACGGGTCATTCTCGTATCCACTCATATGAAATAAAATGTGCAGATTTCGAAAGCCGATCAATAATAACCCAAATAGCATCACAGCCCTTGGGAGAACGAGATAAATGAGTCACAAAATCCTTAGCAATATGTTCCCAATTCTATTTCGGGATTTCAAGACTATGTAGTAATCCTCCAGGTTTCATTCTCTCGGCTTTTACTTATTGGCATATAAGAAATTTCGAAATAAATTCAGCAATGTCCTTCTTCATACGTCTCCACCAGAATTGAGGTTTCAATGTCAAATACATTTTTCGGCCTCCACGGTGAATACGGTATTTACTACAATGTGCTTCACGAAAAAGGGCGGATTTCAAATCAGAATCATCAGGAACTACCAGCCGACCATTAAGTTGTAAAGAACCATCAGAAGAAATCTGAAATCCAGATTGTGTCCTGCAGATACAAGTTCTTTCGACTTTTGAGTCTAAGCATCGCTTCGTTGGGCCTTTCGTATTTTAAATATCATGTTCGGCTCAATTTTCAATGCTGATACAATGACAAAATTCCAATTCGAGTGAAAAGTCCAACCAGAAGTACATATATCCTCATGTACTTTGGCGACATTAACATAAGCTAAAACAAAATCATGAACTTTACGGCTAAGGGCATCCGCAGTAACATTCACCGATCCAGGGTGATACTGAATCTCACAATCAAAATCCTTCTGGAGATCCATCCATTTGTGTTGCCTCATATTCAAATTGGATTGAGAAAAGAGATATTTCAGACTCTTATAGTCTGAATAAATAACAAACTTTTCTCTATACAAATAATGACGTCAAATCTTCAAAGCAAACACAATGGCGGTCAATTCAAGATCATGAACATGATAACGAGTTTGATGAGATTTTAATTGAAGAGACGCATAAGCATCCAATTTTCCATGTTGCATCAAAACACAGCCCAAACCTTTACCAGACGTATCTATACAAACTAAAAATCCTCTAGTACCTGAGAGAATAGTAAGCACAGGTGTTTTGGTCAATCTAGTCTTCAATTCAAGAAAACTAGCTTCACATTCATCTTACCAAATGAATATCTGATTCTTCTGTGTCAGTTAAGTAATAAGTTTAGCTATTTTCAAAAATCCTTCAATGAAACGACGATAATAGCCAGCTAAACTCATTAAGTTACGGATCTCAAGAACATTCGTAGGTGTCGGCCAATTGAATACAGCTTCAACCTTAGCAGGATCAACAAATATGTCATGTCTCGAAATGACGTTGCCTAAAAATACCACTTTGTCCATCCAGAATTCACATTTGGACAATTTATCATATAAATGACCTTTACGAAGATTTTGAAGTACCAGTCTCAGATGTTCAGCGTGCTCCTTTTTCGATTTCGAATAAACAAGAATATCATCAATTAATACGATAACGAATCTGTCAAGATAATCTCGAAAGACGCGATTCATTAGATCCATAAATGCAGCAGGAGCATTCATGAGACCGAAAGGCATAACCAAGAATTCATAGTGGCCATACCTCGTACGAAAAGCAGTTTTAGGCACATCTTCTTCTCGAACTCGTACTTGATTATAACCAGAACGAAGATCGATCTTTGAGTATACAGAAATACCCTGAAGCTGATCAAATAATTCATCAATACGAGGTAGTGGATACTTGTTTTTCACAGTAGCCCATTCGATTGCCTATAATCGATACACATTCGCATAGTACCGTATTTCTTTCGAACAAATAAAAGTGGAGCTCCCCAAGGCGATACACTCGGTCGAATATATCCCTTATCGAGAAGATCTTGTAATTGTTCTTTCAATTCTTTCAATTTCAGAGGTGCCATGCGATAAGGAGCTTTTGAAATAGGCGCAGTCCCCGCTACTAGCTCAATTGGTACCAGACTTGTGCTAAGTATCTATATGTCCAGGAGATCTTAGGTTCGAGTCTGGGGAAGTACAAACTCCAGTGCCTGGGCTGGAGGAGTCAATGAGTAATGAGCCATGGGATAACCGACTCCCGCCAGTTGAATCGGGAACAGCCCATGGGCATTGCAATGATGATGGAGTTAATAATGAAGGAAAGGACATACTGAGCAAGATTCAGAAGAATCATCCATCATCACAGATTATTGGTGAGGTGCATGATGATGTGCAAGAAAGAAAGAAAGAAAAAGTGGACTACCACAAAATTATTGGTATACTCTGCATGAGCTCCACATTTTCACAAGTATGTCACTCTTGTTTTGTGTCTCACATTGAACCTAAGAACATTAACGATTCACTCAAAGACGAATTATGGGTCAATACAAAGCATGATGAACTTGAAAATTTGTGCGCAATGATGTATGGGATTTGGTTCCTAGACCATCGAATACCATTGTTATCATAACAAAATAGATTTTCAAAAACAAAACAGATGAATCCAGTAACATTGTTCAAAATAAGGCTCGGTTGGTAGCTCAAGGTTATACGTAGGTTGAGGGGGTGGATTTTGATTAAACCTTTGCATCTATAGCCCGAATTGAGTCAGTCCGACTGTTGCTTGCCATAGCATGCCATATGCACATCAAGTTGTACCAAATGGACGTAAAGAGTGCCTTTTTGAATGCAATTTTGAATAAGGAAGCTTATGTTAGTCAACCAAAAGGATTTGAAGAACCATATCACATAGACCATGTCTACAATTTAAAGAAGGCTCTATATGGATTGAAACATCCTCCACGAGCATGGTATGGTAGGTTGGCTGATTATTTGATCTACTTGGGCTTTAAATGAGGTGAAGTTGATGAAACCTCTTTATTCAAAAATTAAAGCATGATATTTTGATTTGCCAAGTTTATGTAGATGGCATTATCTTCGGTGTTTCATCACAAGTGTGCTAAGAATTTGTTTAAAAAATTCTCATATGATAATTCTAAGCATATGAAAACTTCCATGGGGTCAAGTGAAAAAAGTGTCTAAAGATGATGTTGTTGACGGTGTTGACAACACCATGTACCGCAGCATAATCAGTAGTGTTATGTACTTAACTGCTACACGCCCCAATATTATGTTTAGTGTCTGCTTGTGCGCTAGGTACCAAGCAAATCCAAAAATATCACACCTAAAGGCTGTGAAACGCATTCTTAGATACATTGCAGGTACGCTAGAGTTAGGTTGTGGTACACACAAGAGACAAACACAAATTTGGTAGGTTTTTCTGATGCTAATTGGGCCGGATACCTAAATGATAGAAAAAGCACATCGGGTGGGTGTTTCTACCTAGGGAATAATCTTGTGTCTTGGTACAGTAAGAAGCAAAATTGTGTGTCCCTATCCACCGCTGAGTCTGAGTATGTAACAGCTGCTAGTTGTTGCTCACAATTTGTCTGGATGAACCAAATGGTAGAGGATTATGGTTCTCACAGTAACATCATGACTGTATATTGTGACAACTCCAGTGCTATAGACATTTCTAATAATCATGTTCAACACTCTCGAACAAAACACATAGGCATAAGACATCACTTTATTCGAGATTTGGTTGAAAAAAAGCATAATTCAACTGAATTTGTTAGGACTGAAAACCAGCTGGCTGATATATTCACAAAATTTTTGGAGTTTTATAGATTCTCCAATCTTCGGAAGTCTCTCAGCATGTGCGTACAATAATCACACACCCATGTTGTCATTGGTGTTGCCAACAACGATGAATTTTGCATGTCTATTTTTAAGATGCTAGGCATAATGCATAATTATAATCATCCTATTTAAGTGTGTAATGTGTATAAGTGATGGCAACTCCTAGTGTGCAACCTGATAGAGATCAATCTTCCAATCAAGTTTTGTAGATATTTGATGCTCAATCTCAATCATCAAATAATTAAGGAATCTTGATATCTTCTTGATCATGTCCAATATGAAAATAGTGACTTGAAAAACTTGAGTAGTTCGGTGAAAAACAGAAAAAATAAATAAAAGAAAAATAATCAGATTAGAAGAAAATGAAAAAAGCTACCTAGAAGAGTCAATTGAAGACCGTTCTTCTAGTGTGGGAGCTACCACTTCTAAGTCAAAATAGAGATGGAACAAGCTACCTAGAGGAGTCCTTTGAAAACCGTTCTTCTAGTGTGAGAGCTACCATATCTAAACCAAAACATTTTTGTGGAAGTATTGACTCATAAACAGTGATGTTTCTAGGAGGTATTGCCAATACCTAAGTTTAAACACAACACAATTTATACATTTTCTGACATTTTGATAATTCATCATATTGAAGGCATATTTAGGACAAGTATATTGATTTTGTTTCGTGAATTCATCATGTGTAGTGACATATTAGTATTTAACCTATGACGGTTGATAAAAATCTTAATTACCCCAACTTTGAATTGTTGTGACTAATTATGTCAATGGGTTATAGTAGATGTGGAGTTATACTAATATTATCCTTGAAATTTTACTGGACAAGATTGAATCATTTTTTTATCGTTTGAATTAGGGTCTAAACAGCGATTAGGAAATGGAGTTAATTTTTTGAAGTTACCGTTAGAGGTGAAGGTAAGGCGACGCTTAGAAACTGAGAAGCGATCATTGTTGATTTTATTACCGTTATACCTTAGGTTTATTTAGGCTGTAACTTATTAACGTTTAAATCATTTTACTATCACCAAATTTGAACTCTGTTTCTCGCACAATCGCATTCTCTCTGCAAATATCTCTGTGCTAAATTTCATCCCAATCTTTCTTCACAGATACTGATGGCTGATAATCGATTTGATCCATTGGATATCCGCAGTAAAATGACTGCCATTTGTGGTATTCCACCCCTTGTGGCAACACCACCAGCAACACCACCAACAGTGCCCCTGCTCAAAATCCGTTACAGATTGTTGCTACTGCCCTGTAAGCCGTTCTTTCGGAGATTATTGCTCCAGTCGAACCTAGAAATGCATATGATGTGGTATCTTCATTTATATGAGGTTCCCAGGCTTTTCCTCCACCACCAAGACGCTGACCGAAACGTCAAGAAAGGTATTGACCAGTTTTTACTCCTGCGAAGAAACCACGTGCCTCTTCCTTCTCCACAAATGTCCTTGATCCCGATTTCTCTTTGGGATATGACTCTCATGATGAGGATTTTGACCTGGTTGCACGCCTGCGACCTGCTGTTGCCCCGAATCCGTCCACTTCTACTTCTACAGCACAGCCTGAGGACATTCCAGATCAACCACAAGAGGTTTCTTTTTATTCAAAGGATGAACAGTCCCTGGAAGGCATCCTAAATAGCCTAAAAGAAGCCAAAATTAGAAAGGAAGCAGTACAGCAGTATGATGATGAGCCTGATGAGAAAATGGCAGGAGAATTCGAGGAGAATCGTCCAACTTTAGCCTCTAGTGCCTCATCCACTTCAGATTTTGAGAATGAGGAAGATGTTTATGCAGAGCCCACTGATGCTGACTCTGAAACAACTGCTGAAGAGAATGAATACGTAGCTAATGTTGTCAGTGGTGTTGAAAACATCGCTGACAACACCACTGGTACAGACTGTAATTTAACTACTGCTTTCTCCAATGCCTTTGCCATGACCAGATGGTATTTGTATGCTCACCGAGAATTCATTGAAGAGAGGAATGTTGATGAATTCACCTATGAGAGGCAGAACCTGATTACTTTTCTCCGAACCCGAGGGTTGCTCGCCACTGTGAATTGCATAATGCCATATTCAAAGAGGCTAGTGCGCGAACTTTTCTGCAACCTCACATATGACATTGAATATGTCAACTCTGTTCGGTTTGGAAAAGTGTTTGTGCGGGATGCCATCTGTCAATTTTCTCTTAACTTTATCAATGAATACTACCGCACACCGTCTGTTGCTGAGGACACTCCTCTTATTGATGTTGATGAGATCATTGCCGTGTTGACTGGAAGTGTTATCCCCAAATTCCCAGTCCGCCCTTACCGCTTGGCTGCTGCCAATTTAACTTCTTTTTATTCGGTGTTGCACAAGACGGCCATCAGAAATTGGACACCGTCGTCCAATAGCACTTTTATGACTAGGCCGCGAGATTTTCTTCTATTTGATGTTGGAATGGGTCCCCTTGTTGATTTTTGACATTTGGTGTTCAAAACTGTCTTGCAGTTTGCTGAAAGTGGATTGAAATCCACTCGCCTTTCATTTCCATCACTGATCTATGGGATACTGGAATTACAGGGGTTCCGCAAAGAAGAAAATGAGACCCTTTCTGATGTAAGCGAAACACTAAAAATAGCTTCTGCTTCTTTCAAAGGCAACAGGAAACTGGACCTACCTTGGTTAGTGACTGGTGTTGCCACTGGTGCTGGCAACACGGCGTCCACATCCACCTTTACTCCTGAAAGCTACGTCATGCTCTCTGCCTCTCATCTATAGGCTGCTACTAGAAGTTGTCCTCCATTTTGGTCAAAAAAAAAAAAGAGCGGAAGAACAAAAAATGATAGAGAAAGATGAGGCTGAAACATCTGCTGGAGAAGCTGAAACTGATGGACTTTCAGGCACTAAAGAAGATAAAGAATAGATGATTTTCTGTAATCTGTATTGTTGTGTTTTTCTTTTGTTGGTTCGCTCTTATATCTTTTTGTTGTTTAATGAATTTTGATTTCATATATCTTCGTATGACTTCTTATGTTTTCCAGTGTTCTAAGTTGATGTTGACAACACTGTCAACAACACCAATGATCTAACATGTTTAATTCAGGGGAAAGAAATTTAACTCAAGAGGACATACACTATAACTCAGGGGGATCTTAACTAAGTGTAGTAATGACCAAGATTATCATTTTTTAGTGTTTTGTCCAGCAAAGAAAAAAGAGGGAGATTGAAAGGAATATTATATTTCTTTATTATTTTTTGCTAAATTGATACGATCAATTTAAGATTTTGCCTTTCTATATAATAAGATCTTGTTTGATTTATTTCTAGATATTAGAGGATTGGTTTTTAATATGTCATTTATCTCTAAGATTTTTTATCTCTAATGAAAATTTAGTTTCCTTATTTTCTAGGACTCTTTTATGGAATTGTTTTTAAGTCAATTATTGGATATACATATGGAGGGCTTTACAGCCGTGAAAGTGTGCTTTATGTGGCTTTTTCGTGGGGTGTGGACAGCAGAATTTTGCATAGAATGCATAGAAGATAATTTTCATGTTGAAGAATTTGAGTTATTGATTCACGTTTATGGCGTGTTGCTGATTGGTGTTAAAGACACTTGAAGAACAACACTGACGCAGAGTGTTGATTGAAGAGTGTTATTTTATTTGTTTAAGCAACTTCGGTTTATGTATCTAGTTTTTAGTTTGGTTTATTTTGATGTATTTTGATTCCTATGAATGTCAAGGAATTTGATTTTGTTATTTTCACTAGTATTTTTCATAAACGATTTACATATTTTTCTAGTGAATTCTTGTCATGAGGTGTTGTAGAAGTATTTATACTTGTACATAATTTAAACATCTCCTTTATTTATTAATATTATATTTGTGTGTTTATAATTAACGTCCGCTGCATGTTGTGAGCTCGTGTTGACAACATTGTGCCACAACTCTACAAATCTGATACACACAATATATTTATTTCTTGTACTTTTATGATCAACACGTCCTTTCAAAATGTGCATCACCTTAAGCGTTGCGTTTCGATTGTTCTACTCAGTATAGAAAATTATTATACTCCAACATACTCTTTGCTACGTAGTGTTTGTATTAAATTATTTCACATATATATTGTTGATTTAGATGTGGTCATTAAAAATATCTAGTGCACATAAAATTTGAATATATACTTATGAGTACAATAAAATTGACCGTACCAGATAAAAAAAATTAAAACATTAATCCTGAAATGCCAGCATCGTACCTAAAATATCAAATCTCATAAAAAAAAAAGAATCAAACTTTCACGTACGTATACTCGTACAGTTGCTATATAATTATAATTATTTTTTTCTTTTTTTATTTTCGATGATTCTTTTATTTTATCGTTTTATGAGTAAATCATTGAAAATTGAGAAACATCACGTAGGAACGTGTTGCATTCCACATAATATACAGATGTGCCTGTTGGCCCATTTTGCATTTAATCTTGACAGCTATATCCCTCTAATTCTAATCAACTATTTTGTTCCAATATCGTCTCAATTATATATAATGACATACATTAGGAGACACTTATAAAAATTGATGAAAAGTAATTCGGGTTATAACATAATATTTGATAAATGTGCTAATATACTAAAATAACTTAGGGATGTATCAAAATGTAAGTTTATGGAAAAATAACATTTCAAACAATATATATGCATTTTTTTAGTGTTATCGATCCATTGGAGTTATTTGGGGTGCTAATATATTTTGATAAGGTCTCTTGTAAGACGACTTCAATAATCTTTATTCTTGAAACGGATCAACTATGCTCATATTAATAAAAAAAAAGTAATGATTTTTGGCTTAAGAAGTGATTTTTTTCATGGGTGATCCAAATATAATATCCGTATCACAAAATTGATCCATGTTTTGTGACATATTTTTATATGACATTTTAATGAAAATTAATTTAATTTCAATCCAATGAAGATGCATATTAATAATTTTTAGCCCAAGTGGTTGAAACACATAATGGGAGGGCTCTTCTTTTATGCAACTTTAAATCAATCATTCTCAAAAAGTGGTGGCACTTACCATGAGGGCCGATGAAGAAATTGTTGGATCTCGGTTTTCTCGTGCCCAAACGTAGCGGAAGTTTTAAATTTTTATTTTTATTTTGACAATCAAAATATATTTTTTTAGGCACTCGTATGGTTTTATAATCAAACATTCATAGGGCGTTGGAATTTTATACCTTTGGTGAATTAAATCACTTGGCTCCAACTAATCAGGTTTAGGCGGATATAGCTCTTGAT
This sequence comes from Primulina huaijiensis, assembly GCF_012295235.1. Taxonomy (NCBI): domain Eukaryota; kingdom Viridiplantae; phylum Streptophyta; class Magnoliopsida; order Lamiales; family Gesneriaceae; genus Primulina; species Primulina huaijiensis. The sequence goes on along the minus strand of NC_133320.1, from coordinate 14,803,951 downwards.
GAATCCCTACGAGCTTTCTTCGAAAAACTCCTTTCTTTATTCTTCTAATCAGGTCCACGACTAGATGATTTGTTCCTCTTCTAATTTGCACTAGAAAAATTAGAAGAAGTTTTTACGTTGGAGATTGAAATCGAGAGACGACTCAAACTTCTCCTTCAAAAGGAAGTGGCCGAAATTTTGTGGAGAGAAGGAGGAGGATTTTCGAAAAATTGTGAATGAATTATCAATGACCTTAAGCCTAATACACATATATATAAACTTAGGACCCATTAATAAAATTAAATACTTAATGGGCTTAATCAATTAATTATTCTAGTCCAACTAGTTTAATTAATTAATTAATCATTTAAAGTCCAATTAAGAACCTTAATATGTATGTTGGTCTTGTACTCCTACAAGTTCAATATACATATACCCATTACTTTTAATTTAAATCCCTTATAAATTCAACATTTGAATTTAATATTTAAATTATAAATTCAAATCTTTGAATTATTGCCTCCAAAATTTAATATTTAATAAACTCAATTTTTGAGTTTAATAAATTAAATCCATCAGAAATTCAACATTTGAATTTAAAATTTAAATTATAAATTCAACTCCTTTAATTTATTACCTCCAAAATTTAATATTTATTAAACTCAACATTTGAGTTTAATAAATTAAATTCTCAAATTTTATAAATTCAACTCCTTGAATTTATTCTCTCCAAATTTCATAAATTCAACTTCTTGAGTTTACTATCTCATAATTTAATTATCATAAATTCAACTCCTTGAATTTACTATATCATAATATAAATTCAACTCCTTGAACTTATTCTCTCAACGGGAAAAAACGATCCAGTGCTTGTGTGACCCTCAATGGTTCAGGGATACAGCTAGCCGTGGCTTCACAACTCCTTATGATTCAGAATAACATTTATTCTTATTCGGGCTTACCCTAGTTAGCCCCATTCTTTTCATCAACACCTTGATTAAGAATGTCAAAACTCATTTCTGATTGCACCCATCGGATCATGGTAAGATCGTCTAGTAGCATCGCCCCTTGATCCCCTAGGTATCACTAATAGTGCCTACAAGAACCAGTCGATTATGATTAACGTACAGTACGGTCCGTTCATCTCATATATCCCGATCGAATCTGCAACCATTGGTTCATCGAGGGTTGCATATTAATTCGATAACTATGTGACGCATATAATAGTGGCATTGCGTGTACTATTTGGAAAACTCCTTCTCCAACGTACATCTCATACTCTGGCCAGAGATTCCATGCACTATTATCACTTCAGATCACATAGGATATCCACACCCGTAGGTGAGCGGTGAATCCCCGACTACAATGCACTGGCTCCTATATGTGTCGCAACTATACCCAACCTCGCCACCTGATGACTCTTCTGGAGCCGGTAAACGAGTCAAAGCACAGCCCTAGCATATAGAGCCTCAGTGTTGTCCGGGATCGTAAGGACTAATGGTGTACAATCATAACCACGGACTTATCCTCTCGGAGAATGATAACCACTTGGAAAGTCCGAGGGAGGGTTGTTCGATATAATCATCATAAGACTACCGATCTGCATGTTTGGACATCTCTATGCCCTTACCAAGAAACGCAGTACACAACATCATAGATGCTAGTCTCAAGCTCAAGCGACCTTTATCCATGTTTTAGGCGGCTGAATCGACTAGGAACGAATTTAGATTATGCAGTGTTTACAAATGAGTTTCAACATCGAATTACGATTCATTTGTATTAAAGCATATTCAAGAACTTTATCTATGCTGCTTGCATGGGTATACAGATGAAGTAAAATGAAACCATTAAAAAGTAAATTATATTAAAATAAAGATTGTTTATTACACTTGAGTCAATAAATTCTCCAGCCAACAGTTGGCTTACAGGGCATCTACTCTAACAATCTCCCACTTGCCCTAGAACCAACTACCCATAAACTTTACTCCCATTGCTTCGCGATGCTTTTTAAACAATGGTCCTGACAAGAGCTTTGTAAGTGGATCAGCAACATTATTTGCAGAGGGGACATTTTCGACTGATATGTCTCCTCTTTTCACAATCTCTCATATGATGTGGAACTTCCTCAGTACATGTTTGGATCGCTGATGAGACCTTGGTTTCTTTGTTTGCGCAATAGCACCATTGTTGTCGAGGTACAATGGGACTGGATCAACTCCATTAGGAATAACGCCCAACTTTTGGACAAAATTCCTCATCCTAACTGCCTCTTTGGCTGCAGCAGATGCAACAATGTACTCAGCTTCAGTGGTGGAATCCGCAACGGTGTCTTGCTTGGAACTTTTCCAAGAGACAGCCGCACCATTTAGCATGAATACAAAACCAGAGGTCAATTTCGAATCATTTACGTCACATTGGAAGCTAGAATCAGTGTGGCCTTTCAATTTCAATTCTCCACCCCCATAGACCATAAACAAATTCTTAGTCCTTCTCAAGTACTTAAGAATATCTTTCACGACCTTCCAATGCATTGGACCAGGGTTCGTGTGATATCTGCTTGTAACACTCAGGGCGTAAGCAACATCGGGACGTGTTGATATCATACCATACATGATACTACCGATGGCTAATGCATATTGAATACGTGTCATCATCTCTATATCTTCATCAGTTTTGGGACACATAGCTTTAGATAGAGTAATACAATGACACATTGGTAAGTATCCTCTCTTGGACTCTTCCATAGAGAATCTCTTTATAATAGTATCGATATAAGTGGCTTGGGTGAGCCCCAACATCCTTTTTGATCTATCTCTATAGATTTGTATTCCCAATACATAGGATGCTTCACCTATGTCTTTCATGTAGAATTTACTTGCTAACCATACTTTAGTTGATTGCAATAATCCTATATAATTCTCAATGAGTAATATGTCATCAACATATAGTATAATGAATGTCAATGCACTCCCACTAACTTTTTTGTACACACATGGTTCCTCGGGATTCTTAGCAAAACCAAACTCTTTGATAGTGCAATCAAATATGAGGTTCCAACTCCTTGACGCCTGCTTGAGACCGTATATAGATCTCTGAATTTTGCATACCTTATGCTCACTTCCTACTGATGTGTATCCCTCAGGTTGAGACATATAGATTTCTTCTTTGATGTCTCCATTGAGGAATGCAGTCTTTACATCCATTTGCCATATCTCATAGTCATACCATGCTGCTATGGCTAATAGTATAACCTTTTGCAACCAGTCTTGCTTTGAAGGTCACTACCTTTCCATCCGCCCCAAGCTTTCTTTTGTAGATCCATTTGCATCCTATGGGAACGATTCCCTCAGGTGGATCCACTAATGTCCATACTTGGTTTGAATACATAGAGTCCATTTCTGACTGCATGGCTTCAAGCCATTTGGTTGAATCAGTATCAGATATTGCTTCTTTGAAATTCATTGGATCACATCCAACACAAGGCTCATAATGGCCTTGTTCATGAAGAAGTGTATATCTTGCAGGTGGTCTAATAACCCTATCAGACCTTCTAGGAGCTTGTACTTCAACTACTGGTTGTTGGGGATTAGGTTCAACTACTATAGTTGAGAGAGTATCTTGAATTTCTTCAAGTTTTATCATCTTGCCTTTTCTATCTAATAGAAACTCCTTTTAAAAAAAGGTGGAATTTCTTGAAACAAACACTTTTGCTTCATTTGGATGATATAAATAATATCCGACAGAATTCTTTGGATATCTTACAAAGTAGCACAAAGTGGATCTACTATTCAATTTGTCTCCCACTGTCTGCTTCACGTAAGTAGTTCAACTATACTGATCATGCGCATGTCCAACGTTATAGCACTTCACATGTAATGATCATCTCTAAGAGCTAAGAGATGACACTTTTGTTTTTAAAATAGAAAGAGAATCAGATGGATTGGGATGATATTATGGTAATTGATCGCAGACTAGGTGTCAGAAAGATATAATCGGAAACAATAAATCAAGATGGCAAAAATTTATGTGAGATGATCTCACGGGTAATATTTTGTAAGACGGATCTCTTATTTGGGTCATCCATGAAAAAGTATTATTTTTTATGTTAAGAGTATTACTTTTTATTGTGAATATCGGTAAGGTTGACCCATCTCACAAATAAAGATTCGTGAGACCGTCTCACAAGAGACCTACTCAATCACGATTACAAAAAAATCAAGACGATGACTTATATTGGCTCTATGACATGGCAGATGAGCCAGATAATGTATAGGGTGCAGATAGAGGGGGATCCAAAAAATTTAGTTAGGGCGCAAAATTTCATTATTGTTTTGAAAATTAATATTCAAAATAGGTGTATTGAATATTTGAATGTTGAAAATAAAATTTGTAAAAATTAGAAATTTGTGTGTGATGATGAAGATAATGGTGTAATTTATTTTTTAGATTATTACCAAAGAAATTCTATAAATGGCCTCACCATTTGTGAAGAAATTTACAATTTAATTGAGAGAAAAATATTATAAAGTGTGTAGTTTGATAATTTTGAGAGTTTGATATTTTTATTTTTTACCATAAATTTTTACTTTTTCATAACACGTTATCAACACGAAACTCTAAAAGAACTCAATATTTTTCAAAAATAAAAAAAAAAAAAAAAATATACAAAATAAATATTCAATGATGAAAATTTATCATATAAATATACAATAATTTTTTTCAAACATACAATATATAAAAATATAGATAATATTTTCAAAAAAAAAAGTTTTCGGGTCAACCCGTGACGCAACCCGAAACCCGTCTAACCTGGCACTAACCCGAACCCACCCAACTTGAACCCAACCCGAACCCGAAAAACCCAAACCTGAACCTTATTTTTTTCGTGTTGGGTCTTGTCGGGTTGACGGGTCGAGTTGCATTTTGCCACCCCAAATAAAAGCCTAATAATGTGATATGATTTACATAATTATTTAAACATGACTAATATTATATACACCATATTATTACCATAAAATTATACAAATACATAGATTTATTTTTTTGTACACCAACGGTCATAAAATGTAAAAAAAGGCTAGTTTTTGTCCTATGAATATGATCTCACGAACACATTCAATCATTCCAAGGTTATTTTTAATTATATTGGTTATAATACTCATGAATCTTGTATTTATCAAAGAATATCCTCCTCGTGTGTTTTCTTTATTTTTACGAATGCTTGTACTTGTTGTTTATCCATTACTTTGTATTGCAATATTTATTAACTAATAAAATGCATCATAAATTTTTTTAGTACCATCATATCAAACTTGGCAAAGCTCGAATTCATTGCACTTGCTATCACAGGAAAAAATTATATGTCATGAACTCTCGATGTAGAAATGCATCTTGAGTCATTAGGTCTAAATGAGACTATAAAAGAAAATGGCATATCCACATCACAAGAAAAGGCAAAAGCCATGACATTTTTGCGTCGACATCTCGACGAGGGATTGAAATATAAATATCTAATTGAAAAAGATCACATGGCTTTGTGAAAGGGATTAATTAAGATTCCAAGATTTTAAGAAAGTCAGTGATTACAACTCGGCGATGTATCGAATAATCTCACAATTGAAATTTTGTGGGCACGAGACTAATGAATTGGAAATGCTTGAAAAAACATTTTTCACTTTTCACGCATCGAATATAACTCTACAACAACAATATAGAGTGCGTGAATTTTCGAGATATTCTGAATTTATCGCCTGCCTCCTTGTGGCGGAAAAGAATAACGAGCTGTTAATGAGAAATCATCAGGCATGACCCAATGGATCAACGGAATTTCCTGAAGTAAATGTCATAAGCAAAAATGAATTTAAATCTGGAAATCAAAATCAAAGTTATAGACAAGATTTTAGTCGAGGACAAAATCGAGGTCGTAGACGTGGAAGTGGAAGTGGAAGTGGTCGTGGTCGTGGACGCGGCCGTGGTTTTGAAAATAATCGAGATAATTACTTATATAACTCATCTCAATATAGCGTCCCAAACCATCCACTGAAAAGAATCATGAGAATATGAGTGTTAATGAAAATCACTCAAAAAGATTTGAAAGTTCTTTTTTTAGATGTGGTACTCCAGGACATTGGTCTCGTATTTGTCGAGCTCCTGAGCACCTTTGTAAACTTTATAAAGAATCAATAAAGAGGAAAAAAAAGGAGACCAACTTCACTGAACACAGTGAACCTTTGAGTGATTCAACTCATTTTGATGCTGGAGATTTTCTGATTTATTTCTCGGACAATGATCAATTTTGCTGGTGGAATAGATATGTAAAATTTTTTTTTTCCATGTGCTTGTATGATAATGTTTTATCGTGTGTATTGTATTGTATTTTATTTTTATAAATGTATTGTCAGTAATTTTATTTCATTGCATATTTTTTTGAAGTTCAAATATGGAAAATGCTATGAACAAAGTTGAAGTTTACATACTTGATAGTGGTACAACGCACACTATCTTCCGAGATAAAAGATATTTCTTGGAACTAAAACCAACAAAAACAATGGTGAATACAATAACAGGTGCTGTAGACATAATTAAAAGTTGTGGTAAAGCACAATTGTTTTTTACCTAATGGTACAAAATTTTTTATCAATGATGCTTTGTATTCACCACAATCGAAAAGAAATTTGTTAATTTTTTATGATATATATTCACATGGGTATGATACTCAAACAGTGAATGAAGGGAATGAGAAATATATGTGTCCTATCACATATAAATCAGGAAAGAAATATGTGATTGAAAAACTACTAACGCTCCCTATTGGATTGCATTATGCACATATAAGTCTCATTGAATCAAACATGATAGTTGATAATTCTTCGATATTAACCAATTGGCATGATTGATTAGGACATCCTGGTTCAACAATGATGCGAAGAATTATTGAAAATACATATGGTCATCCGCTGAAAGACCAGAAGATCTATCAGAATAATAAGTTTCAATGTAAAGCATGTTCTTTTGAAAAATTTATTACAAGACCATCACCAGCCAAAATCCAAACTGAATCATCAATGTTTCTTGAACGTATTCAAGGTGATATTTGTGGACCAATTCATCCACCATGTGGACCATTTAGATACTTTATGATATTGATTGATGCTTCTAGCAGATGGTTACATATATGTTTATTGTCAACTCGAAATGTTGCATTTGCAAGATTACTTGCTCAAATAATAAAATTGAGGAATCAATTTCCCGATTATACAATCAAGAAAATTAGACTTGATAATGCTGGTGAATTCACTTCCCAGGCTTTCAATGATTATTGTATGTCTATGGGAATCATTGTTGAATATCATGTTGCTCATGTACATACATAGAATGGATTGACTGAATCATTGATTAAATTTCTGCAACTGTTTGCTAGACCAATTATTATGAAAACAAAGCTACCTATTTCTATATGGGGACATGCAATTTTACATGCTGCTGCATTAATTCGCATCAGATCAAGTGCATATCATAAATACTCCACATAGCAGCTTGCATTTGGTAAAGAACTAGATATTTATCATCTGAGAATTTTTTGATGTATGGTGTATGTGCCTATTGCACCACCTCAACGAAAGAAAATGGGACCTCAAACAAAGATTGGAATTTATATCGGTTATGATAGTCCATCAATCATTCGATATCTTGAACCTCAGACAGGCGACGTGTTCACAGCACATTTTGCTGATTGTCATTTTAATGAGGAAATCTTCCTAATGTTAGGGGGAGAAAAGAAACATACCGAAAAAGAAATTACATGGTATGTATCATCATTGTTACATCTGGATCCAAGAACAAAACAATGTGAAAAAGATGTACAACAAATTGTGCACTTGCAAAGAATTACAAATCAAATACCAAATGCATTTACAGATGCAAAAGGGGTAACTAAATCATATTTACATGCTGTAAATGATCCTGCTCGAATTGAAATTCCAAAGAAACAAATTGAAAAAACTCATGATGTCGTAAAATGCCTGAAGTGTGGAAGGCCAGTCGGTTCCAAGGATAAAATCCTTGAAAAAGAAATTTCATAGAGAAACACGATAATCACAAAATAGAAAATGATGTTCTTGAAGAAACACATGAAGATCACAAAATAGGGAATGATGTTCATGAAGAAACACATGATGATGAAAATGTTCTGTTAGAACCACAAACTGACGAGAATCGTAAAATCTCTATCAAGTATATTAATATTGAAAAAATATGGAACCGAAAAGATATAGAAGAAATTGATGATATATTTTCTTATAATGTGGCAATCGACATCATAAATGATAATGAAGATCATGAACCAAAATTTTTTGGTGAATGTAAAAATCGGCAGGATTTAATAAAATGGAAAGATGCCATTCAAGTTGAATTCGATTCGCTAAATAAACGTAATATTTTTGGACCTATAGTCCTTACACCTGAAGGTGTAAAACCTGTTGGATACAAATGAGTTTTTATTCGAAAGCGAAATGAGAAAAAGAAATAGTAAGATATAAAGCTCGATTTGTTGCATAAGGTTTTTCTCAAAGTCCTGGAAATGATTATGAAGAAACGTATTCTCCTGTGATGGATACAATTATGTTTCGGTATTTGATTAGCTTGGCGGTATCTGAAAATTTAGAAATGTGTCTTATAGATGTTGTTACACCTTACTTATATTGATCACTTGATAGCAATATATATATGAAAATCCCTGAAAGATTTAAGATGCCTGAAGCACAAAGTTCAAAACCCAGAGAATGTTATTCTGTGAAATTACAAAGATCATTATATGGGTTAAAGCAATCCTGCCGAATGTGGTATAATCGGCTAATCGATCACTTGATGAAAAAGAGATATGTAAATAATTCAATATACTTTTGTGTTTTCATTAAGAAAACAACATCCAGATGGATAATTATTGCTTTATATGTTGATGATTTAAACATCATTGGAACGAATAAGGAAATTCAAGAAGTTGTATCATACTTGAAGGAAGAATTTGAAATGAAAGATCTTGGAAAAACCAAGTATTGTCAGGGTTTACAAATTGAACAAAACGAATGTGGAATATTTGTCCACCAGAGAAATTATACAGAAAAGATCCTTAAACGTTTTAATATAGATAAATCAAATCCTTTATTTAGAACCTGTTAAATCAGACTACGTATAAGCCATGCATAATTACTATTATTTAAATTAAAATGATTTTTATGCATGAGGATTTAAATTCATTCTTTTAAACTTGGTTGAGTTATTATAATTTATTTTACGCGGTATTTTAGTTTTTATCTTTTAAGTTAAGTAAGTGAGGCCGGACTGGAGTTGGAGTATTAAGATAAAATTTAATGATAAGAAAATATTCCTAGAATTTATTCAAGATAAAGGATAATTTATTTTAATGTAAAAGAATGTTTAAGAATTAAATTAATTAATTAGATATAAGTAGTAAATAAATTATTTTATGTCCAATAATTAATTAAAAGCCAAAATTAAAATGTGTGACCAATTGAGATAAGTTAATCTAGACAAATTTTATTTAAGAAATTTTAATTTAACATGTTAGTAATTTATTAGCCATGCATGCAAGATAATTACTAGCCTCAATTAATTATTTAATTCACTAAAATACTTATTGGATAGATAAGACTTTAAAGATTTAAAATACAAGATTTAGCAATATCCTACCTCCATTTAATTGCTAGAATTCGGCCACCACACCTTAAGGATTTAAACTTATTTGACAACTCACCATTTTGATTCATTTCCTTGTTCTTTTCTTGGTATGATAATCCCTTCTTTTAATCACAAAAATTTTTTTTTATTAAATAATCAATATTCTCACCCCATTTATTCATCAAGATTTTCGGCCATTACCTTTGTAGGATTTAAAAAGTTTGAAAACTCATTTTCTTTGATATCTTTCCTTAATCCTTTCATGGCATAGTTAATTCCCTCATTTTAAATCCTCAATAATTATTAATTAAACAATATCCCTACCCATATTTGATAGAAGAAATCGGCCATTCACCATCAAATATCCCTCAAATCCCTTGATATCATAGCAACTTCCTTATCTGTCAAACTCTAGGATAGAAAGGTTGTATCATGCCTTTAAAATCTCCCATTTATTTTGCAACTTCCTCATTCACCTCCTAGCCATTTCCCTCTCCTCATTCTTAAAATTTCAGAGCTTATTCAGTAGAAAAATTGTGATCCATCAAGGAAAAATAAGAGAGAAAAGTAGAACAAGAAAAGAGAACTCCGTCTCCGCCGCGCCGTATTCGTCATATTGATTTTTTTCTTTCGAAAACAAATTTCCAGGCATGTTTATATTATCTTTTGCTCTTCAATCAAGACATATACGTATTTTAAACCATGTTATGTTCATGAATCTTGAAGCAAAAACCGAAATTATGTCACACAATTTTCGAAAACCATGCACAGAATTTTTGGCTTCTCTTCATGCTTCACGTTTGGTATTATTTCTTTTGATTTCAGGGGTTGGATCGTTCCAGGCGTTCAAGGCTGCTTATGGTCATGTTATAGGGTGTGTTAGGATGGGATTAGTTCATTGGGTGAGCCCTTTCGCCCAGCAAAACCATTATTTTGACAACAACTCTCCCTGTTGCAATTTATGAGTCTCGAATTGTACGGTTTATTGTCTAAGGTGAGGGTTCGGATCTTGGCTGCCCTAGGGGCTGTAGCCATGGTTAGAATCCTTCCTTAGCATGTCTAGGACGTGACCAAAATGACCTTTCATGGCTTGGTTCATAGTCCCATCGGTTTTAAAACAAAACAAGACAAGTACCCCTTCGATTTTTGTCCCTGCGCGAGTAAAGCTTCGGCTTTGAAGTTTTGTGTGGATCTTGGTTGGCTTTTTAGCCCTAAGCCATGGTTCCAACAATACCTCATGATGTCTAGAATGAGCCATGGTCAATCATATGACCACTGGAAAGACACATGACAGCAAGCGATCCAAACAATCACATAGTACAGAATATTTCTTTGTGTTCTCGGTTTGAGCTTTGTGTTGTCCTAGGTGTTTGGGTGGATTTTGGTTGGCCTAGAGCCTTAGCCACGGTTCACGCCACTCCTTAGGATGTTGGTAAGAGACCCTGGCCGGTGGTTCAAGCCCCAATGGCCCTGGTTTCACGAACTAAGCACGGAAGCACAATAGCTGCTGCTGCACTTTCTGGACAGCAGTTTTTGCTTTGGTTCAGAGACTTGTTTCGAGTGCTTGGTTGGCTTTTAGCCTATGGTCTTAGACTGGATAGTACCTCATTGAGTTAGGAAGGTAATGTTTTTGGCCGTTCGTGATTTGGTTAAGTTTAGAGGTTGTACGAGAATTTACGGTTTAATGTGCCAAAGTGACTCTCGAAAGAGCGTTTCACGATTTTTGGCCACCATTCACTATTTTCGTGTATTGAAGCCCCATGGTTATGTTTTCTAGTATTTTAAAAGTATTTTAATCATGGCTAAATGATGGTTTGATGTTGGTTCGGGTTGGTAAGAAGCCATGGTTTAATACTAAGTTTGTTGGGCGTAGTTGTCTCGTTTTTTATTCGATTTTTGAAGGGTTAGTCAAGTTAAGTTTATTTGCATGTTCCTCATGTTAGAATTAGGTCGCAGCGAGCCTGGGAACGATCCAACTCAAGTGGTAAAAATAAAACAGGATTTTAATTATATTACGTGCATAAAATTATAAAATGTTTTTTTTAGATATATGAGATATGTCTTGTGGCCACCTCACGCTTATGGGATTATTGCTTCATCCGGTGACTTACAACCGGTTTATGTTTATGTATGGGTACGGATATCCAGTCCAAGCGCTGTGATGATCTCTACCCCCCAGTATACTGTGGTTTAGTCTCAGCAGACGATTCATGTTACGTTATGGGCCACTTGCGTAGAACATTATCTCTACAAAAGAATTATGATATGCTATGTTATGATAGAACTCTATCGAGCAAACATTTTACGTACGATTTTCAATTATGCACGTATTTATAATTACTCATTACACGATTTTTACGTTACGCTTTACGATATGATATTTTTACGTTGCATGCGATTTTATGATATATGTACTTGTTAGTCACGATATATGCATGCTAAGTCTTTAGACTCACTAGATTTGATTGTTGTAGGTACTGATGAGGTCGAGACCGAGGGCAGGGACCAGTGAGCTAGCTTGGGTCGGTAGTAGTAGGAACCCGAAGAACTCATGCTTCAGTTTATTTATCATTATTATGCAAATTCATTTTTATCACGATGAATTATTTTAAGTTGTGGTTTTGAAACAAATATTTACTTCCGTTGCTATTTTGAATATTAAATCTTTTTATCAGTTTGTTTTACGAATGAGGCAAATTATTTACTTTAAAAAAAATTCAAATAATTCCCCAAATTTTCAAATACAAAATACGGGCCTCGACAGCTGGTATCAGAGCCTATGTTCTTGTAAAGGGTTGTACTACTACTGATCTCGAGAAGTTCATGAAGGCACGTCTTCGGTCTGTAAGTTTTAAGTTCACGCATTTCGTTTAAAGCATAAAATATTTTATCAGCATGTTTACATGAAATGTTTATTGTCAAGATTATGATTATGCAATATTTATTTAAATTTAAAGAAATAATGGAATTATTCATGTTGGTTACGTACGGATTGTATATATGGAACAGTATCCCTCATAGACGCATTCTTGAGCTCGCGATTGATGATGAGCCTCGCCAGGAGGACGGTGAGGATCGTAGGCAGGAGAGAGATTTACCACCACCCCCTCCACCGGACATGAATGCCTTAATGCTAGCTGGGATGACTAGATTCTTCGCACAGTTTGCGGGGAATAATGCTGTGGCAACCAAGCCGACGGGGCCTGAGGCTACCTATGAGCGGTTCATGAAGATGAGACCGAAAGAGTTCTCAGGGACGTCAGATCCCATGATTGACGAGGGCTGGATTAAGTCCCTCGAGGTTATCTTCGAGTTCATGGAGCTAGGAGATGAAGATAGGGTTCGCTGTGCAATCTATCTATTTGGAATAGACGTCCGCTTATGGTGGGAAGGAGCATCTATAGCCTTAAACTTGGCTACTCTGAGCTGGACGCGCTTCACGGAGGTATTCTATCAAATATTTTACTAACGAGGTGCGTTCCAAGTTGACCAGGGAGTTCATGACCCTGAGGCAGGGAGATATGATTGTTACGGAGTTTATCCGTAAGTTTTAGAGGAGTTGCCATTTCGTGCCCCTGATTGCTAATGATGTTGGAGCCAAGCTGAGACATTTTTTGGATGGTCTGCGGCCGATCTTGCTCCGTGATGTTAGAGTGGCTGGCCCTACTACCTATGATGTTGCCGTCTCAAGAGCTCTAGCTGAAGAGCAGGATCAGCATGATATAGAGAGAGACCGCCAGGGCAAGCGACCAGTCCAGATGCTGCACCGCCCTCCTCAGCAGCAGCATCAGAATAAGAGGCCTTTCCACGGTCCACCAAGGAACAGAGGACAGCAGCAGCAACAGCAAGGACGTGTAGTCCCGAAGGCCCAGGAGTATCCAATCTGTGCCAAGTGCTCACGCTGCCATGCTAGAGTTTGTAGATATGGTTCCGGGAAGTGCTACAAGTGTGGTAATCTGGACCACTAGCTGAAGGAGTGCCTTCAAGGGAGTCTGCCTATCCAAGGCAGAGTTTTTGCTCTCCATGCAGCGGAGACTAACCCGGAGACCATGCTCATGACAGGTATCTTAAAGCTTTAAGTTTGTATTTGAATTTGGATGTTTTGGGAGTCTGGGTTAAGATTTTGAACTTAGAATTGCGATAGGATTGCATGCTCAAATCAGTGTTCTTTCGGGAATTTAGGTTAAGAAAAATTTGACCTTCGCCTGTCTATAAGTTTAGTTCTTGTAATTATTGGGTTCTGCTTGATGTTCCAACTTTTAGGGAGAATTTTTATAGCTGGCTCAGCTACGAAAGCCTTGAGAGATTCATGGGCTACTCACTCGTTCATTTCAGAGATCTATGCGAATTTCCTAAAGGTCAAGACCATTGGAATAGATGTAGCATAGTCAGTAGTACTGCCTTCAGGAGAGGAGCTGACAGCAACTAATGTTGTCCGAGACATATACCTCGAACTTCATGGCAATCTTGTTTATGCGGATCTTATCGTATTGCCAATGCCAGAGTTTGATATCATTCTGGGTATGGACTGGCTATTAAAGAACAGAGTTTTGATCGACTTTCAGCGGAGATCTGTTCTAGTCCGATAGCCTGGGATGGAGCAGTTCTTATTCGAACAAGACAGGTACTTTCCTTTACCGCGCATTATACCTTGTGTCCAGGCTAGGAAGCTAATTCGTAGAGGGTGTCGGGCGTTCTTAGCGACTTTTGTATCCGTTCCCGAGGCACCCAGTCAGTCAGTCTCCGATGTTCCAATTGTTAGGGATTTTCTAGACGTTTTTCTTGATTACGTCTCTAGTATGCCACCCGAGCGGGAGGTGGAGTTTTCTATTGAGCTTATGCCAGGTACGGCACCGATATCAAAAGCACCGTACCGATTAGCACCGACAAAGATGGCAGAACTGAAGAAGCAAATCCAGGAACTTCTTGACAAGGAGTTCATTCGCCCGAGTTTTTCGCCATGGGGCGCGCCAGTCTTGTTTGTGAAGAAGAAGGATGGTTCGATGAGGCTCTGTATTGATTACCGGGAGTTGAACAGAGTTACAGTGAAGAACAAGTACCCACTTCCGCGGATTGAAGATTTATTTGATCAGTTACAGGGAGCTTCAGTATTCTACATGCTCGATTTGTTGCATAAGGTTTTTCTCAAAGTCCTGGAATTGATTATGAAGAAACGTATTCTCCTGTGATGGATACAATTATGTTTCGGTATTTGATTAGCTTGGCGGTATCTGAAAATTTAGAAATGTGTCTTATAGATGTTGTTACACCTTACTTATATTGATCACTTGATAGCAATATATATATGAAAATCCCTGAAAGATTTAAGATGCCTGAAGCACAAAGTTCAAAACCCAGAGAATGTTATTCTGTGAAATTACAAAGATCATTATATGGGTTAAAGCAATCCTGCCGAATGTGGTATAATCGGCTAATCGATCACTTGATGAAAAAGAGATATGTAAATAATTCAATATACTTTTGTGTTTTCATTAAGAAAACAACATCCAGATGGATAATTATTGCTTTATATGTTGATGATTTAAACATCATTGGAACGAATAAGGAAATTCAAGAAGTTGTATCATACTTGAAGGAAGAATTTGAAATGAAAGATCTTGGAAAAACCAAGTATTGTCAGGGTTTACAAATTGAACAAAACGAATGTGGAATATTTGTCCACCAGAGAAATTATACAGAAAAGATCCTTAAACGTTTTAATATAGATAAATCAAATCCTTTATTTAGAACCTGTTAAATCAGACTACGTATAAGCCATGCATAATTACTATTATTTAAATTAAAATGATTTTTATGCATGAGGATTTAAATTCATTCTTTTAAACTTGGTTGAGTTATTATAATTTATTTTACGCGGTATTTTAGTTTTTATCTTTTAAGTTAAGTAAGTGAGGCCGGACTGGAGTTGGAGTATTAAGATAAAATTTAATGATAAGAAAATATTCCTAGAATTTATTCAAGATAAAGGATAATTTATTTTAATGTAAAAGAATGTTTAAGAATTAAATTAATTAATTAGATATAAGTAGTAAATAAATTATTTTATGTCCAATAATTAATTAAAAGCCAAAATTAAAATGTGTGACCAATTGAGATAAGTTAATCTAGACAAATTTTATTTAAGAAATTTTAATTTAACATGTTAGTAATTTATTAGCCATGCATGCAAGATAATTACTAGCCTCAATTAATTATTTAATTCACTAAAATACTTATTGGATAGATAAGACTTTAAAGATTTAAAATACAAGATTTAGCAATATCCTACCTCCATTTAATTGCTAGAATTCGGCCACCACACCTTAAGGATTTAAACTTATTTGACAACTCACCATTTTGATTCATTTCCTTGTTCTTTTCTTGGTATGATAATCCCTTCTTTTAATCACAAAAATTTTTTTTTATTAAATAATCAATATTCTCACCCCATTTATTCATCAAGATTTTCGGCCATTACCTTTGTAGGATTTAAAAAGTTTGAAAACTCATTTTCTTTGATATCTTTCCTTAATCCTTTCATGGCATAGTTAATTCCCTCAATTTAAATCCTCAATAATTATTAATTAAACAATATCCCTACCCATATTTGATAGAAGAAATCGGCCATTCACCATCAAATATCCCTCAAATCCCTTGATATCATAGCAACTTCCTTATCTGTCAAACTCTAGGATAGAAAGGTTGTATCATGCCTTTAAAATCTCCCATTTATTTTGCAACTTCCTCATTCACCTCCTAGCCATTTCCCTCTCCTCATTCTTAAAATTTCAGAGCTTATTCAGTAGAAAAATTGTGATCCATCAAGGAAAAATAAGAGAGAAAAGTAGAACAAGAAAAGAGAACTCCGTCTCCGCCGCGCCGTATTCGTCATATTGATTTTTTTCTTTCGAAAACAAATTTCCAGGCATGTTTATATTATCTTTTGCTCTTCAATCAAGACATATACGTATTTTAAACCATGTTATGTTCATGAATCTTGAAGCAAAAACCGAAATTATGTCACACAATTTTCGAAAACCATGCACAGAATTTTTGGCTTCTCTTCATGCTTCACGTTTGGTATTATTTCTTTTGATTTCAGGGGTTGGATCGTTCCAGGCGTTCAAGGTTGCTTATGGTCATGTTATAGGGTGTGTTAGGAAGGGATTAGTCCATTGGTTGAGCCCTTTCTCCCCAGCGAAACCATTATTTTGACAGCAACTCTCCCTGTTGCAATTTATGAGTCTCGAATTGCACAGTTTATTGTCTAAGGTGAGGGTTCGGATTTTTGCTACCCTAGGGGCTATAGCCATGGTTAGAATCCCTCCTTAGCATGTCTAGGACGTGACCAAGATGACCTTTCATGGCTTGGTTCATAGTCCCATTAGTTTTAAAACAAAACAAGACATGTACCCCTTCGATTTTTGTCCCTGCGCGAGTGAAGCTTCGGCTTTGAAGTTTTGTGTGGATCTTGGTTGGCTTTTTAGCCCTAAGCCATGGTTCAAACAATACCTCATGATGTCTAGAATGAGCCATGGTCAATCATATGACCACTGGAAAGACACATGACAGCAAGCGATCCAAACAATCGCATAGTACAGAATTTTTCTTTGTGTTCTCGGTTTGAGCTTTGTGTTGTCCTAGGTGTTTGGGTGGATTGTGGTTGGGATCGTGCCTTAGCCATGGTTCAAGCCACTCCTTAGGATGTTTGTAAGAGACCCTGGCCGGTGGTTCAAGCCCCAATGGCCCTGGTTTCACGAACTAAGCACGGAAGCACAACAGCTGCTGCTGCACTTTCTTGACAGCATCTTTGGCTTCGGTTCAGAGGCTTGTTTTGAGTGCTTGGTTGGCTTTTAGCCTATGGTCTTAAACTGGACAGTACCTCATTGAGTTAGGAAGGTCATGTTTTTGGCCGTTTGTGATTTGGTTAAGTTTAGAGGTCGTACGAGAATTTACGGTGCAATGTGCCAAAGTGACTCTCGAAAGAGCGTTTCACGATTTTTGGCCTCCATTCACTATTTTCGTGTATTGCAGCCCCATGGTTATGTTTTCCAGTATTTTAGGAGTATTTTAATCATGGCTAAATGATGGTTTGATGTTGGTTCGGGTTGGTAAGAAGCCATGGTTGAATACTAAATTTGTTGGGCGTAGTTGTCTCGTTTTTTATTCGATTTTTGAAGGGTTGGTCAAGTTAAATTTATTTGCATGTTCCTCATGTTAGAATTAGGTCGCAGCAAACCTGGGAACGATTCAACTCAAGTTGTAAAAATAAAACAGGATTTTAACTATATTACGTTCATAAAAATATAAAATATTAATTTTTGAGATATATGCGATATGTCTTGTGGCCACATCACGCTTATGGGATTATTGCTTTATCCGGTGACTTACGACCGGTTTATGTTTATGTATGGGTACGGATATCCAGTCCAAGAGCTGTAATGATCTCTACCGCCCAGTATACTGTGGTTTAGTATGAGGAGACGATTCATGTTACGTTATGGGACACTTGCATAGAACATTATCTCTACAAAAGAATTATGATATGTTATGTTATGACAGGGCTATATCGAGCAAACATTTTACGTACGATTTTAAGTTATGCACGTATTTATAATTACTCATGACACGATTTTTACGTTACGCTTTACGATATGATATATTTACGTTGCATGCGATTTTATGATATATGTACTTGTTATTCACGATATATGCATGCTGAGTCTTTAGACTCACTAGACTTGATTGTTGTAGGTACTGATGAGGTCGAGACCGAGGGCGGGGAGCAGTGAGCTAGCTTGGTTCGGCAGTAGTAGGAACCCGAGGACCTCATGCTTCAGTTTATTTATCATTATTATGCAAACTCATTTTTATCACGATGAATTATTTTAAGTTGTGGTTTTGAAACAAATATTTATGCCGATGCTAGATATTTATCTGATCCACACAAGGCACGTTCCCAAACTGGATATGTATTTATTCGTAGAGACACTGCAATTTCTTAGCGTTCACATAAACAAACACTCGTAACAACTTCATCAAATCATGCCGAGATTATTGCACTACATGAAGCAAGCCGTGAATGTGTGTGGTTAAAATCAATGACCCAACATATCCAAATCTCATGTGGATTATCATTTGACGAGAAGCCTGTGATACTATATGAAGATAATGATGCATGTGTTGCTCAAATGAAAGAAGGATCCATAAAAGCGACAAAACTAACCATCTTCCTCCTAAGTTCTTCGCATTCACCAAGGAGCTTGAGAAGAATAAATATATTGATGTTCGTCACATTCAATCAAGTGAAAACTTATCAGATCTCTTCACAAAAGCACTTCCTACGACAATATTCAATAAGCACATATATAATATTGGGATGCGCAATCTACGAAATTTGTGAAAAATTGTTCGTGTCAACATGAGGGAGAGTTTATGTGACTGCACTCTTTTTTCTTTACTATGATTTTTATCCCAATTAGTTTTTACTAGTAAGGTTTTTAACGAGGCAGTATAAAAACACGTAATGAAAACAATCATTATGATCATCATCACAAGGAGGAGTGTTGAAAATTATTATTCAAAATATGTGTATTGAATATTTGAATGTTGAATATTTGAATGTTGAAAATAAGAGTTGTAAAAATTAGAAATTTGTGTGTGATGACTAAGGTAATGATGTAATTTATTTTTTGAATTATTACCAAAGAAATTCTATAAATAGCCACACCATTTGTGAAGAAATTCACAATTGAGTTGAGAGAAAAATATTATAAAGTGTGTAGTTTGATAATTTTGAGAGTTTGATATTTTTATTTTTTACCATAAATTTTTACTTTTTCATAACACATTGTTCTTTTTCATAACTCTATTAAATTAAATATTAATAGTATTTATAATCACTCCCCATTTTCATTCTCAAATTTCTCCTCACTTCTCATCCCTTTATTTCTTTATTTTAACTCCCTAATTTTCTAAAATTTTCAAAATCATCCTTAATTTTATAATTTCTGTACGTGACATTGTTATACCTATCGAGCCTGTTCTTTAAAGCATATAGCCTCAAGACATATAGCTACGCAAGGTTTCCAGCCTATATACCAGTCTCAAATGATCATGTTTTTTTAATTGGCCAATCATGCTTCTGTACAATAGATCGAACTATTTACCTTTTTGACCAAAGTGCCGTCGAGTTATATTCACCGGGTTTTACAGACTGCTCGTCACAGCCTAACCACGCAGTCGCAACAGATGGTTCCTGACGTAGATTCCTTCAACAGTACTTAGCACAACCCTATTTTGTTTCCTACGTACCTCAGGGTGTATAGTAAAATAGTTTAATCTGAGACCAATACATGAGAGGGGTAAAAGTCTTGGTTCTTTTATTCAAACATACGAAATATTATTACATAGTAACCTTCTGTAGAGGAGGAGAAACTTGTCTAGCTGCTTATAGTAGCCGAAATAAAAACACACATAAACTTGAAAGAGAAAATATTATAATATTTGAAAGAAAAATGAAGAGGTTGAATGATGCCTTCATCTTCCTTCTGCCTTCTTATTTATAGAAGCCCTTCCGGATTTGTTTTCTAAACTTCAAACTCTTGCAATAACTTTTCTTTAATGCCTTCCAGCTGTGGTTGGCACTATCTCCTGAGTGGGTTGAGTGGATGATTGAATGGTCCCTCCACCTTTTCTTGATTTGTCTTTTTTTTCTAGATCATTAATCTAGAAATTGTTCATTCTTCTGACCTTATCTCCTGGCATATCTAGTAGATATGTGTTTGTATTATATCAGCTGAGATCTCGTTTCCTGCTTCTTCTAACCGTTTGTGGAAATCTTTAAAATTCTTCAGCTGCTTCTTAGTAATTTAATCTGTCTTTTAGAAACTTTAAGATATGTAGCATACATTTTCTTTTGTTTCTAAGTTTCGATTTAACTCTGGTGTGATTTTCTTGTTCCTATTTGCTCTTTATTTCTAGGTGTAATTGGGTCCAAGTTCTCTTGTTCATTTAGTGGGTTAGTCACATGCCCACTATCTCTTGTCGGGGAATCTTTAGCTTTTGTTATCTCCAAATAACAGTGATGGTAGTCACATGTCCACTTATTTTTGTTGAAGAATCTTATACTTTTGATGTCTCCGAGTAAAACATGGTTGTGGTCCTTCACCATTTGGTCATGTTTCTGCAAGATGCTTCCTTTCCGACTGAGGTCTGAAGCCTTTGCCAAATTTTGGCTCCTTCTGGTTTTGGCATTCTGGGCAGATCTGTTCTGATCATCTTCCCACTTGAGCCATATATTGCAGAATTTCCAACGAGTCTATTTACTCCCCGACAGCTTGCTGTTCCACAAAAGATTTCTTTTCTTTTAGAATAAATTTTTGCAAAACTTGTTGTTTTTCCCATCATGATATTGAATAGGAATGATCCGTTTACTGAATTGTGATAAAATTTAAACGGAAACTTGACCTTGTCCATCTCAGTTAGACAGACCCATAAACCCCATGCTCTTCTGGTTGAAATGTGATCTTCAGTTATTGAAGCCACAAGTGGTGTTTCTTCTGACAGAGGATCCTTAATAAATTTCTGAACATTTGTATCTAGCCTCCTTAACTTGATAAAATGAAAAGCTTCGTGCGAGACTTTCCCTGCTGGTTCTGGTGTTGTATTGAAGAAGTATAGCTCCAGAATATCTCCTCTAGACAAATAGTCGTTATTTGCCTCAGTTTCATGAACAGCTTCCTAGATCCATTTAGGTAATCCTGAAATTTCTGGGAAGCTTGGTGATGTGGTATAAATTGAGGCCAGAGCCTCGAATTCATACCATTCTTTGACCTCCTTTGGATATGAATTTGATTTCATCCATACCCTAACCTGAAACATCAACCATGATTGTAGCTGGGTTAATGCCTACTTTTGTTTTTAATTTCTCCCATTTTTGTTGGTAAACCTGAAATGAAGAAATTGTAGCTTCGTTAGTATCAACCTTAGATTTACCCTTGTCAGTATTAGGTCTAAGGTTGATCTTTCCCTCTTCAATCCCCGAGGTGAATGGTTGACTTGAAGACTCGAGATAAGGATATGGAGTCTCAATTTTTGTTTCAGCTGACTCATCTGTAGATGATCCCGACTTAACACTTGTGCTAGGGGTATTTGAATCCCCGGCTCTAGGTATAAAGTCCTGTACTCGAAAACTTTCCATTTGGGAAACCGGTGGTTTCTCAATGCCTTGGAGGAGGGGCCTTTGTATTACAGACGATAACTGAGTATAAGCCGGTAAACATCTTGTGATTCGATTAGAGACAATTCTATTATTTGCTTATTGTGGCCTTCCCGCAACTTCTGCGTTTAAGGCCAGCTTGTTGAACTCGGTTTGAAGCATTTCAAGGTGTTCCCTCAAATATCTATACATTTTTATGATGGCATCGATATCAACGATGTCCATCTCTTGTTAAAAAATCTACAAGAATATTTTCATGAGATATAATTATCACAATATCAAAAATATAATTCTGACATAATGCTTGCCATTTTAATAATCTGGCCTTCTCAGGTTTAGACTCAATTATATTCCTTAAGAAAGCTTTTACCTATGTATTATTAACTTTTAAAGTGAATTTCTTTGCAAGTAAAAACAATGGTCATTTTTCTAAAGCCCTTCTTACTGCATTGAATTCTTTTTCGTTGATATGCCATCTTATGGCTTCTGCATCTGAGAAAAGTTCACTGCAATATCTACATGGCTGTTCTCCTTCGGGTGTGAGCTTGGTTAAAACCGCCGCCTTCCAATGATCACTGTCATCTGTATATAATACCAGATCATTTTCATCTTGAGGAATAGCCATTTTCGGAAGATTTTTACAAATCTCTTTTAATTGACTATGTCCCTGTGTGTGTTCTTCCATTCATATAAATTTTGCATATTTTTTCAGTAATGTACTAAACACTTTCCTGTGTTTTGCTAGGTTCTTAATAAACATCCCAACAAAATTAACAACTCCTAGAAAACTTTGAAGTTGTTTCTTTTCTTTTACCTCTTTTGGAAAATTTTGCACCTTTTCTATTATATGGTCTTGCAAAATTATTCCAGACTCATCGATTTCTATTTCGAAGAATTCAATCTTATTTGTGACAATGACTGCTTTCTTTTCTGATAGAACCAGGCTTTTTTTTTTTCAAATATCAGAGAAAATCACTAAATGCTTAATATGTTCTTCTATATTTTTAGATACTATTAACACATCATCAATATAGACAACATGAATTTGAAATAATCTTTAAAAATATTATCCATTTTTCTTTCAAATATCTAAGGTGAATTAGCCAATCTCATTGGTAATACTTCCCAGATATAATGTCGTTGTGGTGTGGAAAAAGCGGTGAACTTCTTGCTTTCTTCCTGCATCCGAATTTGATAAAACCCTCACTTGCAATCAAATTTAGAGAATATCTTAGCATTGCATATGCAACTAATAAGATGTTCTCTACTATGTATAAAATAACCATCAAACTCCAGAATCTTATTAATTTTTTCGCAATTAATAACCATTCTGGATTTGTTCCTTTTTATTTCACCATGATTTCTTACAAGAAATCCTAGGCTGTTGTATGGTGAAATTCCTGCTTTAATTAAACCAAGGTCAAGATGTTCCTTGATTATGATTTGCATATCCCTCTGCTCTGTTATATTCATTGGGATAGGCTTGCATCGGAGAAATTCATACTCTTTTCCTTCCTTAATTTTAAGGCAAGCTTTGAGTTGATTTTTGTCCCACCATGCCAAGAGATCTTTATTGTAATTTTCTTTGATCCTTCTCCTGACATCTTCTAATGATACCTTGGATTCAAACTCTACTTAATTTTTATGTAGAGCTATCTTAAGGCATTCTATTTCTTCTGGTTGGAATTCTTCATCTACTCTCAGTTGGAGCATTGTTTCTCCAAACCGTTTGAAATACTTCATTTTTGGGTTCAGAAGTTTTCCTTCATCACCACGCTTGCTGCGAATTTGGATTGGAAATTTTCTATAAAATGCCTCTCTTAATTGCTGAACTATGATTTTGTGATCACAACGGTTGTGAACAACTAATATTCTAGTCTCATTTTCTTCAGTAAAGAACTTAAAAATTTGTATAAAGTTATTTTCTAACAAAATGTCAGCTCATATATCATTAAAATAAATCAGTGGTGTTTTTACCTTATACCAAGGTGTTTGTCCAGCACCGCCGATCACTATTTCAGTCATCTTAATCCCTTTACATAAGATTAAAATTCTTCTGGAGAAATCTGCTCCAACAATCTTGGGTAATTCTTCTTCCAAATTATTAAGAAAAACTCTTCTTTTTGTTGGACATATTCTAGCTCTTGAGTAAATATAAGCAGCAAAGTATTCTGCTTTATATTGTTCATATAACACCCCTACTAGAATATATATAGAGAATGAACTTGTGGTCATTGGATTTTCCACATTCTATCCTCCGCCATAAACTTCATTCCATATTCTAGACGTTACTAAGGTTTATATTCCTCGAGAAACTCTAGTACAAGAACCAATCGATCTGGTTCTTTTCCTGGAATTCTTTTGATACGAACTTCCAATTCTCTNAAAATCGAGTTTGAATGACCGAAGGTGCATAAACTAAAACATGAGGTCCTCGGGTTTACTACTGCTGCCCCAAGATAGCTCACTANTTCTGGGCATCTGAGCTTTCCTATTGTTTAAAAGCTTTTTAGTTCCTGTTGGGATTCTTGGACAGGTGTTTTTCCCCACCTGTAACTTGTAATTCTATCTCCCTGAAAAGATAGCCTTCTTGATTCCAATTTAAGACTTTTATTCCTCTGTAGAATCGGTTTTTATCGTATTTGGATATCTGTTTCCTGTATTAAGGGAAACTTAACTCTTTCTGGATAAATTGCTTGAGCAACTTTTTCAAATATCTCAGGTATTTCAATGAACTCATTTCTAATAAACAATTTTGAATGATGTGTATTAGATAAAGCATATGAAATTTGATAGGTAAATTGCTATATGGTCTATTACCTTCTTTCATCGGTCTTTTTTCCTTGAAATTCTGATGTAATGTCAAGGCTCGACTAAAATCTCGATCTGCCAAGTTGTAGGCAATTCTTTGATAGATTACTCCTACAATCTTTCCTGCCCAGAGATTTCTTGAGATAGTTCCCCGTACTGAATCTTGAAAGTTTCCTATCCTTTTATCACATATAGCAATATCAATGGGTTAATCTATTCCATCTTTAAAAGTAGCTTTTATCATAATATGGATTGCTCCGATATGATTTTATGACATGGTCCGTGCTACTTCTATCTTGAGTTTTTGTAATTCCTCTTTAATCTATTCAGAAGAAATTAGTTGTATCTCCATTCTATTTCCTGTAAGTTCCATTAGAATTGGCATTTTCCTTCTGGAAACTTTATAGATTAGATGATGCATTCTATTTCTTAGACCAAGATTTTTTAAGAACTTTTCTACCTATCCTGCAGAGAATCCCTGATATCTCTGTACACTAGGATTTTCTTTCATGATCTTTTGGATCATGTTATGAAATATTGTTGTCTGGCTAAAGAAACCCAACAAATCTTCATGTGTTTCGTGTCGAAACACCTCGTCTTCAGTCAGATACTGATTCAGTTCCATCATATTCTTCCTGACTCAAAATTTCTTCTTCTTCACATATACTTTCGTCTGAGTCAATACCCGCAAACTAGTATACTTGAATAAAATCCTTGTAATAAACCGCTTCTTCAATATCCGTGGTTGGATCGAAGCATTTAATACCTCTTTTTTCATTTTCTGGACAATTGGTTGAGATATGTGTTGGATCACGGTTTTCTCGTGCCCAAAACGCAGCGGAAGTTTAAAATTTTTTTTGTAGAGCCCAAAATCCAGTACACGTAAAACCAATGCACTTATTTAATTGTTAATTCATTTATTTTAATTTAAAAATGATATTTAGCCATGCATGACTTATTTAAATGCATTATTTTAAATTAATCACGTTTATGTGATGCACGTTAAAATATTTTTCTAGAGTTTCTTGTTTAAGGCGATTATTCGAGGCGGGATCGAGGAAAAGAGACAGGCGACGTTTGTGGCAATTTTAAATGTGGTATTTATTTTAAGTTAATACTTGGGGCGTTTTAATTAATTTATTAAGTTTCAGTATTTTAAAAGTCTAAATTATTTATTTAAGTTATTTTAGGATTTTAAAACTTTTAGAGTTGAGCATTTATGCATTTTATTTAAACTAAGGGATTTTATTGCAGTGTGTAGTAATTTACTATTTTGATTAACTTGTTGATTGAGTTAAAATTTTAAATTAGCTTGTAATTAGTAATTAAGCTAAATTTTCTCCTAATTATCACTAAACACACGTACACACCCTCTAACACACACACACATATCGGTTAACACACACACACACTTCATTGTCCACTTTCATAATTTTTAAAAGAGAAAACCTAGGGTTCTAAAAGCTAGAAAGGCCGCCCCTTTTCCTTCAGTTTTCCAACAAATTTTCGTGAGTCTCTCCAAGAGAAAAACCGAGCCACAATCGTCCCGGATCAACCCTCGCTCCGTTTCCGCTTCGGTATCGTCAGTTTGGTAAATTTTAACATCATAAGGCACATATATACTGTTTCTTTCTGCGTCGATCATGTCATAGTATGCGTTGCAATGTATTTTGTATGAAAATCATGTTAATGTTGAGTAGAAGTTTGAGCAATTATGTTTAGATCACTTTTGAAACCGTTTTTGGATCTAAAATCACGTTTTTTTCTGTCTTTTTAAATACTGCGAATTTTAGGTCGTGATTTTTAGAAAACTTTCAACACAAAAATCGTATAAATTTTTGATACCTTCGATTTGATATAACATTCAAAAATTTTGGATAAAAATTGAGTGAGTTATGGCGTTTTTTGTGGGACTGCTCAAACTGCGTTTTTCAGAAAATTATGTATTGATGTGTTCTTGAAGTTTTATTGTTGCAGGCTTCATTGGGAATCGACGGGTGATCGCTGCTACGTATAGGTATATTGTTAATGATGTTGGGATGGTTATTGACGTTTCGTTTTGTGTCGTTAGGCACTTGGGAGGACGAGTAGTCGTAAAAACTATTTTGGTGTCAAAATTTGAGGTTATGGGTTTTATTACGTTGCATGTGGTGCGTCGTTTCTTTGGGAATGTTTGGGACGTTTTGTGGAGTCAAGTTAGTGCCATGGTGTCCTAAGATGAGTCTGGAGGCGTTCATTGTCTGTGTAATCGAAGTTGGAGAAAATCAGCTTCTAAGTCGCGGGTCCAGTGCCCTCGGCGCCCGAGCGGTAATATTGTACCGCCCGAGCGCCACTCCTTCTGTCCGAGGGTAGGCGTCCAGTATACCTGGCGCTCGAGCGGTAATATATTACCGCCCGAGCGCGGCCCTATCTGTAGGAAATGTTTGGTTTTCACTTAGTTGTAGGTTTAAATAGTGAGTTAATGTCTTTTATTGTTGAAAAATGTTCACAAGTCAGTTTAGAGTTTGTTTCGGGGTTTGATGTCATGGTTAGTATGATTAAACGAGGTCAAGTCCCAAGCGATCTAGAATGTCATAAGCTATTTAATTTATTTCGGTGGTGAGCACGAATACCTAAGTCTAAGTTATGCAAGTTAAGTGTTGAAGTTCATGTTAGTATGTTGCAGCAGTGGCCCTAAGCGAGACCCAACGAATCTCTGAACGCTAAGTAAGTATGTTCGACGTGCAAAGAAAATATTTTTAAGTTTTTGAGGTATGCTAATTGTCTTGTGACCAAATTATGTATGGGGTTGGAAAGCGTTAAATCATGAACGGGACCAACCCACCCCGTTAAATTATGAACGGGTTTAGATCAGGATTGGAAAGCGTTAAAGCATGAACGGGGACCAATCCACCCGTTAAAGCATGAACGGGGATCTCATGTATGTGGCAGTGGATACGTCCCTGTTAGCCCAGTACTGTGGTTAGTCTGATCAGGCGACTATGTTATGGGTCAGTTGCTTTGAAACATGCTTCTACGCAAAATGATGAAGTTATGTATGTTCTAGTATGTTCAAGTATGCAACCATGTTTACGAAAAGTTTTATGTTGATGGCACGTCTATGTATGTATGTACGTATGTTCATGTTTTGTTATGCAAGTTCCAGTTTCATTTATGTACTCCTTATTTTAAAGTTGCATGTGGTTTTATTATGTAGTACTTGCTACATTTCAGTTTATACGTGTTGAGTCTTTAGACTCACTAGACTTGATCGATGCAGGTGATGAGTATGTTGAGGAGGCTAGAGGTGGGTACCAAGGAGCTGGCTTGGACTGAGTTGAAGGCTAGACCCGAGGACCGTCCAAGTTTTTAAGTTTTTATGAAATGTCGAATACTCTGATTTCACGGTACTGGATATGAAATTTCAATCAAATATTTTGTCAAACTTTATTTTGAGATCTTTTGTCCACTGTTGAGACGTACGGTTTTACGTTATCAAGTTTGAAGTTTGATTACTCTTTTAAGAAATTTTTAATTTTTCCGCAATTTTTAAGTAGAAAAAGTACGGTACGTTACATTTTTATTTTATTTTGACAATCAAAATATATTTGGATACTCGTATTGTTTTTAATTAAACATACATAGGATGTTTAAAACTTTTACCTTTGGTGATTAAATCACTTGGTTCCAACTAATCCGGTATTGACGGATCTAGCTCTTGATGAATCCCTACGAACTTTCTTCAAGGACTCCTTTCTTCTAATCAAATCCACGACTACATGATTTGTTACTCTTCTAATTCGCATAAGAAAAATTAGAAGAAGTTTTTACGTTGGAGATTGAAAACGAGAGACGGCTCAAACTTTTCCTTCAAAAGGAAGTGGCCGAAATTTTGAGGAGAGAAGGAGGAGGATTTTCGAAAATTGTAAATGAATTATTTTTAACCTTAAGCCTAATACACATATATATAAGCTTAGTGCCCATTAATATAATTAAATATTTAATGGGCTTAATCAATTAATTATTCTAGTCCAACTAGTTTAATTAATTAATTAATCTTTTAAAATACAATTAAGAACCTTAATAATATGTATGTTGGTCTTGTACTCCTACAAGCCCATTATACATATACCCATTATATTTAATTTAAATCTCTAATAAATTCAACATTTGAATTTAATATTTAAATTATAAATTTAAATCTTTGAATTTATTACCTCTAAAATTTAATATTTAATAAACTCAACTTTTGAGCTTAATAAATTGAATTATCAAATTTTATAAATTCGACTCCTTGAATTTATTCTCTCCAAATTTCATAAATTCAACTTCTTGAATTTACTATCTCATAAATTCAACTCCTTGAATTTATTTCTCAAAATTTAATTATCATAAATTCAAATCCTTGAATTTACTATATCATAATATAAATTCAACTCCTTGAATTTATTCTCTCAATGGGAACAAACGATCCAGTACTTGTGTGACGCTCAATGGTTCAGGGATACAGCTAGCCGTGGGTTCACAACTCCTTGTGATTCAGAATAACATTTATTCTTATTTTGGCTTACCCTAGTTAGCCCCATTCTTTTCATCAACACCTTGATCAAGAATGTCAGAACTCATTTCTGATTGTACCCATCGGATCATGGTAAGATCTTCTAGTAGCATCGCCCCATGATCCCCTAGGTATCACTGATAGT
>NC_133320.1:14697338-14774463 GCF_012295235.1 Primulina huaijiensis | reverse complement strand
TTTCCAAATCAACCGAAAACACACACTCACACACACCACAAATTTTGAGAATAGGAGGAGAAGGAAATCAAGGGCTCTTCGTCATCCGGTCGTCCAATTTCGCACCCTCGTTGACGATTGAATATTCGAGCGTTATAAACGCAAAGGCACATTTTTATAAACCGTTTTAAACATCATCCAAATCATAATATGCATGATTTAATTGTTTATGCATGAAAATATGATTGTGGAATTATTTTTACGGTAGAACGTATATTTTTAAATGCACGAAGATTTTACGTTTATATGAAAAACGTTATGAACCCAACGGACACGCTGTAAACTAAGGTTGATTTTTGAACAAAACATGATAAATTTTAAAGGGAAAATAAGGCTGGTAACTGAGGGAAGGCATAGGATAGGGACCTAGGGTTTTTGTGCTTGCATGGTTTGAATTAAGTGGCTCCACTAGGGGCTGTACTGCATGTGGGCTCGGCCAAGGCTAGCTGGGGCTCGAGGAGGGTCATGGGTGAGGGCCTGGTAGAGTCCTAGCAAGGCTAGGACTCGTGGGTATCAGCTGGTGAAGGGTGGTCTAGAGATGGCTGGGGTGTGCTGGGCTCGGTGGCTATTGTTGTGGTATAGTTAGGCTACAACTCCAGAAGCGCATGAAGGTGGGAAGGGCGCGCAGCTTGTGTCTTCGAGCAGGGCTTCGTGCGTGGATTTAGGGGATGGTCCGAGGGCTTGGGCTGGTTTGGGACAAGGCTGAACGTGGTCCAGGGTAAGTGAGGGTCTGAGGTGATCGCTGGTTAAGTGGCTAGAGGAGTCCTAGTTGGCTAGGAGTCTTAGTAAAGTGGGAAGCTCACGCGCAGAATTTTGGTGCTCGGTTGTTGGGCTTGTGCGCGAGATAGGGATAGGTTCCAAGGGTCAGGATTTGTCAGGAGGGTGCCTAGGTGGGTTGGCTAGGGTTTAGCTTGAGGTGGCTCGGGCGTGGCTCGAGTAAATAGGGAGATGGCTCAGTGTGTTCCTATAGAGGTCATATTTCAAAGTAATAAGAATAAAATTAGAACCATGGGCTCACGGGTGTGGTTCATGGCTCACAAGGGTATTTTAGGTAATAACAATGCTATGTTTAAAATTTGAGATCAAAATATTGAGTTTTGAATTTATTCGGGAATTAAACGCTTCACAAATCATTAATTAAAGAATTAATTAGAAAGCCTCAAATTAAGCCGAATAAAATTATAAAAATTAGATTTAAGCTTAAATAATTATTTGGGGTAAGCCCATGTCATTAAAAATAAGAAAAAAAATAAAATCGAGAAATTATACATCTATGGGCAAAACGGTGATTTTACACTGGGGAAACACGTAAAAGCTTGGCAACTTCCGAAGGATCATAATGCATGTTAAATGATATTTTATGATTCAAAATGATGATTTTTATGAAAATATGATATTTTGTGATTTATGATAAAGCTGTGCAATTTTTACTGTTTAAAATGTTATTTTTGGAAAGTTATGATATGTTATGCTTTTAAAAGAAAGGGAAGAAATATTTTGAGGGATGTGAATTGACTCTGACAAATGATATATGATTTTGTGGAGATGACGTGAGGGACAAGGCCTAGAGGGACCCCATTTACGGGCCAAGGCCCAAGAGGGACCCCGTCTATGGGAAAAAGCCCTAGAGGACCCCGACGATCGTAGTTCCATGGTGGAGCCAAATGCCCACCCCCATGGACCATCTGGAGCCGAAGACTGATCAGTCAACCAAAAGATAAATGCTAGCCACTTTCAAGAATCAAACTTCCTCCAAAATGTTAAAGGATTGAAAGCTTTACGATTAAAATAATTTATAATATATGATTCTTGCTTAAAGCTTTTTACATGAGTTAGTTGTGCTTAAATAATTTTTAAATGATTTTAAATAGTTTATTTATGTTCAAAAGATATTTTAAATAAAAATATGATTTTTAAATGCATGTGATTGTATTGGTAGTATTTGCCACACATGTTTAGAACGTGCTGAGTAATTAGAATCAATATGTTTGTATGATGCATGATTTGATGGTTTGACGAGGCGCTAACTCTTGAGTGGATCGAGTGCAGCAGTACACTCTCGAGAGACCTTTATGTTTCCGCACTAGCTTGTTAGATAAAAGATTTAAAGGATTTATGTTAATGATTTATTAGAGATATTTTTATGCTTTAATTTATGTTAGTGATCTTTTTAAAGGTTGAGATAGGAATTCTTTTTAAAGGTTGAGATATGAATTTTGGTTAGTTGTTGATTTATGGAATTTTTGATGCACTCTAGATTTCAAACGTTAAATTATTATGATTTATGAAAATGTTAAGTTATTTTATTTCGTATGTTCGAATTTATGATTTATTCTTTAAAAAAAAAAAACAAAGTCGAGGTCGTTTCATTAAAAATAATTATTTAATAAAAATATTTTTCCTTAATTATCCCCTGTCTCCGTTCTTCGTTCGAGCGCAAAATACTGCTAAAAGCCCTTATCCATGAAACCTTAATAAAACGTGAAATAAAACATATATCCATGCAATAATCATGCATTTAAAGCATTAAAAATAAATTAATTAAAATACTTAAGAAATTTGATAACTTGCATGCATGTGGTTCACTGGACCTTCAATTTTTTTGGAACATTACAATCTATCACCCTTAAATTGAATTTCGTCCCCGAAATTCGCTTATCTTTGATAATCAAAAAGTTTAGACTCTTAATTCTAGTATCCCAATAATCCACGCTTCCGTTGCGTCAATCTGATAAAATCAATGTTAGGCTGTCCTTATGTCTCCTCAATCCTAATAAAATTTTCCTTTTCAACATTCTCATTTGCGAATCGCAATTTAAAACGACCTATGGTGAATTAGTTCTATTTTACTATTACCTCGAATTTTGACTTTTCTCGCAATTACTAGTACTAGAAATGGAGGTCCAAACTTATCGCACTTTATTTTTCTTATAATATACCCAAATGTTCATCGACCTATTATATTTCAATATGAAAATCTCAAAAGCATCTTTTCTTAAATTTTATTGAACTCAGGGTATGCTAAGGCTTTAAATCCCAATATTAGCATTCATGCAGTTCGACTTAAGAGATCTTATCACCAAAATTTGCTAATTGACTTCTATCCTGGGTAATATACTTAATAGCTAAACCTTATCTCAACCCCATAACAATATTAGCCTAAGATCCTTGAATAGAATCTTTATCTTACAACACCAAACTAACGTAAACTTAACTATTTATGTAACGTCCTGAAAATTTGAATGTCCACGTGAACCACATGCATGCAAGTTATCAAATTTCTTATGTATTTTAATTAAACTGTTTTAATTGCATGAATTAAATATGTTGTGCATGCTTACATGTTTAAAATGCACTTTTCTGCATGAATTCATAAAGCTGTGTTTAAAAGGGTATTCGAGATGCGATCGAGGAATGGAGACCAGGGACCATATAAGAGAAAATATTTTTATTAAATAATTATTTTTAATTGTTTAATGTGTGGCCTATTTTATATGGTATTTCGAAAATTAGGCGTTTGGAGGTGATTTTATACGTCGAATAGTATTTTTAAACGATATTCAATTTTCGAGGAAAATATGGACTTTTTGAAAACTCGACTAATATTTTTGCAAACATTCCAAAACAAAATATTTTAATTATTGCTTAATGGGCCTAATATACTATATTAATGGACCTAACCTTACACCATGTTTTCTAATTGATATTTAAAGCCAAAAACGGTTCCCAAAAACAACACAAATACACACCCACCCTCACAAAAATTACTAGGACTCTCCTAGCAGAATACAAGCACACACAAACACATGAAAAAGTGAAGGAAACACACGTAAACTTGAAGGGAAATCACAAAAAGGGTCTCTCTCTATCGACGTTCTTCGCATCGCCAAACGTTTTCGTGCGTAACATATGCAAAGGCACACCTTAATCCTTTTTTCTCATCCTTCACACCATAATTTAGGCTTGATAGATGTATGAAGGATCGTTTGTTCTAGCACATTCGAAGATAATTCAAACAAAATATTCTCCAATGAGCTATAATAGCTCGTGTTGAATGTTAACACCGATGAATTAAATCGAGTTTGGTTAAACTGAACTGACTGATGCTCTAACTGATCAAATCAGTTTGAAAACAGTAGTTAATCATTTAAATACACAAGATATGTTTATGGATGTTCGGAGACTTCAACTGCTCTTACGTCACCCCTTCTACCACCTCGGGTAGGATCCACTAGAAGACTTTGATTTATATAATTACTTGTACAAACCCACCCAGCTTATGATTTATACACTGCCTAACTGAACTCCTAGTCTGGACTGAAGACATCACCTTCCAGCCAAAACTTCTTTAACGTATATGTGAGAAAGACTACATACACAAGTTTAACGTCTTTCGACAAGACTGTGTTTTGGGTGGTGGTGAGAGTTCGTGTGTGAGAACTGAACAAAAGTGTTCTCACACAATGAGGGAAGAGAGCTTCTAAACTAAGCTGATAACACGTTGAAGTGTTCCCTCAAATCTGGGATGATTGCCTCTTCAAAGCTGATAAGCATTAATCGTGCCCTTTTATTTTTACCACACTCTCTCTGGTTCTGTCTCTGTATGTCTCCGTTTCCACTGATATTCTCTTTATATAGGCGGAAAAACTGATCGTACAGTGAGAGACTCAATTATTGTATTCGTTGCATCTTGAATTTGCACCTTGGACTTTGTGTCTCAACTTTACGACTACACTTCTAGAACGTTTGTCTTTAATGCTCTGATGCAACATCTATTATTGTCCTTTGACTGGACAATTACTTTGTACCTTTGTGTATAGCTGGAATCCACTGAATGAGTTTGTCTTCATCTACAACTGAAAGATTTTTAACTGATGCTCCGAACTAGTCAGCTAACTGATCTTCAGTTGGGCTGATGAAATCAGTTGACTCGTCAGTTGAACTGATTTCACTCTCGTTCAGCTGAACTGATCAGCTGGGCTTCTTCAACAGTTGAACACTCCTTCGGCTGGCCAGGCTTCTGAGGTTCTTCTACTGATCCACCTATCAACTGTACGATCAGCTGCACTGGTCATTTGACATATCAGTTCGCTTGATTCAGTTTGTACGAACAGTTGGATCTTCAGTTTGCGATTCAGATTCCTCAAACTGATCCTAACTTCTACACACTTAAGATAAATCATTAGTAACACAAAGTGACAAGTTTTGTTAACATCAATATGTAGTCTTTCTCACATAGACGTTAAAGAAGTTATTAACACAAGAAGACAAACTCATTCAGTTGTAGATGAAGACAAACTCATTCAGTGGATTCAAACTATACACAAAGGTACAAAGTAATTGTCCAGTCAAAGGAAAATAATGGACATTGCATCAGAGCATTAAAGACAAAAATTTCAGAAGGGTAGTCGTAAAGTCGAGACACAAAGTCCAAGGAGCAAATTGAAGATGCAACTGATACATAATTGAGTCTCACTGTACGATCAGTTTTCTCGCCTATATAAAGAGAAGATCAGTGGAGACGGAGACATTAAGATTGCGAACATGAAAAGTTCCAACAATGTTTTCATGCAAAAACATGATAAACTTGATGTATTTCCGTTTTTATGGATACCCATGCATATAACTCATGATTTTGTGGTTCCAAACTTATTTTAGTGATGCACAAAGGGACTGCCATGGTAGGATACCTTGGACGGATGTTTTTCCAACATGTTAAGGGTCCATAGAATCCAAGACAAGGCCTGCACACGTATGGGAGAAGGCTTGAACGAAAATATTATGTTTTAGAGTCTTAGGGTTTGGCTAAGGAGCGGCCGGCTTGCTAGGTGCATGCGGCTACTAACTGCTGTCAAGGGCAATTGCAGTGGTCTTAAGAGGGCTTAACCAAGGTCATTGATGGGCTGCACGACGGCTGGAACGAGGGTAGATAGAAGTCACGCCTAGGAGTGTTGCGCAAGGAGTCCTAAGGCTCGGGCGAAGTGGTTGAGCGTGTTTGGGCTGTAGGTTCAGTCTAGCAGCATGTCATGGGTTCGTCCTAGGTCCTAAGATGGATGGGTAGAGGCTGGACATGGTG
This sequence comes from Primulina huaijiensis, assembly GCF_012295235.1. Taxonomy (NCBI): domain Eukaryota; kingdom Viridiplantae; phylum Streptophyta; class Magnoliopsida; order Lamiales; family Gesneriaceae; genus Primulina; species Primulina huaijiensis. Next base: position 14,768,348 of record NC_133320.1, on the reverse strand, counting down.
GTTAAGGGCTGGAGGTGAAGCTAGCCAAGGTTCGAATCATATTAGGACTAGGACTCTTGTGCAGAAAAATTCAGTAGCTTCCTAGACGTGTTCAATGGACTTAATGGGCTGGAATTTGGTTGTATATGGGTTAGTTAGGTGTTATTAAGCTTTGGTTCAGGTTTGGTTAAGTTTCGAGTCCATAGGAGTCAAAACCAAGATGTACATCTATGTTTAAAAACAAATCAAAAAATGTATCGAAAAGCTAAATTTTAAGCCTAAGGAATATAACGGAATGTTTTAAGGTAATAGGTTAAGTTTGGAATGATTTGGGACGTCGTTTCGAGGTCTAGGAATAAATATGGAAAGTTATGCTTCTAAGGGTAAAACGATCATTTTACACCTAAAATTGTTAGACGTCCTGCAGTGACCTGAATGCTGTAATATATACTAAAATGTTTATGAAATTATATGATGAGACGTTAATGCTAAAAGACATGTTGCACGCTTGGTTTAAAAGAAAAATGATTTATAAATGCTTGACTTTTATAAGTGATTAAAATATGAAACGTTGAAGGAGGTGAAGTGCTTGTGACTAATACGATAATACGATGATTATGATGATACGATGATATGTAAGGCCAAGGCTCAGTTGACGGGTGAGAGTGTCGCTGATGTTCCTACCGCCCAGTACTGTGGTTATACATAGATGGATCCATCGACGTTCAACTGATACGAAAGTCACAATTAACGATCAAAATTCAATGAAGGAAAACGTATGCGTATATGATGAAAGGAAATATGATATGATATGATAGAAGGAAATATGATATGATATGATGGAAGGGAAAATGTTTAAGTTTATGCATGTTCATGAAAAATTATTTTAAGTAAAAGTATTTTTACTGTTGCATGTGGATGTATATGTATTACTTGTTAGCATTGTGAAGGTTTGCTGAGTCAATAGACTCACTAGATGTGATCGATGAAGGTGAGCATGATGTTGATGTTAATGGAGGACTTGATGGTTGAACTAGCAGGGCTGAAGGTGCACATGACCCCAAGACCGTCGCTAGTTTTCCGCACTTATGTTTATGACTTATGCTAATGATTTAAGTTACTTTTAAAACTTTATTGCTTATGATGCTTTTGAGTGGTTGTTGAGAGGATGTTAGAGTTAAGTTTATTTTTGAAATTATATTTGTTTAGGTTGGTTGATAATTTACGATTTTATGTTTTGAATTACTTTCTTTTAGATTTCAAATAATAGTTGGTTGATTTATTTTAAATGGTGCAAAAATATTTTAAAAATATATATATGTAAATACATAGTAAATTCGGCCGAATGGTTTAGGAAAAAAATTTCTAGTATATTTTAAAGAAAAACGAGTAGTGGACGTTTCAATTTACCAGTGCATCCCAGATATCAAATTGTTGCAAATCTTAATTTCAAGTAGTGTTAATCCATAAAACCTAAAATAAACAAACATCGATCTTCGACCTATATAATAAAACCCTTCTAGTATCAATTACATGCTTAAGCTATTTTCTTCCCAATTGCAATATGGTTGAGGCCTAAGACACTTGGAATTTCCTCGTTAGAACGAATGTCGCATTCTGACGTATCCTTAATGCTTAATTGATACTATCTTATAAAAATTAATAAGTTATCCCATGTTAGCGTTAGACTAACTGTAATAATTCCAACACATATATCCACTTAATCCCAAGTTTATTAATGACTTTCAAAAATTCCTCAAGTATCTTTATTTCTTATAAAACATAACATCTAAATTTTTTGTGAGTATACGATATATATACTTACTTCCAAATATTACAATATTACTAGACTTTTAAGAGCAAATATTTTTTAATTCCCCAAGATATGGTGTCTATCTCATTTCTTACATACGTCTCTCAAGTAACCTAACCATCAATCATACCCAACATTCTAAAAAATTTAACCCTAACAAAGATATAGTTTTAACTATTAAGATAATGACTAAAACGTATGATACATCAAACTTTATCTTAACTTAATGTCTGATCCTATAACTTAACTAACTGATCAACTTTACCTTAAATTGTCATCACTCTAAATTCTTAATTTGCCACAAAATTATTTCATTAACGCTTAGATTTTCAAGCTCAATATTGATTCATCTTACAATGCCCTTGATTACCATTCCTTATAACTTTATAACCCAGATATTTCATGGTTCTAAATATCCCTTCAAGCCTAAATCATCAAAAATTTCTATCATTAAAACCATTCTATTCTCACTTAATGCTAAACTAGTCCCTAAATTTCTAAAAAACTGCAAGATAAATTCCTAATTTTCCCGAAAATTATCCAATTTGTGTTCAATTTCAAAAATTCTACAATTACCCATAAGTTCTTTGCGTTCTTAATTCCAATTTATAAGTTTCCCACAACATAAAGTTCAATCATCTTAAGCTTATTAAACCAAAAATCAATTATCATAACCAATCTTACATTTCCATCAATACCTTAAATACCAAATTATACATTTTTATACTTCTAAAGATCGTCGTACTCTTCAAATCATTATTCCTTATATGAAATTTTAAAAATTAACTCAACTAGTAACCACAAATCATCAGTATTTTCTTAGAAAATTATATGTCCCAAAAGCATTCATAATCTTCATGGCTAACTTATAACCTAAAAGTAAAACATCAGTACTACTAACCAAAAATCAATATAGTCAAATCATTTTCAATCCTTTAATAATGTTTAATTCAATCACAAAGCCAGCATGCATGAAAATTAATTTCTTATTTCAGGTCGTAATGTAAGGTCCATGAATTTAATTCACGTAACCTTAATGCATGCAATCTAGAATTTTTATTTAAATTATGTGTTTAACTGTTTTTATGCACTTTATGCATAATGATTGCATGATAGGATTTATTTCATGAAATTTTAAAGATTCAGGCATTAAAGATTTTTAAGTTGCGTTACGCGCTCGAACGAGGAACGAAGACCGAGAAATTATCAGGAAAATTATTTTTATTACATGATTAGTTTTTATCAATCAATCTAAGATGTTTTAAAGGTAATTTTCAAGAATTGGGCTTTGTTGAGTATTTTTACCCGCCACAGCATATTTTTCAGTGGTAGGCAAATTTTATCGAATCGAAAGACTTTTTGCGGGTTCGGCTAATATTTTCAGGAACTTACCTAATTAAAATATTTTTCGGGATTATGTTTGGACTTAATGGGCATGCTTTTAAGCTTATTGAGCCTAAAACTAATTTTTTACTTTTAAATAATAAATTAAGGCCCATTAGTTTATAATATTCTATTTAATTAACACTAAACTATTCTTTAACCTAAACCTAACCTTCACTCAACCGACACCCTCCTCTCAGCAACAATTCTCTTCGGTTTTCACAGCAGCAAACCCAAGAAGGCTTCGGCCACCCCATTTCTTGCAAGAAAAGAATTCTACCGACACTCGTTCTTCGATCTCCTCGCGTCTATAACATCTAAGTAATGCTTTGTATCATTTTTTTTTCATCATACACGTTTTATATGCTGATGAATGTGTTCTTGCTTTAAAATTTTCGATCCAGCCATATGCATAGGAGATTTTTGATTTTTATTTTTTTTTATTTCTCCCTATGATTGCACTCACGTTTTTCTTGTATGCTGCACAAGGGGATGCGGTTCTTGTTGGTTTAGGAACTGAACATGAGGACAATAGGCTGCCTTGAGGTGTAAAGTCATGGCTGGGGATGTAGGTTGAAGGGCCAAGAGAGAGGACGGTTGAGTTGGGTGTGGGTTTGAAGGAGATTGCGTGAATGGGTTGGAGCCGACGGTGCAAGAGGCGATCCAAGGCTTAAATTAGGTCGTGTGGGGTCGGAGTCAAGGCTGTGGGTGGCTCAAACACTGCTGGAACCTTCCCTGAATTCGATCGAGCGTGCCTATGAGAGTTAGTTGCTGTTTGCGGTTCTTGAGGGCGATTGATCAATCGTGACTTCCAGCATGCATGGAGGTTAGTTCGTAGGTCTGGTATGTCCCTTAGGGTCTGGTCTAGGTCCTAGATGGCTGGGCTCGTGACTGGGGAGAACTGGTGCGAGCCTAGGGGTGCTAGAGTTTGGATGTGCATGGAAGGGTTAGACGAGGGAATAACAGAAACGGTCCAGCAACCTTTTGGTAAATTCAGGAAGGTTTAAGGGCTGAGTCTTGATGGTTTTAGGGCCTTTTAAGTGTTTATAAGGTGTGGTAAAGAGTTGGGAAAATTTTGGTTAAGTTTCTAGTCGATTCGGGTTAAAATCGGGACCTCGGTCCAAGTTTTAAAACGAATCTGTTAAGTTTGATATTGAGCTCGAGTTTACGTCTAAGAATGCTTTTAATTATGTTTTGGGACGTTTAAGGAGTTTGGTAAGCTTCGGGTCAATTTTAGAGGTCCAGGAGTAAAACGATAAATTTTGGGTTTCCAGGGGCAAAATGGTCATGATCACGATTTTTTACGATTTTATGAAATTATACGTTGCCTGCTTGGATTTAAAGAAATTGCATATATGCATGATTTTTATTAATGATGAAAAAGAAGATGTTTTGAATTATGGGAATTAGTTGTGGCTATCGAAGTATATGTAAATACATAAGACATATATGTAAATGATGATGATGAGGCCTAGGCACAGTGGATGGGTAATCATGTTACTGATGTCTGGCAGCCTCCGAGTACCATGGTTTTATGTATGATGGATCCATCGTAAATGATAATGTACGATAGTGACCTCTAATGAACTGAATTCACCAATGGAAATGATAAATGATGAATGATGATTAACGATGAGCTGTTTTGACACGTCATGATTTTACACGACACGATTAAGTTATGCTTTTAAAGTTCATGAAAGGTATGTTTAGTATGTTATTTTTCACTACTATGTGCCATGTATATGTATTTGTTATTTATGGTGCAGGTGTGTTGAGTCTTTAGACTCACTAGCCGTGTGTGATGCAGGTGAGTTTGATGTCGAGGGGACTGGAGGTGCTGAACTCTGAGTCGGCAGACCTTGTGAGCGACCGACCCGAGGACCTCAGGATTTTCCGCGCATTCACGATTTTATGTTATTGAGAGGATATGAGCATTTTTACGCTGTTTTGTTTTACTGATTGATGTTAGGATTTTTATTCGTTTTTAGTCCGTTACATTTTTATTGGTAATTACTTATGATTATTTTTAAATGATGTTTTTAGTAGGACTGAATGCATGAAATTTATTTAAATGATTAATTTCAAAATGTGAGTTTTTTTAATAAAAAAAAAATTTTTCCGCACTTTTAAAACGGTAGACGCCACAGTTGGTATCAGAACCGACCTCCCCTAGTACGGTGTGGTTTGGAGATGAACCAAGCGGAAGCTGGTGGGCATGTGAGGCCCGGGGCCAAAGAGGGCGGGGGGTGATCGTCGGTGCCATGAGGTTGCACGGACAATGAGCAGCTCCTGGCAGGCTTCTAGGCGGAGGGAACATGAATGAACCTATCTTACATCGGAAGGATAAACTATTCAGTTATGGGACTGTGCAGTTGAGGAGGGCTTAAAAGATTTGATTGGTACTACTCATATCAAGAATGTGCATATTCTTTTTAGAAGCTCATCACATATGAACTTCAAAGTTAAGTATGCTTAACTTGGGTCAATTTTGGGATGGATGACCCCTGAGAAGTTTCCTAGGATGCTTGTGAGTGAGGACATAAGCACGCTGGAAAGACTTGCATTGGTACATTAAGGACAGTCGTCGAATCCGAGGCGTTACCGTTGGTATTAGAGCAAAAGTCCTATATGGGGTTATGCCGCTGACAGCTTCTGCAGCTCAGTCTTCAAAACCTCAAGTTTGTAAGCTTTTATGTTTTAAACGTTTTAGATGATTTACTGTTATAACCTACATGATTTACGATTTATGATGATCTACGGTATATGTTTAACTGTTTTTATGATTTAAGGTTTATTATTTTAAAAACTAGATTAATTGCATGATGGGTTACGTTTATGAATTGGACTGTATTCAGATATATCTCCTAGACGAGATCCCAGTGTAGACAGACAGGATGATATTCCTGGAGGTGGCAAGGGACCTCCACCACCACCGCCAGGGGACCCAGCTACCCGAGTTCTGGAGGGTATGGCTAGGCTACTGGAGCAAGTTCAGCAGGATCCTAGGCCTCAAGTGGATTTTTTGAGCAGTTCCATCGGCTCAACCCGAAGGAGTTCGCGGGTACTTCCACTGCATTTGGGAGCCGAAGTTACCTCTTGTAGAATTCACATACAACAACAGTTATCAGGTATCAATAGGTATGACTCCATACAAGGCAATATACAGGAGAAAGTGTAGGTCGTCAGTTTATTGGGACGAGGTAGGAGAGCGAGCAAAGTTGGGTCCGGATACTGTCAGACAGACAGCAGATTTAGTGGCCAGAATTCGTGACAGGATGAAGACTGCACAGAGCCGTCAGAACAGTTATGCTGATCAGAGGCGGCGAGATCTTGAGTTCGCAGTAGGGGATCATGTGTTCGTGAAGGCCGTACCAATGAAAAGGTGATGAGGTTCGGGAAGAAGGGCTAGCTCAGCCTTAGATTCATCGGACCATTCGAGATCCTAGAGAGGGTTGGGACACTCGCATACAGAGTTACTTTACCGCCGAATCTAGCAAGAGTTCATAACGTGTTCCACGTCTCTATGCTGTGGAAGTATATGTCGAATCCTTCGAATGTGCTTAACTATGAGCCACTTCAGCTGACACTGCACCAATCATTCGAGGAGAAACCCACTAAGATATTGGACAGGCAGGAGAAGAGGCTCCGGAACAAGGTGATCCAGATGGTCAAGGTCAAGAGGCTGAATCATTCCGAGGAGGAGGTTGCTTGGGAGACCGAGACCGAGATGAGGAGGCACTACCCGGAGTTATTCGGTACGTTCTAAATTTCGAGGACGAAATTTTGTTTAAGGGGGCGGGGAGGGGGGGGGAGAGTTGTAAGGTCCAGAAATTTAATTCACGTAACCTGAATGCATGCAATCTAGAATTTTTATTTAAATTATGTGTTTAATTGTTTTTATGAACTTTATGCATAATTATTGCATGATAGTATTTATTTCATGAAATTTTAAAGGTTCGGTCATTAATGATTTTTAAGTTGCATTTCGCGCTCGAACGAGGAACGGAGCCCGGGGAATTATCAGGAAAACTATTTTTATTACATGATTAGTTTTTATTAATTAATCTAAGATGTTTTAAAGGTATTTTTCAAGAATTAGGCTTTGTTGGGTATATTTACCTGCCAGAGTATATTTTCAGTGGTACGCAAATTTTATCGAATCGGGAGACTTTTTGCGGGTTTGGCTAATATTTTCAAGAACTTACCTAAACGAAATATTTTATGGGTTATGTTTGGACTTAATGGGCATAATTTCAAGCTTATTGGGCCTAAAACTATTTTTTTTACTTTTAAATGAATAATTAAGGCTCATTAGTTTATAATATTCTATTTAATTAACACTAAACTATTCTTCAACCTAAACCTGACCTTCACTCAACCGACACCCTCCTCTAAGCAACAATTCTCCTAAGTTTTCACAGCAGCAAACTATAGAAGGCTTTGGCCACCCCATTTCATGCAAGAAAAGAATTCTCCCGGCACTCGTTCTTCGATCTCCTCGCGTATATAACATCTAAGGCATGCTTAGTATCATTTTTTTTTGCATCAAACACGTTTGATATGCTGATGAATGTGTTCTTGCTTTAAAACTTTCAATCCAGCCATATGCATAGGATATTTTTGATTTTTATGTTTTTTTTCTTACTCCCTGTGATTGCACTCACGTTTTCTTGTATGCGGCACTAGGGGCTGCGGTTCTTGTTTTTTAGGGACTGAACATGAGGACAATAGGCTGCCTTGAGGTGTAGAGTCGTGGTTGGGGCTGTAGGTTGAAGAGCCGAGAGAGAGGACGGTTGCGTTGGGTGTGGGTTTGAAGGAGTTCACGTGAATGGGTTGGAGCCGGCGGTGCAGGGGACAGTCCAAGGCTTAAACCAGGTTGTGTGGGGTCTGAGTCAAGGCTGAGCATGGCTCGAACACTGCTGGAACTTTCCCTGAACTCGATCGAGCGTGCCTAGGAGAGTTAGTCGCTGTTTGTGGTTCTTGAGGGCGAGTGATCGATCGCATTTTCCAGCATGCATGAAGGCGAGTCCATGGGTCTGGTATGTCCCTTAGGCTCTGGTCTTGGTCCTAGATGGCTGGGCTCGTGACTGGTGCGAACTGGTGCGAGCCTAGGGGTGCTAGAGTTCGGATGATGCATGGAAGGGTTAGATGAGGGAATAACAGAAATTGTCCAGCAACTTTTTGGTACATTCATAAAGGTTTAAGGCCTGAGTCTTGATGGTTTGAGGGGCTTTTAAGTGTTTATAAGGTGTGGTAAAGAGTTGGGAAAATTTTGGTTAAGTTTCGAATCGATTCCGGTTAAAACGGGATCTCGATCCATTTTTTAAAACGAATCGGTTAAGTTTGATATTGGGCTCGAGTTTACTTCTAAGAATGCTTTTAATTTTGTTTTGGGACATTTTAAAGAGTTTGGTAAGCTTCGAGTCAATTTTAGAGGTCCAGATTTTGTGCTTCCAGGGGCAAAATGGCATTTTGCACCCGGGGTGAGATTTTGGTCCCGCAAACGCCCTGAGCACAAATTTACTATATTTTAAATGTTTATGCATCATAATCACAATTTTTAAGATTTTATGAAAATATACGTTGCCTGCTTGAATTTAAAGAAAATTGCATATATGCATGATTTTTATAAATGATGAAAAAGATGATGTTTTGAATGATGGGAATTAGTTGGGGCTATCGAGGTATATGTAAATGCATAAGACGTATATGTTAATGATAATGATGAGGCCTAGGCACAGTGGATGGGTAATCATGTCACTGATGTCCGACAGCCACCGGGTACCGCAGTTCTATGTATGATGGATCCATCGTAAATGATGATGCATGATAGTCACCTCTAATAAACTGAATTCACCAATGGAAATGACAAATGATGAATGATGAATGATGATTAACGATGAGCTGTTTTGATACGTTTTTACTCCGCTACATTTTTATTGGTAATTACTTATGATTATTTTTAAATGATGTTTTTAGTAGGACCGAATGCATGCAATTTATTTAAATGATTAATTTCAAAATTTGAGTTTTTTTTATATAAAAAAAATAATTTCCGCACTTTTAAAACGGTAGACGCCACACGTAACGTGCAAAAAAATTCTAAAGCATCTATTCTCAAAACATATAGAGAGATAAACATTTACTGAAAAACACATATCATGTAAACATGCAAGAGACAACATAAAACTTTCAAAATATTTAAAACATGTAAACTTATAGACTTGAAATGCTTGACGACTAAGCTTCTGAAGCTGGCGGTGACACAACCTTTTACAAGAACCCTTCTTCTGATACTAACTGAAACGTCTACTACTACACTGCTAATTTTTTTTTTTTGCAAGCTAATTTCGAAAATTCTCATATACATTCATACACTGGAGATGAGAGATGGCGACAGGATCAGGTGCGCCACGTACATGTTGAGGGACGATGCATCCATTTGGTGGGAGGGAGCCGCACACAAGGTGGATTTGGCTACCATTACTCGGAATAAGTTCTAGGACCTGTTCTACAACAAGTACTTTCCAGCGGATGTCAGGGGTCGTCTGACGAGAGAGTTTACGAGTCTCGGACATGGAGATCTATCTGTGGCTAAGTTTATCCGGAGATTTGATAGGAGCTGTCACTTTGTGCCCCTTATAGCGAGAGATGCGGTAGAGAAGTTGAGGCATTTTATGGATGGCCAAAGATCCACTATTCGCCAAGATGTTATGCTGATGAGACTGGCTACATATGATGATGCTAATTTCTACGCTTTTTAGGCAGAATAGGCCCTCCGGGATATTGAAACCGAGATGCAGCGGAAGAGGCATCACGTCCAGCAGAGCTCGGAGCCACAGAAGAAGAAATTCACAGGGCCACCCAGGCATGAGGGGCAGTAGAAGCCCCAAGGTCATTTCAAGAGGCTCGGACAGCAGAAACCACCACAGACTTCATGGGCTTCTAAGCTGGAGGAGGGACAACCTTGCAAGCAGTGCAACCGGTTCCACTATAGTAAGTGTATGTGGGAGACCTTCAAATGTTTCATTTTCAAGGAACAGGGCCACAAGGCAGCAGATTGCTCCAGGAACAAGGGCCCCATTTCTGGCATGGCCTATGTGATGCATACCGAGGAAGCGGAGGCTGAGCCGGACTCGACACTGATCACCGGTAACATTTATGTTTAAAATTTTTAATTTTCGCCTCGATTGCTTAGAATATTATGTTGCTTGTTGGGTGTACTTCTGGGATTAAGAAAATAAAATAAAATAAAATAGGTTGCATGTTCTAATAGGTGTACTTAAGGATTGAATTGACATGATTTAGAGTTTTAAGGTCCAAAGCGCAAACAACCGAAAGTATAGGGGCCTAATTGAAAAAATAATAGTTGCAGGGCTTTTCTCGCATTTTTTCAAAATTTTCGAGGCCAAGTTAATAATTTTTGAAAATTTAAAGGCCTAAATTGAGTAGATTCGAATATTTGGGAAATATATATTTTCGAAAAATTGAAGGGCTAAAATGTATTGGATTCAAACTTTAGGGCTGAATTTGAAATTTCCAAAATTTCTGTTAATTCTCGAAGGACTTCTAAGACCAAATTGCACATTTTTGAACATTTATGGTTAATCAATGATAGAAAATTTCCTTAAGATTCAACTCGATTGGATTTGTTGGTGAGTTTTGTCGCAGGAAGGATATATATTTCAGGTGCACTCACGTATGCATTGCAAGATTTCGGAGCTACACATTCATTTATATCCGAGTCATTTGTCAAGCAACTAGGAATCGTACTAGAGGCTATGGATTTTGGATTTATAGCTTCGATTCCATCCAGAGATCAGATGTTTACCTCGCAGATAATGAAGAGATTGGAGCTTTGGTTACAGAAAAATTTGGTATAGGCAGATTTGATTGTGCTATTGTTTCCGGAGTTCGACATTATTCTGGGTATGGATTGGCTTTCTGCGAATGAAGCTGCTATAGACTTTTGACAGAGTTCAGTATCTTTTTTGACAGAGTTCATTATCTGTCCGACCGCCCAGCAGGAAGCCACATATTTTGAGGCAGCCAGACACCAGCAGATGCCGCACATCATTTCTTGCATCTGTGCGAGGAAGTTTGTGAGGAGAGGCTGCCAAGAATTTCTTGCGGGTATTGTGACAATGACCGAGCCAGTCAACCAGAGGCTACAGGATGTCGAGGTGGTCAGGGATTTCCCGGTGTTTTCCCGGATGATGTTTCAAGCATTCCACCAGAGAGGGAGGTAGATTTTTCTATCGAGCTGATGCCAGGTACAATGCCGATTTCTAAGGCACCCTATCGTCTAGCACCTGTAGAGATGAAGGAGCTGAAGGATCAGATACAGGACATGCTAGACAAGGGTTTCATCCGCTCGAGTTTCTCTCCATGGGGCGCAACATTATTGTTTGTGAAGAAGAAGGACGGCAACATGCGACTCTACATTAATTACTAGGAACTGAATAGGGTCACATTAATGAACTAGTATCCTCTGCCTAGGATTGAAGATCTATTTGATCAACTTTATGGAGTATCAGTGTTTCGAAGAAAGATCTTCAATCAGGATACCACCAGCTGAAGGTGAGAGAGTCTGATTTGCATAAGACGGCTTTCAGGACGCGTTATGTGCACTATGAGTTTATGGTGATGCCTTCAGACTGAAGAACGCGCCCCGTATTGGATCAGTTTGTCATAGTTTTCATAGACGACATCCTGATCTATTCGAAGAGCATAGATGAGCACAGTCAGTATTTGAGGACCGTGCTGCAGACCTTACAAGACAGACGGTTGTCTGCCAATTTCAGCAAGTGTGACTTCTGGCTAGATAGAGTGGCGTTCTTGGGACACATCATATCCCGAGATGGAGTGGAGGTTGATCCCAGCAATGTTGAGGCAGTCAGAGATTGGCCAGTGCCTAAGAGTGTGATCGAGATCCATAGCTTCTTAGGATTGGCTGGGTACTACAAGAAGTTTATTCAGGGCTTTTCTTCTATTGCGGTGCCCATAACTGCCTTGACGAAGAAGAATGCCAAATTCATTTGGGGATCAGAGTGTCAAGAGAACTTCGACAGGCTGAAGCAAGAGTTGACTTCAGTGCCAGTTCTAGCTATGTCATCAGGGCAAGGAGAGTTTGTGCTTTTCACGGATGCTTTGAAGCTCAGTTTGGACGCAGTTCTGATGCAGCATGGCAGAGTTATAGCCTATGCTTCCAGACAGTTGAAGGTTCATGAGAAGAATTATCCGACTCATGACCTCGAGCTAGCAGCAGTGGTATTTCCCCTGAAGATTTGGAGGCACTATCTGTATGGAGAGAAGTGCAAGATCTTCACCAATCACAAAAGTCTAAAGTACTTCTTTACGCAGAAAGAGCTGAATACGAGACAGCGGAGGTGGCTGGAGTTAGTGAAGGATTATGCTGCGACATTAGCCACCATCTAGGTAAGGCTATTGTAGTCACGGATGCCTTGAGCAGGAAGCATGTAGTGATCGCTCAGTTGTCGCTACAGAGATTGTTGCAGGCAGAAATTCAGATATTTGAGCTTGCAGTGTATGCCAGGGGCGATACTCCTAGCATTTCTACCCTGACAGTACAGTCGACACTAAGGGACAAGATTCGAGCAGGGCAGACTTCTGAAGAGCAGTTACAGATATGGAGACAAGGGAATGAGTCTAAGGGCCTTAGGTTGTATACAGTTGAGGACGGCATAGTCAAATATCGTGACAAAATGCGGGTTCCTAACGGTGATTTCGTGAGAGTAGATATCATTATAGAGGCCCACAAAACCCCGTACTCCAATCATCCAGGATGTACGAAGATGTATAAGGATCTACAGACTCTATATTGGTGGCCGAGAATGAAGCAAGATATTTTGCATTTCGTGTCGGAGTGTTTCAACGGGTCAAGGCAGAGCATCAGAGACCTGCAAGAAAGCTGAAACCGCTCCTTATTCCCAAATGAAAATGGGAGAACATTACCATAGATTTTGTGATAGGTCTACCGAGGACAACTAGAGGATATAATGCTATTTGGGTGATAGTTGATCGGCTCACTAAGTCAGCACTTTCTATCAATCAAGAAGACTTTCACCATAACTTAGTACGCAGAGCTGCATATCAGAGAGATAGTCAGACTGCATGGGATTCCAGTGTCCATCGTGTCAGACAGGGATCTGACGTTCACATCTGCTTTCTGGAAGAGTCTGCATCAAGCATTGGGTACTAAGCTGCTATTCAGTACTGCCTTCCATCCTCAGAGCAACGGACAGTTAGAGAGGGTGATTCATATTTTGGAGGACCTACTCAGAACTTGCATTCTTGACTTCTAGGGCAGCGAGGAGCCAAAATTACCCCTCGTGGAGTTCAGGTACAACATCAGCTATTGGGAATCTACTGGTATGGCTCCATATGAGGCACTTTAAGGGAGGAAGTGTAGGTCACCGTTTTATTGGGATTAGGTAGTGGACAGAGCAGAGTTGGGACCAGACATTGTCAGTCAGACTGCAGAGTTAGTGGTCAAAGATCCGGGACATGATAAAATCGCTCAGAGCCGACAGAAGAGTTATTCAGATCAGAGGCATAGAGATCTAGAGTTCGCGGTGGGAGATCATGTGTTTGTGAAGGTCGCACCGGTGAAGGGTGTGATGATATTCGAGAAGAAGGTTAAACTTAGTCCTAGATTCATAGGACCATCCGAGATCCTAGAGAGAGTGGGGACATTAGCTTACAGAGTGACGGGAGTTCATAATGTGTTCCACTTCTCGATTCTGCGGAAGTACATGTCGAAACCTTCGCATGTGCTGAATTATGAGCCACTGCAACTGACGACGAACCTGTCTTTCGAGGAAAAACCTACTCAAATATTGGATAGGCAGAAGAGGAGACTCCGGAACAAGCTGATCCAGATGGTCAAGGTCAAGTGGCTTAATCATTCCGAGGAGGAGGCTACTTGGGACACTGAGACCGAGATGAGGAGTCGCTACCCAGAGTTATTCGTTACGTTTTAAATTTTGAGGACGAAATTCTTTATAAGGGGGGAGGAATTGTAAGGTCTATGAAATTTGGGTTATGTAACCTGACTGCACGCAATCTAGGGTTTTACTAAAATATGTGTTCAATTTTTTTAAAGCATTAAATGCATGCTTATTATATGGATCTGTATTTTATTGCATGGTTTATTAAAATTTCACGTATTAGGGCATTTAGTGGTGTTTCGCGCTCGAACGAGGAACGACGACCTGTGATAATTAAGGAAAAAAATATTTTTATTAAATAGTTAATTTTAATTATTTAATATATGGTGTAATTAAGTGTGATTTTCGAAAATATGTCTTGGTGGGATAATTTTACTCGCCGTGTCATATTTAAACAGGTATACAAAATTTAGCAAGTCGGGTGAATTTGTCCGGAGTGTTTTTGTGCTTAATGGATTATTTAATGCATAATGGGTCCAAAATTCTACTTAACTTCATTATTTTAATTTATGGCCCATTATACAATAATTATTTTATTAAAACCTACATTCAAAACCATAAAACTACTCCTCATTATTTCGGCCGCCCCCTTCATCATCCTCCATCAGCCTTCTTCGATTTCTAGCAGCTTTTCACTGTCGAAAATCCTCTTAGTTTTGCAATGAAATCCTTCCCCCCCCTCCGGTGAACGTTCTACTCGTTGGTTACAAGGTTTTCGAGCGTAAAATTGCGAAGGCATGCCTATGCCTTGTTTTTTTTCTCATCATTCACATAAGTATATGTTGGTTTGTATGTTTTTGCATGAGAAATTTAGTTGTATCATGTTTTGTAAGTTTGGTACGATTTTGACACGAAATATGCATTTTTCTTTAAAGGTAACTCCTGTCCTTGATGCGTTTGTGTAAGGGGCTGCTATATCACAGTTTTAAGGGGATGTTCAGGTCGAGAATTGATGTGTCAAGATGCTGGAGTCGGTTAGAGGTCGAGCTTTTGTGAGGGCCGATCGGGTCTCGGAGGAACTAGGATTCATGGGCGATCGGGTGAAGGGAAATGAAGGGCACGACCATGAAGGACTGAATGCTTGGGGCTTGCGTCGTGCGGATCTTGTTTGCTGGATGCTTGGGGCTGAGGGCAGTGGTTAGGTAGGTTCAGGAGGGTCCAGATGCGGGCTAGTATTGGTTGGTTCGAGGCTGGTCCGGTCTAGTTTGGGCTAGGTTCGAGTTCTTGAGGGCTAGACGCATTAGAGTTTGTTAAAGGCAAGTGAAGAAATTTTCCAACAAGTGGCAGCTGGTTTTAGCGAGTTTCAAAATGGCTGGAATTTTGTTGTTTAAGGGCTGGTAGTGTGTGATTAAGTTGTAGTTAAAATTTGGGAAAGTTAAGTTAAATTTCTGGTTAATTCGGGTTAAAACCGGGACCTCGGTACAAGTTTTAAAACGAATAATAAAAGTTGCTGAACGATCTCAAGGTTATGTCTAGGAAATGATTATAAATATGTTTTGAGGTGTTTTAAGGAGTTTGGTTGGCTTGGGGTCGAAATTTTGAGGCCCAGGGGTAAAATGGCCAATTAGGGTTTCAAGGGGCGAAATTGTCATTTTGCACCCGGGTCGAGTTTGCAGTCCTGGATGAGCCCTAATCACAAATTGACATGTTCAAATTTTATGGAAATACGAAAAATACGTTGCATGCTTGATTTTAATGAAATTTACGTATATGAATTATTTTTTATAAGTGATGAATATGATGATATGTTTTGAAGGATGTGAGTTGGTTGCAACTAATACGAACACGAACATGTAAGGCTAAGGCTCAGTGGATGGGTAATACTGTCGCTGATGTCCCTGCCCCCGGGTACCGCGGTTATACGTAGATGGATCCATCGACTAGAGTTGATATGAAAGTCACAACTAGTAATCTGAATTAAAATAAAGAAAATGAACACGTATATGTTGATATGATGAGATATGCGATGGACACGTTATGCTTTGACATGCTAGGTTTAAGTTCATGCTTTCAAGATCATGAAATGCACGTTACTTACGGTACTTTTCACTGTGGTATGTTATGCATATGTACTTGGTATAACGATTCAGGTGTGTTGAGTCTTTAGACTCACTAGGTGTGAATGATGCAGGTGAGCATGATGTTGTGGAGATTGGAGGCGCTGAAGACTGAGTAAGCGGAACTGGGTGTGTGCACGTTGACCCAAGGACCTTGCATTTTTCCGCATTTTATGTTAATGAGTCAGGGTTGATACATTATGTTTTCACGTTTGGCATTGTTTTACACGTTGAGGATTAGACATGATTTCGAATATTGCCTTGAAGTTATTTGAAAATAGTAGTTTAGGAATTTTATGATATTTAGATTTTTATGTAACTGTAGTTATTTTTAATCAGTGATTGAATAATTTTTTATACGCATGGGGGTCCGTTTTCATTCGTATGCATGTGTATGAGCATTTCCGAAATTTTCTTGCAGAAGAAAAAAAAATTTAGTAGTAGACATTTCAGAATAAGTCTTTTATTTCATTAGAAAAGATGCAAAAGTTACAAAATCAATATGGAGACAGGACTAGTCTAGACTTTAGTAACAATGTGTAGAGGCCTAAAAATCCTTACTTGAAAATTTGCGGAAAATTTAAAATTTTTCTTTTAAAATAAATGGAGTGCCTCATTCATACCAAAAACTGATAAAATAATTAACGTTCAAAACAGCAGCGGAAAAATTATTACTTTCCAAAATAACAAGTTAAAGTATTCAATAACTAATAAAATATTTGAGCATCAAAATGGCAAGTGCTGAAACTGAGGTTCTCGGGTGCCACTACTGCCGACTCGAGCTAGCTCACTGGTCCCCGCCCTCGATCCCGACATCATCAGTACCTACAACAATCAAGTCTAGTGAGTCTAAAGACTCAACATGCATATATCATACATAACGAGTAAATATAGTAA
The DNA here is from genome assembly GCF_012295235.1 of Primulina huaijiensis. Lineage (NCBI taxonomy): Eukaryota > Viridiplantae > Streptophyta > Magnoliopsida > Lamiales > Gesneriaceae > Primulina > Primulina huaijiensis. Next base: position 14,751,249 of record NC_133320.1, on the reverse strand, counting down.
AATTTGCATGGGAGTAAAATTTCATGTCATGAGGCGTATCGTAAAATGTCGTNTAACCCTTATAAGCCTTACCTATCCTTTAAATAATTTAGTGAACTAACCCCTTAATTAAGGAACTTAAATGAATTTATTTTCTACTCACCTCAAGTAACTTAAATAAGTCCTTAAACTCCCTTTTTAACTTAAATGAACTTACTTGCTAGCTAAAATAAATTCTGGAAATGTTTCTTGAATCTTAAATTTTATCTCTAAACTCCAACTCCAGACCGGCCTCACTGAAATAACTGAAATGATAAAAAATCAAACTGCTGCATGAAATAATTAACTTAAGGAAAAAATCATTTAAATACTCATGAAATAAAATCATTTAAAATACTATAATTATGCATGGCTTATACGTAGTCTAAGTTACGGGTTCTACACAATGAAAGCACATCTTTTGAAACCAGTACTCGATCGCATCTAGGTATGTGCAAAGAGAAATGCATTAAATTTGTAAGATTCAGAACGATACATTAATAAAAGGAACTTGAAATTCGAGTCAAAAAGTCTTTTGATCAAATGAAAAAAAGGAAAGGAATTTGGGACTTAGTTATGTCCAACCTGTAAGAAAAGTTTTTCAACAAACTCTTTCCAATATAGGATCAATTTCAATAAAGAATATGTAAGTGAAGGCTAGACATCACTGATTTTACAACAGCATACCTATTTGGTAGAATTCCATAACCACAAATGCGCAATTAAATATGCTAATTCTAGTATTTTATTGCACGAAATCAGCAAAGGTAATACATATAAGATAAATTGGGAGTTTGTTCAACCTGACAATCCAACATATTTTTTTGCACTATATTTTGATAAATAGCGGTTATGACATAAATGCTTGAATCATCTGAACTTTAAATCAATCAATTGTTTGCATAAGCTAAATTTGGTTTATGGTCTACTTGAGATAGAATATGTTAAGAATCATGTATGTTCTACATGTCAATTAGGTAAACAAGTAAGATCTAAATTTAAAAGCAAAGGTAGTAAATTGACATCTCGATGTTTAAAATTACTGCATATGGATTTATTTGGAACTATACTTGTAATGAATTTAGGGAGAATGAAATATACATTAGTTATTATTGATGATTTTTCTAGATTTACATGGATGATATTCTTAAGTGGTAAAGATCGTAGATGTTCTCAATTGGTTAAATTTCTTAAACGTGTTCAAAATTTAAAAAATATGTTTCAGTTATTTGAATAAGAAGTGAGTTTGTTATTGAATTTTCACTAACAAATATTTGGAAACATTATCAAAATATGGGATTCAACACGAATTTTCAGTTGCCAAGACCCCTCAACAAAATTGAGTTGCTGAAAGAAGAAACAGAACTTTAAAAGAATCAACACGGACCATGCTTGTTGAATCAGGTATTTCACAGATATTTTAGGTAGAAGTAATCAACATTGATTGATATGCTCAGAACCAAACAATGATCAACAAGTTGTATGGCAGCGAACTCCAGATCATGAGTTGGATAATTCTTTTCATGCACCTTTAACTGTCTGTAGGCATATGCAATGACTCGGCCATGCTGCATCAGTACAATGCCTAATCTGAGCTTAGAGGCATCAGTGTACAACACAAATTTGCCTTGCCCTGATGGCATGGCTAAAACTGGCGCTGTTATAAGAGCTTGCTTGAAAGTGTCAAACATCTTCTGGCAGTCAACACTCCATAAAAACTTAGCATTCTTCTCCGTCAATGAGGTGAGTGGCACTGCAATAGAAGAAAATCTCTGAATGAATTTTCTCTAGTAACCCGCTAATCCCAAGAAACTGTGGATTTTTTATATGTTCTTCTGCTCAACCCATTCCTTCACTATTTCCACTTTGGATGGGTCAACCTCAATGCCACTACTAGAAATGACATGTCCCAAAAATGCCACTTTCTCTAACAAAAATTCACACTTGTTGAATTTTGCAAACAGCTTACGATTCTGCAGTACTTGCAATGCGGTACACAGATGCTAGCCATGCTCCTCCTAGTTATTCGAATAAATGAGGATGACATCTATGAATACGATGACAAACTGATCCAAGTAAGGCTAAAATATGTGATTCATGAGATCCATGAAGATCGCTGGAGCATTTGTTAATCCAAACGGCATTGCTAGGAACTCTTAATTCCCATAGAGAGTTCTGAAGGCTGTCTTGTGCACATCTGCGTCTCTCACACTCAGCTGGTGATACCCAGAGCGAAGATCTATCTTGGAAAAAACAGAAGCACCTTGAAATTGGTCTAATAAGTCCTCGATACCAGCGAATGGGTAATTATTCTTCATTGTAACTCTTTTCAGCTCCCGGTAGTAGATGCAAAGCTTCATGCTTTCATTTTTCTTCTTCACGAAGAGAACTGGTGCGCCCCAAGATGAGAAACTAGGGCATACGAATCCTTTATCTAGTAGCTCTTGTATCTAATGTTTGAGCTCCTTCATCTCTGCAGGGGTGTCTTGGAGTTTTGAACGGTACCCTGCATAAGATCAATGGAAAACTCCACCTCGAGCTCAGGCGGGATACCGGCAATGTCATCAGGAAAGACGTCCGGAAAATCTCTGACAACTGGGACGTCTGCTACTGTCTGACTGGTAGCAGCAGGGGTTGAAATAATGCTCGCTAAGAACGCTTGGCAGCACCTAAGCATAATCTTCCTCGCCTGAAGACATGATATCATCCACGACATGCTGTTGCATCCACTTGGCTCAAATACAAATTCCTCCTCACCTAGTGGTCTGACCCTCACTGACTTTCGTTGGAAATCGATTGAAACTCCATTTTTTGACAACCAATCCATTCCTAGAATAATGTCAAACTCGGACATCGGTGATACAATAAGGTCGGTGTAGACTATGTGGCCTGGTAGCTCGAGACTCAAGTCTCTGACCACACTAGAAGTAGACAGTTTCTCCTCGGCTGGAACGGTTACCGAATAACTCAAATCCAGCCTAATGGGGTTAATGCCCAAATAACTCACAAAGTTGTCTGATATAAAAGAATGAGTACCCAAATAACTCACAAAGTTGTCTGATATAAAAGAATGAGTATCCTCGGAATCTAACAGAGCGTTCGTGGCTATTCTCGCAATATAGATCCTCCCTAGGACAATATTAACATACACTGAACCCAAAAATTCTAAAAAAAGACTAAACTTAATCTCATGCACATGTTGAATTCACTATCCTAGATTCTCATGTAAATTTCAAAAATTAGTCTACTAGTATACCCAAAATCCTTAGGGTCCATTTTATGGAATCGCTCATATACTGCCTCAGGCCTCGTCTTCTTATCTACTTTATCATTGTTCCTCGCAAACTGCGCAAAGAACAGGGTCATGCCCGCAAGCATCTAGGCTTGAAGGTCTGGTGGTGGACGTCGAGCGGAAACTCTCTTGTCATCACGAGCCTCATGGCCCCCTCGGTCAATCACACGTCTAGGAGCCATACTGTACCGTAATTTAACACAACACATAACCAACATTCATAACCGAACTACTCATATAACATGCTAGAACGGTTCAAAAACTTAAATATGCAGTTTAAAGAAACTCGTACTTAATACTTAATGCATTTAAAACCATAAAAAATTACAGACTTGAGGCGTGACCACCTGAGCTTTTCGCAATCAGCAGCGGCAAAACCCTATATCAGGAACCTTGCGTTCTGATACCAACTGTGACGAACCGTGTCTTAACATACTAATACTTTAATATTTGCAGAAAAATTTACAATTTTCTTATTAAATAATTTATTAAAAGTATACATCTTAAAATACAATAACGATCACCACACATAATAAAATAAAATTAATATTAAAACTCCATCTTTTAAAATAAATTACAAACATGCAAATACGACTATAAAATAGTCTAACAAAATCATAAATTTAATTTTCTTGTCACCGATGCTAATAGATAAAAATTCAGAGTAAATAGTTTAAAAACGTGCGTGATAATATAACCTAAACTACAAGGTCCTCGGGTTTGCACTGCCATTGGCCATGAGAACCTTGTCCAGCCTTTTCTAGCCCAGACCCGCAGCCCAAGCCTCCAACAAGCCAAAACCATGACAGCTCCTTCACGAGACCCCATCTGCACAGCTTTCGCGTTTCCTTTCTAGCCGTCTTCCCCAACCCTTACACGCATGCAAAAAGAATCGCACAGGCCCTATTCACTTCAGCGGCTATGCTGTCCCTCCAGGCCCTTTCTAACCCTTACCAGATCACTTAACCATGTCTAAACACATCCCCTAACCTAGGCATACACAGCAGCAACGTCCCAGGAGACCAGCCTAAGTACACACCACAAATTTTGCGAAGAAAACGTAAGTTCCATCCACAAATGTCCAGACTCTTTTTAAAACTGTTTTGATATGTATTCATATAAAATTGTCTCTCATGCACTTTTATCATCAAATATCAATATATAACATGATCTATGCGTTAAATAAGTATTTAGACATGCCTTTGCGTTTTTAAACGCTCGAACGGTCGAATATCATTGTGGGAAAGTCGGTGGGCAATCGGAGCGAAGTTTCGGTTGCTTTTCTTGAGTAAAAGGTACGTGAATCCACCGCGCTATGTGTGGGTGAGTGATCGGTGATTATAGGACCAAGAAAAAGTAAATATCCTAGGCTCCAAAGCTTGCAAGGTTCACGGTTGTTTTGTGCGTATGGCTTGTGAGTGAAATTGTGTGTGCGTGAGGAAAAGGGACGAGAATTGTGTGCGTGGGTTTTGATGATTATGTGAGTTTGAGGGTTGTTTAGGTAGATTAAAACTCTATTCAATAATTTAACCAAGCACTCGATGTTAAAAATCTCAACCCCTTAAATTTAGAAAGATTAAGTGCCAAATATAGACAAGATTAGATTTCCTCTTTTTTAAAAAAAATTGTTAACTAAAATACTAAAAATCCTAATCCAACTTAAATAATAATTAAATAAATTAATTATCGCGTAAAAATCATTATAAAATATTTCCCCCAAATTTAAGAAATAAATCCTTAATTTTTAAAATTTACATTTTAAATAATAAAATTTTTATAACTCGCCTAATAAATTAAATTTGGCCTAAAAATATTAAAATTCCTAAATCATTTGAAATAAATAATTTTTTTGGTTTAAAACAAAATATAACATTCAATTTTTCCACCTTAATCGTCTCCGGGCCCTTTTCCTCGGTCCGACATCGAATATTTGTCTGAAAAGCTAACACTCGAGAAAACATTTTTAAATTTTATAAACATGAGCATACGAACATTTAAAATAATTTAATCATGTATCATGCACCATATTGAATCATTAATTAATCAAATTAAACTTTATAATTATGCATGGATTTACGTGTACTAGTTTTTGGGCACAACATATTAACATAAAATTATAAAAGGAATTTTTCAAGTTAATCCATGTCAAATTAGTGATGAGCATGATGAGAGAATTTTCATTATTCCTTTGTATGCAATTCAAGCAAATTGAATCCAGAATTTTCATCAAACAGGTGAATTACACCAAAGAACTACTGAAAATGCTCGGCATGGATACTGATCAGCAGCAAAAACCTCGATGAGTTCATCAACTAAGCTTGATAAATATGAAGAAGAAATTTCAGTAAAGGTAATTGATAGGATTGGTTAATATAGGGAAAGTGTTTAGAAGGAGAGTTGAATAAACACTTTGTCTTTTTGGAAATCTTTTCACATTTGAATGAGTTATTTAAGGAACTGATTATGAGATTTTGTGTGTCAATATCGATCAGTTAACTAATAATAGTGCGGAATTAAACTGAAAGATAGATTGAATATTTTGGCTAGGGTACTGTGATAACTGAATGAACAATAGATTTAAACACACGGATTTTTATGGATGTTCAGAGACTTCGAATGCTCTTACTTCACACTTTTTATAACAAGGATATGTTTTTCACTGAAAGATTTTGATTGATTACAAAGAATTATAATAACCTACTTCAGTTGCACTTATACAATGCCAAACTGAAACTCATATCTATTCTTTTTACTTATCAGTTGATAACTGATTAGCTTTAATAAGTAGCCTGAATGCTACCAATAATTACAATGAAGTAAGAGCTAAATTGTGCGATTTGTAAACTGAATAAACTTGAGAATGAATCGCAACTGACTGATAGTTGGATGGTTTGTTCACTATGTATCTGCAGCCTTCTTCAATTGAATTATTATGTTGTATATAGTCTTATATTCCAACGGTCGCATCGACTGCATTTAAAGATTAATATCCATTGAATCGTTGTTTAATCAATGTAGATGACTTTTTCTAACAATGGTATAATGTATCAGACTGTTATGCTTTGGTACGGATTGTAAGTTTGTCTGCTGAGATTCAAATTTCAATTGAAGACGTGGCTAACTGATCAAGAGTCAAACTGAGCGACAGATTATTTTAGCTGGACTATATCAATTCTAACCGATGTCTTTTCAGTTTGAAAATTATAGTTCAGTTAGGTCATTTCATTTCACTTTTACGAAATCTTTAGTTCTGATCTTCAATCTATTTCACGAACTTCAAATCATCAGTTTTACGACTTATTTAATCATAAAAGAGCTTTAGTCTACTTACTTCAGTTCTTAATCTATTTCAACCGATAAGTCTTCTTACACTTCTATATCAGTTACGAACTTTCAGCGTCAGTTCAGTTTAGTTCTGCAATTTTTTTACCGATTTATTTGTCAAACTATGAAACTCATAATTTTCAACAATTTTCCCCCTTTCGATGTTTGACAAAACTTAGATTTCTGAACTGTTCTACTGAGTTATCTGATATTCTTGATATTAACTGATTTTCTGAAACTAATTGTAGATAAAATAATTCTTCAAAATTGTACAGATTTGTACATAATAAGAATGAACTTTTTCATTAAGTTTGAAATAGGTAAGTATATATTCGTTCAAACATTTCAAAATGAAAAGTTACAAGATATATACACAGACGCTCTTCAGACTGAATTACTGATGCAGGACACTTGATCATTTATTTGCTTTCTTGTCAGCTGGCTCTTTATCCATTGAACTGTCTGGTTCACTGTGCTTCTTTGATGACTCTGTTGTCTTCTTTTGTTCTTCCCCCTTTTTGTTAGCACCCGCATCTCTGGAGAAGAGAAAGAATGTTGAACTAACATGTGCAGATACTTCAACCAGCTGATCTTGTACAATGTCAATCTTCTTGTATAGGCTTGAGTGTACAAAATCAATTCTATTGGTGAGTAGTTTCTGGGATGAGAGCAATGTATGAGTTGTAACTGGTTTTTTTTTCATTTTATCAATTCAAGAAAATAATGTAGCTACATAATTTGACAGCTTCTATAAGTCTTTCATTGTATGATCTTTAATAGTATCCAAACTTAAAGAATGTCGCAGTTGAGTCGACTTGATCTGAGATAAGTTAGAACCAAGATCTGTCAGATTTGACAATATACTGTCCAGCATCACATTAGTTGCGAGTGGTAGTTCAGGGGAGAAAACTTCAGTTCTAGTCTTTGCTTTTCCTTTCCCCTTCTGACTGAATTCCACCACTGCTAACTGACCAGGACCAGTATCTTGGTCAATATCTTCTGCAACTTCATCTACTGTATTTTCTTTTACGGACAGACTTTGAGGCTGATCCTGAAGATTTGTTGAAGCACTTGGTGCCTCAGCAGTCTTCTTTAATGCGATAAGTTTTTGAGAAATTTCTAAAATGTATAGAAAGCCTTAGGAACCACCAACGTAGTTGAGATCAGTTCTTGTAAAACTGATGGTTCTTGGACTGTTGGTTGTGCTTGAGTGTCGATAAGCTGTTCAATTTCTAACTGAACTTCTACTTCTTGTACCTCTTCTTCAATTGTTGGGGCTGTAGAACTCGTTAAATCAGACTACGTATAAGCCATGCATAATTTCTAGTATTTTAAATTAAAAATGATTTCTTTATTATTTAAGGCATTTTAAAGTTGTTTGGTCATGATTATTCTTTTTTAATCGCACAAGTTAGTTTTATCTTTTCAGTTAAATAAGCGAGGCCGGACCAGAGTTGGAGTTTTAAGATAAAATTTAAAGATAAGAAAATACTCCTAAATTTAATTTAAGTCAAAGAATAATTTATTTAATGTAAAAAGAATGTTTGAGAATTTAATTAATTAATTAGAGTTAAGTAGTAAATAAATTCTTCTATGTCCAATAATTTAATTAAAAGCCTAAACTAAAATATGTGACCAATTGAGATAAGATAATCTAGGCTTATTTTATTTAAGAAATTGTAACTTAACATGTTAGTGAACTTAAATTAAAAACTAGCCATGCATGCAAGATAATTACCATCCTAAACTAATTTATTTAATTCACTAAAATACCTAATGGGTAGATAAAACTTTAAAGATTTAAAATTCATAATTTAAGCAATATTTCACCTCATTTATTTAAAAGAATTCGGCCACCCCACTTTAAAAGATTTAAAATAACAACAACTTCATCAGCAACTTGATCTTCCCCGAGCTCCTGCTGAATTTATTCCGAAATTGATAGCAGTAGCTTATCCACGTTAGCTAAAGATAGATCTTCATCTATATATGTGGTGATCTGGGCTACTTGATCAAAAACTGTTAGAACTATAAAAGCAGTGGAGGAGGAAGGTTAAGCTTCTTCAAAGGATGAAGGGATAGTCTCTTGAACCTTTTCAACAACTGGTTCAATTGTGATTTTTGGAGATCCGAATGCTAATTCAATTCTTAATCATTCTTTGGGATTAAATGGATCAATTATATAACTCGGTCTAAATTTTTTTTTTATTAAAGATGAACCCATCATAACAAGTGTATAAAATCTTATAACAATTTATGCTTCATTTTAGTTATTGAACCAAATCAAGTTCAATAGCTACCACATGATTTACAGTACAAAACATGTTCAAAAGAAGTCATACAAACTCGTGGTCATCAACTACATATCAGAGTTGTACAACTAGTTCTACTTATAAGTCCGAATCACCACTCTAATTTCGATCTGTCATCCTTGTGAGAACCCGGATTTTTCAAAGCAAAGCACCTCAAAAAGCTCGGAAAGTTGCTAAAAAAGAAGCCGAGGCAATGCAAAACCTTGAGAATTGAGGGTACGTCACTTGGAAAAGAAACCCTCAGCTCATAAGGTAAAACCCTCAGCTCAAGGAAGCTCCAAGATTCTTGGAAAAGAAACCCTCAGCTCATAAGCTAAAACCCTCAGCTCAAAGAAGCTCATTGATTGTTAGGGAGGAAATCCCTAGCTCATGAATTCAATATCCTAGCTCAAACAAGCTCATCCTTTCTTGTCCTAAAAGAACCAAAATGGAGCTAGAAGAAGAGCTAAAGGATTGTACAAATTTAACGTGCAAGAAATGACCTTTGAGTTAACCAAGAAGAGAAGCTAAAGGTTTGGACAAACTTATTATGCAAGAGATGACCATTGAGTTAACCAAGGAAGGAGCTAAATGAGCTAAAGGTTTGGACAAACTTATTATTCAAGAAATGACCATTGAGAAAACCCATGAAGGAGCTACGGGAGGAGCTAAGGGGCTAGGACATATTTATGGTGCAGGAAATGATCTTTGGTGCTTGAGATGGAGCTTGAGAACATTTATGGTGACTTGGAGGGAAAAGTGGGCGTCCAAGGGGAGTTCAAGGGGCATAATTTCCTCTATAAATACTACACCATGAGTGAAGGGAAATGCACACCAAAAACCTCCCAAGTTTCGGCCACTCCCCTCCACAAAACGTCCCAAAGAAATCGGCCAAGGCAAGGAAGGAAGATTCGCGTGGTCTAGTGCTACAATTCAACGTCGAAGTGCTGCTGGTTTGAAGATGTAATCTGCTAAAAGTTTACGTCGAAGTACTGTTCAAATTCCGAGAGGAAACTTCGTGCCAAAATTTGCAAATTTCGAGTCTACCTTAAAAATTCGGTAAGTGGGTTTTTGTTACGTATCTTCTTTCTAATTTTAAACTTTGCATAGAATAACGTGACATGCTTGAAAGTGTGTCCTATTTTCAAAAAATCAGCATGTTTTATTTTTAAAATTTTAATCGATGATATGTTCTTTCTGTTTCTTCGAAATTCTTTGACTCCGCTGCATCTGTCTGAAACTCCTATAAATTCTGTTGGATAAAAATCTGAAATCTTTGTTACACTGTTACGATTCAATTTGAAGTGGGACGAGAATTGTGATTCTGTCTGGCCCCCAATTGTGGGTATAAAACCATTTCTGTTTGGCTCCCAATGGTGGGTATAAAACCATTTCTGTCTGGCCCCCACCGGTGGGTATAAAACCTAGTTATGGCCTCACCCCTTAGAAGACTAACATGTTGGGGACAATTTGACCATGAAAATGAGATGAGTAACAGTGTTGTGTCTGTCTTCGAATTGTTCTGAAATGATCTGATCTGCTTCTGAATTGTTCTGAATCATCTGTTAACTTCGGTCTTATATTCGATTCGTTTCTGTAAGTTAAAAGTAATGAGATTTGAAAGTGTGTTAAAGAAATATTTTAAAGACTAAGTTCTATATGTATAATGGGATATCGATCGACCCCCCACTTGCTGAGTGTTTCCCAAAACACTCACCCCTTACAAATTTCAGATAAAAATGAGGAACAACTGAATGAAGAGGAGCAGAAAGCGTTCTGGGGATGGTGATCGACAGACAAGTTTCCGGAATTTTAGATTTTATTTCCCTTTTGTTCAGTTTCCGCAATTGCAACTCTGATGTAATTCTTATTTCTATTGTCATTGTAAAGACAATGTTTAATTTATGAAAAGACTGGTTTTTGGCATTTTGATACGAGGCTTAATTGTTTTCAAGTATTTGTTAAAAAATGTGGAATGTCGCCGACGTTTCGGATACGGGGCATGACAATCCTCATCTCGACCCTGATCCTGTCCCACCTGTTGTCATGCACACATACAAACACAACAACAGTCGGATAACTCCGGTAAGAATTATATTCCCAGTATAAACAATGTATACATGCAATTCATATAATCATATATCAAAGCATAAGGCATGTATGAAACAACATATATCATAATCTATGAACACATCAGCAATACAAATCTGTAATTCAACTCTGTACAAAGCTTTCAATCAAACTCTTGACCTCTTAATCTTTGACTCGATTCTAGGTCAAACTCTTATCTAGTCTAGGGATTCTGGCTTGAATAAGAACGTAACAAGTCTCCCACCTACTCTCCCATTCGAGGTGGCGGTACGTTCCTATTCTCGGACTTTGGTCCACTATATCGGGTCTCTATAATAGGAGTCGATCTTTTTCTAAGCACATCGATATAAACCAAACGTCTAGTGTCTTCGCACCTCTGCCAACTCGCCACCTCTGCCAAAGACTCTTTCTCAATCTCTATCTTTTGTTCTCTGCTTTTCCATAAATCAATAGAATAAGCATATACAGTCAAAGAATACAAAGGTAGTAAAACAATAGCAAATAAGTATATGGTTTTGGGAAACTCAAGTTATCTCTTACTCGAGTGATCATTCTCGGGTTAACATTGATTTATACCTTTCTTTTCGTAGTCCTTAGTTGAATCAAATATCAATCTGACTTTGTTCTGTCTTAGAAGCCTTCAATCCCAAGTCTGGAATAACATGTTCGAGAAATATATATCAAAATAAAACTCAAAGCAACACATCTCAATCAACGTATGTTTCGATGGCATAACGGCGTAATCTCAAGATACCGGTAATGCCAACAACAAGATACCAATCTTCACAACTCATAATAATCAACAAACACAATTCCCATGCTCAAAATCTGCATAATCTCAAGCAAATATAATATGAAAATCATAACAATTACATACGGTGTCCGTTCTTCGATCCGGTTTCGATTATACGATGTCTAATATATCAAGAATACATAATATAGATCAAATCATGATCCCCCCAAAAATATATTTTTGAATCATACCAAAACATAAGAAAACTTACGTTCTTTTGAAGCTCTTGACAGGAGGAGCACAAAAATATATTCGGATCGAAATTCGGACGGTCGGATCTTGTAAAATCACAATTCTAAAAGCTAAAGAAATTGGAGGAGTTAGCTATGGAGGCCTTCAGTTTTCCTTCTGAAAATGCTGAATGAAATGAAAGAATATATATTTACATGCATGGAAAAGCCAAGTGGCTTAATCTTCAAGCTGCACGTCTCGCGCATATGCGCGACCAGCCCCGGCGCATATGCGCGAGACTCTCTGTCTCGGCTCTTGGCTGTTTCATCTGCTCGCGCATATGCACACCCCTCTTCTGTGCATGTGTGCGACATTCTCTTGACTTGACACTTCTAGTATTCACCCTCTCGCGCATATGCGCGAGATGTTCTGTCCTGCGGCTGAGCTCCTCGCGCATATGCGCGTCCCTTCTCCGCGCATGTGCGCGCAAATCTCTGCCCTCACACACTTATTCATGCTTTTCTACTTCTTGTAATTGCACTTTAGCCCCTGAAACCTTCATTAATTGCAATTCTTTCAATTAATCAATGTCTAATTACAGTGCTAAAATCTCAGGCCTTACAGGACTGGTCCAGTTGAAGTCAGTTCTTCAGCAGTTTGTACCAATTCTGACTCAATTTCAGCTACAGAAGTTAAAGGCTCTGCAACATCTTCAATTAGTGTGAACTCCTCATCTGGTGTAGACTTGTTGGTCTCCACTAGAACATGTAGCTTCTGTCCCATCTACCAATGCTTGACTTTCATCTGGAGAGTGATGAGATCAGAGTCAAGTTGTTGAAAGACTGCCATGTCGGAAAAAGCAGTTGGTCGAGCTGGATCATAGTTCTTTTTCAGTTCAGCTGTTACTTAATTCAGCCTCTTGATTCTCATCAAATCGAAGCAGTACACCCTATTCTCCTTTGCCTGGGCGACTGAAGTAGCCTTCACTGTCTTCATCACTGCTGAATCCAAGGATATGAAGCACATGAGAGCTGATTTCTTCTTGAACTATTTGGCAATGGTGACAGTACTGAAATGTACCCATTCTTCATAATGCTCCATGTTCAACTCATCATACTCATTGATTCGTTCATAATAAGATTGATATGAGTCTGAATGGCTTTGTTGGGCCTCGGTTCTTCTATCATCTTTGCTTTTCCCTTTGGATCAGTTAGGACGTGAGGAAGATCCAATCCCATGCTTGTGGTGTCCACCACTTCTTTGATTAGTACACCTTTCTGTAGTGCCTATGGAAGTATGGTTGGGCAGACAACTTTTGTGAGAGGCGCTGTTATTCCAGTCAGTTTGAGCATCTGTCCAGATTTAGTTTTGATCTTTGAAGGATAATCATCCTTCTTTTTGAATCGGAGCTCTGCTACTGGTTGGACTGTTTGGATTGGGATAGCAGGAAGTGGTGCCTCAGCTCCTGTTGAAAGTAATATGATCTTAGGCAGTGTTCCTGAGACTGTAACTGGCTTGGTCTTCTGTGACCTCGGCTCCTTGATAAGTTGGGGAGATGGAGTCTTCTCCGAGTCACTGGTGGACATAACCAGTTTCCTCTTAGGATTCGGTGCAGCAGCTTCTTTGGAATTAGCAACTTTATTTGTTTTAACAGCTGCTTCCTCAACTCTAGTCATCTTTGACTGAACATTCTGAGCATTGTAAATCTTGAATTTTGTGACTGTTGAGGTGGATTCCAAAGCGAGCCCTGAGTCCTCAAAAAGTCCGCTCAGTTAAAGTGCAAATCCTTTCGACTGCTTTGTCAATTGCACCATATTCTTCAGAGTTTTGAACATGATATATGACCAGTTCATCTTGATGCCTTTTAAAATAGCAGTCATCACTGAAATTTTTCAAGGGTGAGGGCTGCAAACGATCCAGCCTTTTCCAAGATGCCCTTGGCAGCGATGTCCGCCAGCAGCTGGAATTATGTCTTCAGTTGCCTTTTGGCTTCATAAACCTTGATCATCTGCCCACTAGTTGATAACAGGGTCTGCATTTCTTCAATATCTGTAGCAGCCACTTCAGATAAACTTGATAAGCATTCAGCTGGTAGATTGAATAGATTTCTAAAAAATTCTTCATCAACAACCATAGAGGTATTGTTGACCTGCATCTGTATCTTCCCATCATCTGTTATTTCGCTTGATTCATAGATAGACAAGAGTTCGGATGAAAGAGTTCCTTGAGTGGCTAGCTCGAAGAACTGACGAAGCCCAGATGCTTCAATTTTCTGAAATACACTTCGAACTGATTTGTCAGAGATTGACAGAATCGATTCGAAATCAATGGCCACGACATTCAGTAGATAATCGGGAGTTTGGGCTACCATTTAAATCTTGCATTATCTGTGAGGAAGGAAAAAGAGAGTGTGAGTAATTTTCTAGAGAGATTTGAGAATTAGGGATTTTTAGAAACTGTAAAGTGAAATCTGAGAAATGCGGTTTCTAAATATATTTCATGACTTTTCAAATTTTGTACACGTGTCAGTCTATGAATACTTTGACCATAATTTTAGGTCATTCAATCGTTTTCATTTATTTGAGAAAATGAAATCGGGTATTACACAAAAACGGGATTTAGATTTAAAATTTTAATAATTTTAAATTAACAAATCTAAATCAGTCATGTTTCTCATTACTGAACTGAATCGAATTAGAGTTATTCAGCCTATTTTATAAGATCAATTGATTCAGGGACTGACTGATCAGTTTGAAACTGACTCGGTTCAGTTCATGAACAACCGACATCAGTCTTATCAATTAACTTACTAAAATTCAATGTTCCTCCTAAATTAAGCATCAAGATAAATCAATAAGCCCTAAAATATTTCTAAAGTAAGAAAACTTAGTCTCGGGTAATGGCTTTGTGAAGATATCTGCTGTTTATTGTTCTATTGAAATGTATTCCAAACTGATGTCCTTCTTTAGAACATTATCTCTTATGAAGTGATGTCTGACATCAATATGCTTTGTTTTAGAATGAAGAAATGGATTATATATAATTGCAATTGAGCTGGTTTTATCACAGAAAATTGTTGAATCTCAGCAATAACTCCATAATCTTTCAGTTGTTGCTGAATTCAAAGCAGTTGAGCACAGCAACTTCCTGCAGCTAGATATTCAGCTTTAGTTGTGGAAGTATCAATGGATATTTGCTTCTTGTTGAACCATGAGATCAGCCCGCCTCCTAGAAACTGACATGATCCACTTGTAATTTTGCGATCTAGCCTACATCCTACATAATCTGCATCTGAATATCCAATAAATTGAAACAAAAGTCTTTAGCATACAATAAGCCCACATTTTGTGTGCCTTTCAGATATTTCAATATGCGTTTAGCAGCTAAAAAATGTGATTGTTTAGGGTTAGCTTGAAATATAGCAAATAAATATACAACAAACATAATATCAGGACGACTAGAAGTTAGGTATAATAAAGAACCTATTAAATCTCTTTAGAGTGTCATCTCAACTAATATTCTGCCTTCATCTTTATCTAACTTAATTGATGAACTCATGGGAGTGGATGTAGCTGAATATGTTGTCATGCCAAATTTCTTGAGCAGTTCCTTCGTATATAATGTTTGACTGATATAGTTGCTTCACTTTTAGACCAAGAAAGATTCACCCATCATACTCATCTCAAACTCATCATCCATTAATTTAGCAAACTTTTCGCATAATTTGGGATTAGTTGACCGAAATATAATATCATCAACATAAATCTGAACAATTAATGTTCGATCTTTCTTTGTAAATTTGAATAGAGTTTTATCAACCATTCCAACTGTAAATTCATGATCAATTATAAATTTTGATAAGGTCTGTAATGCTTGATTTTAAAAAAATATAAAAAAAAATATTAAAAAAAAAGTTAATGTTCACGAATTACTATTCACACGTTGCGGCGCTTGAATAGTGGCGCCTAGGCGCTGACAGTTCGAAAATTTGGCGCTGAGGCGCTAGAAAATGGCGCTGCGGCGCTACAGACACGAAAATTGACTATTTAAACTCACCTTCACCTATTCCAATCATTTCTCTTCCTTCTCCTCCATCGAAACCCTCTCCCCTTCCATTTTCAAAATTTCTTCCTTATTTTATGGGAGATTGCTCAAGTAAAAATATGAAATGAAGCTAGATTTGTGATCCTCTCAACATGGGCTTCATAAGGATGTAAGTTTTTCACATTTTTATTCAAG
This sequence comes from Primulina huaijiensis, assembly GCF_012295235.1. Taxonomy (NCBI): domain Eukaryota; kingdom Viridiplantae; phylum Streptophyta; class Magnoliopsida; order Lamiales; family Gesneriaceae; genus Primulina; species Primulina huaijiensis. Next base: position 14,735,030 of record NC_133320.1, on the reverse strand, counting down.
TTTGGAAATAGGTTGAAGTTTAGAATTGATATTTGAGTTGATATTTGATATATTAAGATGTTGAAGATGTTGTAATTGAGTTGGTTTGAATTTAAAATGGATATGAGCATGGTTTCTTGTTTTTGTGCAAGATCAGTTTTTATGCCTACTGTATTTCGGGTATATGGGATGGTTCTAGTTGGATTTTGATGTTATGGTCTTCATCAAACTTGTAGATCATCAAGTTAGCTTCGATGTGGTTCTTGAATCACTCAATTCCATGAAGAAATGAGAGAGATATGTAATTTTTACTAAAACTGGTCTGGAATTCCGAGTTAGTGCAGATTTGTGTACATTCCTTATGTTTATTCGAATTCTGGTATTAATCGGTTGGGATTCTGGATTTAATGTTCAAATGAAAGTTATAGAGCATTGTCTTATCTTTGAAATGATAACAAATTGGCTTGATTCCATTGGATATTGAGGAAGTTATGCTCAAAATAATAAAGTGTGCCAGAAATGTGTTGACGCAGAATTCGTGAGAATGATGTTGTATGTTTCAGATTATGAACGAATGGGTAAACCAATTTGTTTGCCAAAACTTTTTGAAGAACAATTGTTGGGCTTTGAGATTTCTTGCATATCCAATTTGTGGATCTTGCTTTGAAACAATATTGAATTAATTATAAATTTTGTACAGAAACTGCTCTGTTTTGATAAATGAACCGAGTTCTTGAGTTATAGTATACTTCAGAGATTCAAGACTTCTCGACCACACCTTTCGATCTCCTTTTGGTAATATTTTAAAGGTATGTTACGGTCGGTAACATACGAGGAAAAAGTATCATTTTTATTTTAAATTGAAAATTCTATGACTCGATGAATTACTTGTGATTTGATGACGATTGTTGTCTTGAGATGAGTTTATTATGATATCGAGATTATGATATTGATTTGCATCATTACATTGCATATTGAGCCACTTGTCGATTCAGATTTGATATGGCGGAGGTCGCATTGATTTATTGATTTGTTGGACGTATGGGGCTATAGTTGAGTTGGCATAGTGTATGCGGAGGTCGCTGCTATGGCCTGAACACACTCTATAGGCGCACCATAGTCCTGGGATTGTAGAACACAGCAACCCACCCCGAGCGGATGAGTCGGTGGATGTTGCTAGGGGATTTTCTTCCCTTGGGTACCCTATGACCAGATGATTAACTTGATCTTGAGATTTATTGATAGCCCACAGCTTTTGATCATGCATTGCATTATATTGCATATTTATGAAATTATATGAAATATTTGTCATTTTAAATCTCATATGTTATTGATTGTATCATACTGAGTTTATAATCACCGGCACGTTGGCTACCTCTTGTTTTCATGTGCTTGACGGTAGGTGAGGCGAGGCTTGGGATGCCAGAGTCCAGCTCCAGGCGAGGAGATACGAGTTAGAGTGGGATTCTCGGGTCTTAGGAGCTATGTGATGATGTTTGGATTTCTTTGGTTCACTACTTTATTTTGGCATGTTAAAATTTATATTTCAAGTATTTGAGATCTTTAAATTATTTTAACGATATTTATGTCGGTTGGTGAACCACTGATTATGTATTTTACTCAATCATTTGATTTGTTACATATCTAATTATTAATATTAGATGTCGGACCCGGGGCCCCACATTAGGTGGTATCAGAGCATATGATATTTGGGAACATGGTAAATCGAGTCAGTTCGAATTACTTGATCATGTGATATATTTGCTAGCATTTTCATTATGCCATACTGTGAAATACATGATTATAATTGAGATATTATATTGTTGAGATTTATTCAAGATTTTTGAGATTATTGAGTCTCGAGAGCCAGAGATGATTGATACAAGATTGAGATAATTATGTTATTGTGATTTTATATGTGTTTGATCTATTGTATATCAGACATGGCTACTCGAGGTAGAGGTCGTGGTAGGCCTAGACAGAACAAACCAGTGGCACAAGATCAGGGCAGTGCTACTCATACTCAGATGGATATAACTCCGACTCCGATGGAGATACTGTTTGCCAGATTTCAGTCTTTGCACCCACTGATGTTGAAGGGTACAGAGAATGCATTAGAGTGTGAGAACTGGTTGGAGAATATGGACCAATTATTTGAATCTCTTGAGTATCCAGATGATCGTAGAACCAAGTTAGTTGTTCATCAGTTATTGGATGTTGCTTAAAATTGGTGGATCATGACCAAGAAAGCTTTAGAGAGTCGCGGTACGATTGTTACCTGGGATATCTTTAAATCTGAATTTTATCAGCGTTTCTTTCCTACCTCATACAGGAAAGATAGGGGAGCCGAGCTTGCAAATTTGAAGCAGAGAAATCTGAATGTTGAGGACTATGTCGTNAGGTACGATTGTTACCTGGGATATCTTTAAATCTGAATTTTATTAGTGTTTCTTTCCTACCTCATACAGGAAAGATAAAGGCGCCGAGTTTGCAAATTTGAACCAGGGAAATCTGAATGTTGAGGACTATGTCGTTAAGTTCTCAAATTTACCGAGATTTGCTCCTCATGTAGCATCTGATGAAGAAGCTAAGGCCGATCACTTCATAAATGGTCTTAATCCTGATATCTTTACCCTAGTTCATACTGGAAGGCCTAACACTTTTGCTGAGGCTCTTGATCGAGCCAAAAGAGCTGAAATCAGAATTATTAGGCAGAGAGGTTCTCAGTATATGCAACGACCCCAACAGTCACAAAATCGACAACGGTTCAGGCAGAGAAATAGTAGCGGTAACAGTGGCAACATAAGAGAGCAGTTTAGGGGTAAAGGGAAACAATTTAAGAGGCATGGCAGTAATTTTTTGAGTTCTAGTGGATCGAGACAGTCTGGTTCAGTTCAGAGAACTAGTTATTCAGGCCCGACTTGTGGTCAATGTGGTGGTAGACATTATACCGATCAGCGTAGAGGAGTCTTGGGAGCTTGCCACTTGTGTAATCAGGTGGGACACTATGCTCTAGTGTGTCCTAACCGTGGCAGTGATATATCTCAGAGTGGGGGATCATCGAGACAGACACCTCACCAGAACCGCCAGACCCCTACAGTTCATTCCTATCAACAGTCAAACCGGTCAGATCAGAACAAACAGAGTGGTATCCACAGGGTAGGACAGCCACCTAGACAGCAGGCCCCAGTTTTTGTACTCACTGAGGATGAGGCACATAATGCTCCAGATAATGTCATTGCAGGTAATTTTTTTCTCTCAGGTTATCCTACTTATGTTTTGATGGATACCGGTGCATCACATACTTTTATAGCTGAGCACTTTGTCACATTGCATTCGTTGTATTCTATGCCATTATCATCTACATTATCTATTTCTACTCCACTGGGCAAAGTGATGAAGTCAGCTGAAATGATAAATGGTTTTGAATTTCGTTATGAGGATAATGTCATTGAATTTGATTGTATTGTGTTGGAGATGTCTGATTTTTACTGCATAGTTGGCATTGACATGCTGACAAGATAGAGGGCTACTGTATATTATTTTCAGAAGATTGTTAAGTTTAGGCCTGATATGACAGATCACTGGACGTTTTATGGTAAGGGTTCTCGAGCTAAGATTCCTTTGATACCTGTTTTGTCTATGACTCGTTTGTTGCAGAAAAGAGCAGAATGTTTCTTGGTGTATGCAATTGATATTTCAAGTTCAGTACCTAAATTGGCAGATATTCCAATTGTTAGTGAATTTTCATTTGTATTTCCATACGAGATTCCATGATTTCCTCCAGTCCGAGAGATTGAGTTCAACATTGAGTTATGTCAGGTACACAGCCTATTTCTAGAGCTTCTTATAGGATGGCGCCAATTAAACTGAAGGAACTAAAGGAACAACTTGAGGATCTATTGGCTAAAGGATATATAAGACCAAGTGTTTCACCTTGGGGTGCTCTGGTTTTATTCGTTAAGAAGAAAGATGGGTCAATGAGGCTTTGTGTCTATTATAGACAATTGAATAAAGCCAAAGTAAAGAATAAGTATCCTTTACCAAGGATTGATGATCTCTTTGACCAGTTACAAGGTTCTTCAGTATATTCTAAGATTGATTTAAGTCTGGATATCATCAGTTAAGAGTGAGAGAGGCATATGTGTTTCACCTTGGGGTGCTCTCCAGGTATGGGTATTTTGAATTTTTGGTTATGCCTTTTGGGTTGACCAATGCACCTGCGGTATTTATGGATTTGATGAACCGTGTGTTTTAAAGGTATATAGATCAATTTGTTGTGATCTTCATTGATGATATTCTTATTTATTCAAAATCTTAAATTGAGCATGCCGAGCACTTGAGAGTTGTTTTGCAGATTTTGAGAACTGAAAAGTTGTATGCTAAATTATCCAAATGCGAGTTTTGCTTGGATAGAGTGGTTTTCCTTGGACATGTGATTTCGAGTGCTGGTATATCAGTTGATCCGAGTAAAGTTGAGGAAGTCATCAATTGGTCTAGACCGACATCAGTTCCTGAGGTGCGTAGTTTTATGGGTTTGGCAGGTTATTATCGCAGATTTATTGAAGGATTCTCACAGATTGCGAGGCCAATTACCCAGCTGACACAAAAGAATGCACCATTTATTTGGCCGCAGGCATGTGAGGATAGTTTTGTTGAACTTAAGCAGAGATTGACTAGTGCTCCAGTTCTGACTATTCCATCAGGTGTAGGAGGATTTACAGTGCACACTGATGCTTCACATCAAGGATTGGGTTGTGTATTAATGCAGCATGGCCGTGTTGTTGCCTATGCTTCACGACATTTGAAGCCACATGAATCTAGATACCCAGTGCATGACTTGGAACTATCAGCAGTGGTTTTTGCCTTAAAGATTTTGCGTCACTACTTGTATGGGGAGACATTTGAGATATTCACTGATCATAAGAGTTTGAAATACCTCTTTTCACAAGCGGAGCTGAACATAAGACAGAGGCGTTGGTTAGACTTGTTGAAAGACTAAGATTGCGAAATAAAATATTATCCAGGCAAGTCGAATGCAGCAGCCGATGCTTTGAGAAAAAAAGTATGCAATATGTCCTTGATCACTAGCATTGTATCTAATTTAGTAGAAGAATGTTGTCTTTCTGGTTTGGATTTTGTGGTAGATACTCAACCTGTAAAAGTATTTATGATTCAGGCAGAGCCAGAGTTGTTTGTAAAAATTAAAGAGGCTCAAAGGGTAGATCAAAGCATTCAGAAATCAGTTGAACTCGTCAAATCAGGACATCGATCAGAATTTCAGGTCAATAATGAGGATATTTTGTTTGTGAATGATCGTATTGTAGTTCCTAATATTTCAGAGTTGAGGATACAGATTTTGCGTGATGCTCATTGCAGTAAATTCAGTGTACACCCTGGAAGCAAAAATATGTACAATGACTTGAAGAAATAATTTTGGTGGAAAAGAATGAAATCTGACATAGCAGAATTTGTATCTCGATGTTTGAATTGTCAACAAGTGAAAGCAGAAAGAAAGCGACCAAGAGGTCTTTTGCATATCCTTAAGGTTCCAGAATGGAAGTGGGACCATATCACCATGGACTTTGTCACGAAATTGCCGATGTCGTCGAGGGGTTGCGATGCCATTTGGGTTATCGTTGACAGATTAACCAAGTCTTCATGTTTCATTCCTTATCAGATGACATATAGGCATGATCAGATGGCTAGATTGTATATCAGAGAAGTTTTGAGATTGCATGGTGTGCCTAAGTCAATTGTATCAGATCGTGATCCCAGATTTTCTTCTCATTTTTTGCAGCGTTTACAAGAGGCCCTTGGTACTCGGTTGCATTTGAGTACAGCATATCATCCTCAGACAGACGGACAGTCAGAACGTACTATTCAGACATTAGAGGATATGCTGAGAGCTGTAGTGGTGGATTTTGGTATTGGTTGGCAGGATTCATTACCACTTGTCGAGTTTTTTTATAATAACAGTTATCAAGCGAGCATTGGAATGTCACCATTTGAAACACTATATGGCAGGAAGTGTCGATCTCCTCTACATTGGGACGATTTATCTGAAGCTCCAATTGTTGGACTTGATATGATAAGAGATATGACAGAGAAAGAGAAATTGATTCAGAGTCGTATGCGAACTGCTCTGGATAGGCAGGCTAAGTATGCGAATATCAGGAGACGACCGTTGATTTTTTAGAAAGGTGATAGAGTTTTTCTGAAAATATCTCCTTTCCGTGGTACAGTTAGATTTGGAAAGAAGGGTAAATTATCACCGAGATTCATAGGTCCGTATGAGATTTTAGAACGTGTTGGTAATTTGGCTTATAGATTAGCTCTTCCTCCAGCATTATCAGTTGTTCATGATGTTTTTCATGTGTCTATGCTGAGGAAATATCATCCAGATCCTTCTCATGTACTTCCACCTGACGAGGATGAGTTAGATCAGACTTTGAGCTATATTGAGAGACCGATTCAGATTCTAGACAGAAAAGATATGCAACTCAGAAATAAATTGATACCATTGATTAAAGTACAGTGGAACAGAAATGGTGTCGAGGAGGCAACTTGGGAATTAGAAGAAAAATGAGACATAAATATCCAGAGTTATTCAAATGAAGTATGCTTCTATTTTCGATCTTACATTCAGTATTGATCATTATATCGTAGACTTGAAATTGATGATTTCATTTCGAGGACGAAATCTATTTTTAGAGAGGAGAAATTGTAATGCCTGATTTTAAAAAAATATAAAAAATAAAAAAAATTTAAAAAAAGTTACTGTTCACGAGTTACTATCCACGCGCTGCGGCGCTTGAATAGTGGCGCCTAGGCGCTGACAGTTCAAAAATTTGGCGCTGAGGCGCTAGAAAATGACGTTGCGGCGCTACAGACGCGAAAATTGACTATTTAAGCTCACCTTCACCTATTCCAATCATTTCTCTTCCTTCTCCTCCATCGAAACCCTCTCCTCTTCCATTTTCGAAATTTCTTCCTTATTTTATGGGAGATTGCTCAAGTAAAAATATGAAATGAAGCTAGATTTGTGATCCTCTCATCATGGGCTTCATAAGGATGTAAGTTTTTCCCATTTTTATTCAAGTTTGGAAATTTGTTGAAGTTTAGAATTGATATTTGAGTTGATATTTGATATATTAAGATGTTGAAGATGTTGTAATTGAGTTGGTTTGAATTTAAAATAGATATGAGCATGGTTTCTTGTTTTTGTGCAAAATCAGTTTTTTGCCTACTGTATTTTGGGTATATGGGATGGTTCTAGTTGGATTTTGATGTTATGGTCTTCATTAAACTTGTAGAGCATCAAGTTAGCTTTGTTTTGGTTCTTGATTCACTCAATTCCATGTAGAAATGAGAGAGATATGTAATTTTTACTAAAACTGGTCTGGAATTCCGAGTTAGTGTAGATTTGTGTACATGCCTAATGTTTATTCGAATTCTGGTATTAAATGGTTGGGATTCTGGATTTGATGTTCACATGAAAGTTATAAAGCATTTTCTTATCTTCGAAATGATAACAAATTGGCTTGATTCCAGTGGATATTGAGGAAGTTATGCTAAACATAATAAAGTATGCCAGAAATGTGTTGATGCAGAATTCGTTAGAATGATGTTGTATGTTTCAGATTATGAACGTATGGGTAAACCACTTTGTTTGACAAAACTTTGTTAAGAAAAATTGTTGGGCTTTGAGTTTTCTTGCATGTCCAATTTGCGGATCTTGATTTAAAACAATATTCAATTAATTATGAATTTTGTACAGAAACTGCTCTGTTTTGATAAATGAACCGAGTTCTTGAGTTATAGTATACTTCAGTGATTCAAGACTTCTCGACTACACCTTTCGATCTCCTTTTGGTAATATTTGGNTATGCGGAGGTCGCTGCTATGGCCTGAACACTCTCTATAGGCGCACCATAGTCCTGGGATTGTAGAACACAGCAACCCACCCCGAGCGGATGAGTCGGTGGATGTTGCTGGGGGATTCTCTTTCCTTGGGTACCCTATGACCAGATGATTCACTTGATCTTGAGATTTATTGATAGCCCACAGCTTTTGATCATGCATTGCATTATATTGCATCTTTATGAAATTATATGAAATATTTGTCATTTTAAATCTCATATGTTATTGATTGTATCATACTGGGTTTATACTCACCGGCATGTTGGCTACCTCTTGTTTTCTTGTGCTTGACGGTAGGTGAGGCGTGGCTTGGGATGCCAGAGTCCAGCTCCAGGCGAGGAGATACGAGTTAGAATGGGATTCTCGGGTCTTAGGAGCTATGTGATGATATTTGGATTTCTTTGGTTCACTGCTTTATTTTGGCATGTTAAAATTTATAATTCAAGTATTTGAGATCTTTAAATTATTTTAACGATATTTATGTCGGTTGGTGAACCACTGATTATGTATTTTACTCAATCATTTGATTTGTTACATATCTAATTATTAATATTAGATGTCGGATCCGGGGCCCCACAAGGTCTCATGCCAAGCTCTTGGAGCTTGTTTAAGACCGTATAATGATTTGTTTAGATGATTAACATGGTCAGGGAGTAAATGATTTACAAAACCTATTGGTTGTTCTACGTAAACCTTTTCCTTTAACTCACCGTTTAGGAATACGCTTTTCACATCCATTTGATATACTTTGAATTTTTTGAAAGATGTGTAGGCAAAGAATATTCTGATTGCTTCCAGTCGAGCAACTGGAGCAATCTTCGTTCATTTTGTTGCTGTACACCCATTTTGTACTTATAATAGATTTTGAAAGCGGTTTTGGAACGAAAGTCCAGACATTGTTATGGGTAAACTTGTTGTTCCACCACCTCGGGTTCTAGTGCCTGAAGGAAATTTTTGACAGTGTGATCTTTATCTTCACTATCTTCCTCCGAACTAATATTTGTTAAGTGATTAGTCAGCTCAATTGGATAAGTTGGCTTATCAGTTAGTATAATTTCATCAAAGACAACATGCAATGATTCGTCACCATTAAGTGTACGGTTATTAAATATCCTATAAGCCTTGCTAACTGATGAATAACCAAGAAATAATAATTCGTCTGATTTAATATCAAAGACAGTTAATTGATTTTTATCATTGAAACCACACTTTTCTTACCATGCTAGATCTCATAGGGTGTTTTCGAATGATTCTTATTAATCATCGATCTATTCTGAGTGTATCATGTTGTGTTAACTGCTTCTGCCCAAAATCTTTGAGAAATCCCAGAATCATCTAACATAGTTCTTGATGCCTCCTTAAGAATTCGATTTATGTGTTCAGCTATACCATTTTGCTGTGGTGTTCTACCAGCTGAGAACTCATGCCTGATTCCCAAATTTTCAACAAATTGAGATAAAGTTTTATTGACTAATTCAGTTCTGCGATCGGATCCTATTCTATCAATCCCAACTGATTTTCATTTAAAAGTCTTTTAAAAAGTTTTATCAATTGTGAAGCAGTTTGATCTTTAGATTTGAGAAATATTACACAAATAAATCTTGAGAAGTCATCAACATATAGTGTATTTAATTCTCGCTATCCTTTGTTTTTGAAATATGATCTCACTTGCTTCCCAAACTAACAAGCTGAACAAATTTTATTTTTTAAAAACTCAATCTTTGGCAGACCAGTTACTAGTTCGTGTTTGTTCAATTGTGCAATGGCTTTGAAATTATGGTGGTTCAATCTTTTATTCCATAACATGTTCGTATATTGATTTAAAGCGACTTAACAAACTGGTTCATTGGGTTGATTACTCCAACTTACTTTATATGTGTTTCCACATCCATTTCCTGTCATTATGATATCACCAGTTGCATTTTTAACAGTGAATGTATGTTTAGTAAATTCAACTGAGTGATTATGGTCACATAATTGACAGATGCGAATCAAATCATATTCCAAATTATCAACAAGCAAGGCATCGTCAATAATAGTATTACCATGGGTAAGCGTTATTGTATTACCATGGATAAGCTTACGCTTACCCACGGTTCTATCTTGAGAAGCGTCTCCAAAACTGATTTTGGGACCATAGTATTTGACCAGTTGGGATATCAATTTAGCGTCTCGAGTCACATGTCTTGAACATCCACTGTCCAAGTACCAGACTGATTCTTGGTCGATTTTCCTATAACCTGCAATCACAAATAATAAATAAATTTGTTACCCAAATCTATTTGGGTCTTAAAATGATTAGTCTTTTAGGAACCCAGACTTAGATCAGTGGACCTGACTTTCCAGTTGTTGTGTTCCAAATAACTTTACCTGAATTGTGTGTATTAAGTGTGTTGTATGCAGATGATACAATATATGTTTTGGTCTTATTTTCCGTGTTGTTCATCCAATATCGCTTTTGAACAGGCTTGCAATAATAATGACTGTAATAGCCATTTACTAAGTTTTGTTTGTGATAATTGGACCTTTTAGGTGACTAGCTACCTGAATCAGTTGAACTCTTAGTGTAGTGAGTAAAAACTAACACACGTAAATCCCATGCATAAGTGAATTAATTTATTTATTTAGTTAATAACTTAAGCAATGCATGCTATGTGTTAAATTATTTTAAAAGTATATATATTTTATTATGCAATTTTATAATTAAGATGTGTTCATGTTTTTTATTTTTCAGACAATATTCGATACCAAAGCGGGATAGGAGACCGAAGATGATTAAGATGTTAATGAATTTAAGTTATATTTTATTTTAAGCCGAGAAATTAAGTATTTTAAAAGATTTTTAAATTTTAGCATTTAAGTGTACGAATTAATTTATCGAGTGAGATAAAAGTATGTTAAGAATTTTATTTAGCAAAATTAGAAAATAAGTAATTTAAATACATCCACTAGAAATAAAATATTTCATGATTATTTTTATGACTTGATTAATTAAATTAGGTAGTATTTAATTAAAGGTAGAATTTAAATTGTAGGACTCTTGATTAAAAAGTTGCAAGGCTAAATTAATAATTTAAATTGTAAGAGTTTAATTAGAAAAATTTAATTAGTGTTTTAATTAAACTAAAACACCTAATTAACATCCTAAGTAATTTATAAAAGACTCCTACCCTAATTCTATCTTACAATTGTAAGGTCTCAAATGCGATAACATAATGTAACTGCATGCAAATCTAGGAAAAAAGAAAATGCTTAATTAAATTATTTTAATTTCATTAATTAAATGTGATAGACATGTTTACATGTTTAAAATATGATTTTCTATTAAAATGCATAAAACTGTGTTTTAAGAGTTATTCGAGACGCGATCGAGGAATGGAGACCGTGGACCGTAAAGGGAAAATATTTTTATTAAATGATCATTTTTAATTATTTAATATAGGGTATATTTAATATGAAAATTCGAAAATGATGTTCTTTGAGGTGTTTTTACACGCCGAGTCGTCTTTTAAACTGGTAATCGATTTTTGACGAAAATAAAGACGTTTTGGGAACTCGACTAATATTTTTGAAAACTTTCCTATTATAATGGGTCTATTATACTAAGATTATTGGGCCTTAACTCCTACCAATTGTTTATATCAAAATAAAGGCTTCTAAAACCCTAATTTCTACATCATAACTCACGCCCACTTCACCTAGGACTCCTAGGGTTTTTCTCTCAAACAACACACCACACACACAACACTTTTTCAAGGAATTCACGTGATTTTGAAGAAATAAAAATGCAGCAAGAATCCCCCGTCTCTCCACCAACGTCCTTCGTGCCAAGGATTGTTTTTCGAGCGTGAAACACGCAAATTCATGGCTTACTCTTTCTTTACTCATCGTTTATACCATATTATATGTGTGTTAATACAAGTTTGCATGAAAAATATGTTACCCTCTTAGTTATTTTCGTTTTTGTGGCATATACATGATAAAACTTTAGTTTTCATGCTTTTAAATTCATGGTATTGATGCACAAAGGGGCTGTCAAGAAAGGGCTACTAGAAAGGAATTTTTCAATAGGTTTAAGGGTCTATAGAGGCTTGGCTAAAGACTGGACAAGAAGAGAAATAGACTGAACAAAAATTGGGATCATGAGGGCTAGGGATCGACTTTTGGGAAAACAAAATAGGAATTAGGAAGTTTTACAAGGGTTGTCCAGGTGAGGGGATGGGCTTGTGAGGGTCCTAGACATGAGCCATGGTGGTCCAAGGATGGCTGGTGGGTCTTGTTAGGGTAGGTGCACGGCTAGGGCACTAACTAGTCGTGGCCGCACGTTTTTGGAAAGAACATTGCACGTTCGCGTGCATGGGCTGTAAGGTTGGTCTAGAAAGGGTCTAAGGTGTTTGGTTAGGATCCCAGCACGGTTAGATATGGTTTGGTTGGGTAGGTCAAGAGCTCGGATCGAAGGGGTGCAAGGTTGTTGGGGCTAGGGTTTCGAAAAAGAGTGCAGAAATTTTCAGTAGACTCCTAGGCTATTCCAAGGGTTCTGAACGGCTTGATTTGGGTTGCATAGATTATGGTTTGGTTTTAATAAGCTATGGTTAAAGTTTTGTAAAGTTTGGTTAAGTTTCGAGCCGATTCAGGTTAAAATCGAGACTTGGGTTTAAGTTTTAAAAAAATTAAGAATTTAGTCGAGGAGCGTAAGTTTAAGTCCGAGAAATGTTTATAGGTGAATTTTAATGTGTTATGTTAAGTTTGGATGGATTCGGGTCGTCGTTTTAAGGTCTAAGAGTAAATCAGGAAATTAGGAAAGTTAGGGTTTTAGGGGCAAAACGTTTTAAGGTTTTACACAAGAAAAATGTTAGAAGCCCTGGCAGTGCCTTGAATGCTGTAAAGAATGCTAAAATGCTTATTTTGAAAGGTTATGGGATTTTACAATGAAAAACGATGTGTTGCATGCTTGGTTTAAAGGAAAAATTATATTTATGCATGAATTTTTATAAGTGATGGATACGATAAAAGGATTTGAAGGAAGTGACTTGATTATAGGGTTTTAGGGGCAAAACGATCATTTACACTTGAAAAATCTTAGGGCGTATGGGATTTTACGATGAAAAACGATGTGTTGCGTGCTTGGTTTAAAAGAAAAATGATATTTATGCATGAATTTTTATAAGTGATGGATAAGATAAAAATATTTGAAGAAAGTGACATGATTGTAGGGTTATAGGGGCAAAACGGTCATTTTACCTTTGAAAAATGTTAGATTCCCTAACAGTACCCTGAAAGAATGCTAAAATGTTTATTTTGAAAGGTTATGGGATTTCACGATGAAAAACGATAATGCTAAAAGATGTGTTGCATGCTTGGTTTTATCAAAAAATGATATTTATGCAAGAATTTGTATAAGTGATGGATACGATAAAAGGATTTGAAGGAAGTGACTTGATTGTGACTAATATGAATACGAATACGAAAGGATATCATGATATGTAAGGCCAAGGCTCAGCTGACGGGTGAGAGTGTCGCTGATGTCCCCACCTCCTGGTACCATGGTTATACGTAAAATTGATCAATCGACCAACAACTGATACGAAAGTCACAATTAATGATCTGAATTCAATAAAGGGAAACGTATTTGTATATGATAAAAGGAAAAAAGTTTTAAGTTAGTATATTCATGAAAATCTATTTTATTCAAAGTAATTTTAACTGTTGCATGTGAATGTATACGTATTATTTGTTATAACGATTAAGGTTTGTTGAGTCATTAGACTAACTAGGTGTTAATGATGCAGATGAGGATGTTTATAATGATGTGGGAGGACTTGATGGTTGAACTGGCTAGACTGATGGTGCACATAACCCGATGACCATTTCTAGTTTTCCGCATTACGATAATTTTACTGTACTTTAAAGATTTTATGACTTTTATGCTGTCAAGTGGTTTTGAGAGGATTTAAGAGTTTATGCAATTTTTGAAAAAATGTTAGCTTTAGATTTGGTTTGACGAATTTATGTTTTGCACTATGTTTTTTGATTTCCAAATAATTAGTTGGTGAGTTTATTTTAAATGGTGGAAAGTATATATATATATGTGGGGCGAAAGTTTTAAAGGCTAAAAAAAATTTCTAGTATATTTTAAAGAAAAACGAGTAGTAGACGTTTCAGTTCCTATCATAGCAACGTTTTTGCAAAGAGTTGTGCTACCGCCAGTTCAAGCAAGTTCAATTGTCAAGCCTCAAGTCTGTAAGTTTAAATGTTTTAAATGATTTCAATGATGTCACCTGCATGTTTACATGTTTTATATGCTTAATTTAAATGATTAAATGCTATGTCAAGTTAATTAGCATTTATGTTTAAGTTGATCGATAAATGTTCTTATAAGCTAAATGGTTAGACGCTCAGATTTAATTGTATGTTAGTTACGTTAGAATTTGGAATACGTTCAGATATAATGCCTCCTAAACGAGCATTTAGTACCGATAGGCAAGCTGACACTCATGAGGACTGTAGAGAGAATGCACCCCCACCTCCCAAAGGGGATGCTGCTGCACATAGTATGAAACGCCTGCTTATTCGTTTTCTTAAAAAGTACCAGAAATTTTTTTTTCTCCTAGAATTTTCGGCCTCTACATATACATATAAATAAAATACTTTTGCACCATTTTTTTTTTAAAATAAAACATCCAACTAGTACTTGAAATCCCAGAGGAAAATAGTCAAAACAATAAATCGTAAAGCGTTTTACCAAACCTTAAAAAACAATAAGGGTTGAAAAGTGTAGTCCATACTAAACCTCTCAAAATATCTCAAAAAACATAAATAAAATGTCGTAAAAATCTTTAACTCAAAGTCATAAACTTAAATGCGGAAAATAGAAGCGCCGGTCCTCGGGTTATGTGCACCGAATGTCCAGCAAGGTCACCCATCAAGTCCTCCAACATCATGATCATTAATATCACCTGCATCATACACACCTAGTGAGTCTAAAGACTCAACACATCAGATCCTTGATAACAAGTAATATGTAATACAGTTAACATATAACAGTGAAAAATACTTGTACTTAAAATAACATTTTCATAAACATTTTCAAGATATATAAACTTTAAATAAAACATTTTCTTAAACCTTTTCATATCAACATATTCATATCAACATTTTAACATATTCGTATTCATATTCGTATTCGTGTTTGTTGAATTTAGATCGTGATTGTGACTCGTATTCTTAATCGTATTGGGGCGATGGATCCATCTATAATAACCACAGTACTGGGCGGCGGGACACCAGCAACACTCTCACCGGTCAACTGGGCCTTGGCCAACGTATTAACATATTCTTATCTGTATCCAAGGAAACACGATCGTCGGGCTCCCACTAGGACCATAACCCTCACGATATTTCCAACATGTAGTAGTCACAATCCCTTCACACNCAATCCCTTCACATCCTTTAACATGTTATCATCACTTAATAAAAATCATGCAAATACATATTATTTTATTTTTGAAACCAAGCATACAACATATCTTTTAAATGTCCAATTTAAACTTAATAATTCATGAACATCTAAAAATCATATTTCAACATATAAAAATTGATAAACACCTACAATCATTGAAAATAATCATATTAGCACATAAAATAGCATTTAGGACACTGCCATGACGTTTGCTAAATTTCCGGTGTAAAAAGACCGTTTTACCCCTGAACGTGACATTTTTTTGTTTTTGACTTTTTCTTGATTTCTTTGACTGTAACATGTCCCAAATAATTATTTAAGTTTAAATTAAAATTCTCATAATTTTATTTAGCTTAAAAACTAGGCTTTTTAATTAATTCGTAATTAATCATTTTGAAGGCGTTTTAATTCCGAAAAATCCCAAACTTTAATATAAAATTCCTAAATTCTAAATTTAGTCTTTTATATTATTTTAGCCCCCATGAACCACGACTCGCCCCCCGTGAGCCATTTTTCAATTTATTTTATTTTAGAAACCCTAATATGACACCTAATCTTCGACCCCGAGCCATCTTTCGTATTTTTGTTGAAAAACCAACACCGATAAAAATTATGTCCCGTCGTATAAAATCACCTCAAAACTCCCTATTTTCAAAAATATGAAAAAGCATCGTTCATATTTTAAATAATCAAATACAATTATTTGATAAAAATATTTTACGTTTTTCAGCCCTCGGTCTCCGTTCTTCGATCGCAACTTGAATAATCCTTTAAAAATAACATTTTATGTATCATGACAATTAAATCCTGTTTAACATCTAATCATGCATGTCACATAATCAATTAAGCAATTAAATCAATTAATTACTTATTTTTCATATTTCTTAGATTTGCATGCCGTTGGGTTACGTCGTCTTAATTTTGGACCTTACATAGTATGACACGTTTCTTTGAGCAGCAGGCTCCGAGGCCACAACATGATATGTATGATCAGTTCCGGAGGCTGGGTCCGAAAGAGTTTTTTGTCACCACCGATCCGTTTGTTGCTGAGAGTTGGATTAGATCTCTTGAGGTGCATTTCCGTTATCTGAATATGGGGGATGCTGATCGAGTTAGGTATGATACTTATATTGTAAAGCCCAAAAATCAGTATACGTAAAATCTATGCATTTATTTAATTTATGAAATTTCATTATTTTAATATTTATGTTTAATTGATCTACGTTAAAATGTTTTCTTGAGTTTTATGTTTCAGACGATTATTCGAGGCGGGATCGAGGAAAGGAGACCGGGATGATTTTTAGTGACTTTAATTGTGGTATTTTATTTTAAGTTAGGTTTGAGACATTTTAAATAATTTATGAATTTTTAATATTTTTAAAGCCTAATTTAAATATTAAGTCATTTTAGGATTTTTAAACTTTTAAAGTTTATCAATTAGGGGATTTTAGTAAATTTATTATGGGATTAGAATTTTATTAATTTGTTGATTTGTTAACATTTTTATTAGCATGATTTATTTATTTAAAAACACTTTATAATTACTAATTAGGTGGTTTATTACACACCACACACACATATTAAAATATTCAATTATTCCAACACCTTTTCACACACACTCATACACGTATACACACACCCCTTCATTATAAACAAAACACACATGTTTATTTATTTATTTGACTAAGGAGAGAAGAGAATTTTTCTTTAAACTCTCCTCCATCAACCTCTATATCATTTCTCTCCTCTCCAACTTCTTCTTCAGCAATCGTTCCTTTCCTCTGAAATTTCCAGCAATATTTTGTTGAGTTTATTTCAAGAAAATCGAGCCACCTTCGTCCCGGATCGTCTCTCGCTCCGTCTCCGCTTCAGTGTCGTCGTTTCGGTATTATTTAATCGTCAAAGGCACGTATAATCTCTCTTTTCTGTATCGATCATGTCATATTATGCGTGTGTTGTTATTTATGCTTAAAATCATGTGTATGATGTGTAGAAGTTTGAGCAAATACGTTGGAACAGCTTTTGAAACGATTTTTAGATCTACAATTTTCGTTTTTATTGTTCTGGTAAAAACTGCGAAATTTCGGTTCATATTTTGAGAAAACTTTCAACAACAAAAATGTAGAACTTTTCAATGCCTTCGATTTGATATAAAATTCGAGATTTTTGGATTAGAATTGAGTGAGTTATGGAGTTTTTCGTGGGACTGCTCAAACTGCAACTTTTACAAAAATTGTGTTCTTGAAGTTTTATGTTGCAGGCCTCGTTGGGGATCGACGGGTGATCGTTGCTGCATATAGGTATATTATTTATGATGTTGGGATGTATAATGAAGCTTCGTTTCTTGTCGTTAGGCGCTTGGGAGATTGAATGTCGTATAGAACCGTTTGTTGTCAAAAAGTCTCGTTCACGGGTTTGTTGGGTTGATTGTGATTTTGGTTGTTTTGGGACAATTGTTTAGGCTTGGGTCATTGAATTAGTAGCCTAAGATGAGCTCGTGGTGTTGATTCTTGGTCTGTGCAGTCGAGTCGAGGGAGTTAAGCATATCACATTCAGAATTTTCGTAAGTTTCATGCCACCGCAGGTACACGGACCCGGACACGGACCTCTCCACGGGGTCCGTGCCTTTGTTTCCTTCGAGTAGCCATTTTTGCGAGCCAACACAGACCCCTTACGGACCTAGGCACGGGGTCCGTGCCTCCTATTCCTTTTGAGTATTACTTGGCAGTACCTAGACGGACCTGTACATGGACCCGGGGTCGGGGTCCATGTACTCACGTATTTTAGGAAAATTTATTTATGATTTTGAGGTTTGATGTTATGGTTTAGTGCAAGGATTTATCAAAGTCGTGTTATTGGAAATTATAGAATATCCTAAGAAATTATTGAGCTTGAGAGTAAGCATGATATTTACGTCTAAGTTATGCAAGGTAATTATGAAATTTCATGTAGTATGTTGCAGCAACGGCCCCAGTCAAAGTCCAACGAATCCCTCGACACCCAGTAAGTATGTATGACGTGCAAAGAAAATATTTTAAGTTTTTGAGGTATGCTAAATGTCTTGTGACCAAATTATGTTTAGGATTGGAAAGCGTTAAATTATGAACGGGGACCAATCCACCCGTTAAATTATGAACGGGTTAGATCGAGGTTGAAAAGCGTTAAATTATGAACGGGGACCAACCAGCCCGTTAAATTATGAACGGGGATCTTATGTATGTGGCAGTGGATACGTTTCTGTCAGCCCAGTACTGTGGTTTGTCTGATCAGGCATTTATTATGTTATGGGTCACTTGCTTTGAAACATCCTCTACGAAAAATATTGAAGTTATGTATGTTCAAGTATGTTCAAGTATGCAAGTATGTTTATGAAAAGTTTAAGTTGATGGCACGTCTAATTATGTATGTATGTAAGTTCAAGTTTATGATGTAGGTTCAACTTTCAAGTATGTATTTTATATTTTGAAATTTTATGTTGTTTTATTATGTAGTACTTGCTATCTCCAGTTTATACGTGTTGAGTCTTTAGACTCACTAGACTTGATCGATGCAGGTGAGTATGTTGAAGAGGAGACAGGAGGTGGCGACCAAGGGGCAGGCTTGGACTGAGCGGAAGGCTAAACCCGAGGACCACTAAGTTTATGTTTTTATGAAAAGTTTAAAATACTCTGCTTTTATGTTGGATGTGAGACAATTGAAACAAGTATGTTGTTGAAAAATTTATTTGGTGATGTTGATTTCAAATATTAATATGATGAATGATGAGTGACGACCTTATAGATTTTATGTTTAAGAAAATCTTAAATTTTTCCGCAAATTTTGAAGTAGTAAAAAAAAAAATAAAAATTTACGGTACGTTACAGTTGGTATCAGAGCCGTGTTCTTGTAAAGGGTTATGTCTACTGCCAGTCACAAGAAGCTCACGAAGTCCCATCTCCAGTCAGTGAGTTTTAAAGTTTTGAAATTATGTTATGTAATAAGTATTTAATCATGATTTCTGCATGGGTATATTTAAAATTTAAGTTATGTGCATCTTATGTAATTTATATTATGTTCATGCATGTTGGGTAAATTTTAAAACAGTATGCCTCCTAGACGTTTGATTGCCCGTGGAGCAAGGGATGAGGACAGAGAGACTTATGATGGAGGGAGGGCCACTCCTCCTCCACCACCAGATATGCAGGCACAGATGCTTGCGGGTATGACGCAATTTTTCGCACAGTTTGCGAGGAACCAGACTACTGTAGGCCCTGAGGAGAGGCCTAGACCAGAGGCAGTATATGAAAGGTTCAGGAGGATGAGTCCGAAGGAGTTTTCGGGTACTACTGACCCGATAATAGCCGAGGGATGGATCAAGTCCATAGAGGTAATCTTCGATTTTATGGAGCTGACCGATGCTGATAGGGTCAGGTGTGCTACGTTCCTTCTGTCAGGGGACGCCAGGCTATGGTGGGAGAGTGCGTCAGTTGCAGTGAATTTGCAGACTTTGACTTGGACGGGATTCAAGGAAGTGTTCTTCGCCAAGTACTTCACTGAAGAGGTACGCTCTCGTCTGACCAGGGAATTTATGACGCTGAGACAGGGAGACAGTAGTGTGGCAGATTTTGTCAGAAAGTTTGAGAGGGGGTGTTACTTCGTACCCCTCATTGCGAATGATGCCCAAGCAAAGCGGAGGCATTTCATGGATGGACTGCGGCCGATCTTGCGCCGTGACGTGGGGGTAGCTGGCCCTACTACTTATGCAGTCGCCGTATCTAGAGCGCTGGCGGCAGAGCATGACCAGCGAGACATTGAGGCAGACAGGCAGGGCAAGAGGCCCTATCAGGCTCCCCCGCAGCAGCAGCAGCAGTATCAGAGGCCTAAATTTAAGAAATCGTATCAGGGGCCACCAGGGAAGAAGCCTTATCAGGGACCGCCGAGGGGCAAGGGTCCCATTCAGCAGCAGGGGGCGCCTCAGAAGCCCGTTAATTTTCCAGTGTGCCCTAAGTGCAACCGTCAGCATCCAGGGCAATGCTTGTATGGTTCAGGTAAATGTTTTAAATGTGGAGCTACTGACCACATGTTGAAAGAATGCCCACAGTGGAAGCAGCCAACTCAGGGTAGGGTATTCGCCATGCATGCTCAGGAGGCGAACCCAGACACTACACTACTGACTGGTAAACTTTTCTACCTAAACTCAGTATTATTTTGACTTGCATGTGGAAATTTTTATTTGGGATTATTAGTGTGCTAGTATTATCTTGTGTGACTTGGGATATTGNGGATGGGAGCATGAGACTGTGCATCGATTACCGTGAGCTGAACAAGGTAACGATCAAGAATAAGTACATGTTGCCTAGAATCGAAGATTTGTTTGATCAGTTACAGGGAGCTAACATGTTCTCTAAGATAGATCTTCGATGNCCCATTCATTCATCTCAGAGACGTTTGCTAATCACTTGGATATCAAGACCATCGGCCTCGACGTGAATTATTCAGTGACAGTCCCATCAGGGGAAGAGCTGTTAGCTACTAGAGTGGTCAGAGATATCGATCTAGAATTTCATGGCCATTTAGTGTATGCAGATTTGATCCTGCTACCAATGCCAGAGTTCGATATTATTTTCGGAATGGACTGGCTGACTAAGAACAAAGTTCTGATTGATTTCCAGAAAAGATCAGTACTGATTAGACCGTTGGGAATGGAGCAGTTTTTATTTGAGCCATCCAGATGGAGGAGTTTTCCTCGCATGATCTCCTGCATGCAGGCGAGGAGACTGATTTCCAAGGGTTGTCAGGCTTTCTTAGCCAGCATGGCATCTGCACTTGAAGTACTCACTCCATCTTTAGCAGACGTGCTAGTAGTCAGGGACTTCCCAGACGTCTTTCCAGATGACGTCACAGGCCTTCCACCAGATAGAGAGGTGGAGTTTGCCATTGATCTCATGCCAGGCACAGTGCCAATCTCTAAGGCACCGTACAGATTAGCTCCAGCAGAAATGCTAGAACTTAAGCAACAGATTCAGGAACTTTTAGACAAGGAATTTATCCGCCCGAGTTTCTCACCGTGGGGCGCGCCAGTGCTCTTTGTGAAAAAGAAGGATGGGAGCATGAGACTGTGCATCGATTACCGTGAGCTGAACAAGGTAACGATCAAGAATAAGTACCCGTTGCCTAGAATCGAAGATTTGTTTGATCAGTTACAGGGAGCTACCATGTTCTCTAAGATAGATCTTCGATCAGGGTATCATCAGCTGAAAGTGAAGAATGCAGATGTCCACAAGACAGCTTTCAGGACCAGATATGGGCATTACGAGTTCTTAGTGATGCCATTTGGAGTGACAAATGCTCCAGCTATTTTCATGGATCTCATGAACCGAGTATTTCAGCCGTTCCTCGATCAGTTCGTCATAGTATTCATTGACGATATTCTTATATATTCGAAGAGCCATGAGGAGCATAGTCAGCATTTGAGAACAGTGTTACAGGTTTTGCAGAGACACAAATTGTATGCAAAATTCAGTAAGTGTGAATTTTGGTTGGAGAAAATAGCATTTTTAGGACATATAATATCTAGCAGTGGTATTGAGGTGGATCCAGCTAAGGTGGTGACAGTTAAAGAATGGATTGAGCCGAAGAATGCATCAGAGATCCGCAGTTTCCTAGGCTTAGCAGGCTACTACAGAAAGTTTATTAAGGGATTTTCTTCGATAGCAGTGCCACTCACCTCATTGACCAAGAAGAATGTCAAATTCATATGGACTGAAGAGTGTCAGAAGAGCTTTGATACCTTGAAACAAGCTCTTATCACAGCGCCAGTGTTAGCCATGCCAGCAGGACAAGATAATTTTGTGTTGTACACCGATGCTTCTAAGCTCGGTTTGGGCGCAGTATTGATGCAGAATGGTCGGGTTATAGCTTATGCTTCCAGACAGTTAAAAGTGCATGAAAAGAATTATCCGACTCATGATCTCGAGTTAGCTGCCGTAGTCTTTGCTTTGAAGATTTGGAGACATTATTTGTACGGCGAGAGATGCCAGATATTCACTGATCACAAGAGTCTAAAGTATTTCTTCACGCAAAAAGAACTTAACATGAGACAAATACGGTGGTTGGAGTTAGTAAAAGATTATGATTGTGAAATTAGCTATCATCCAGGGAAAGCTAATGTTGTGGCAGATGCTTTGAGTAGGAAGGTAGCAATCTTAGCACAGCTGTCAGTGCAGAGATCTCTTCAGTATGAGATTCAAAGGTTTGACTTGGAAGTTTATCGCGAGGGCAGAGCTCCTAAGCTGTCTAATTTGACGGTCCAATCTTCCTTGTTAGACCGTATCCGAGCAGGTCAGCCTTCAGATGAGCAGTTATTGAAATGGAGGCTGAAAGATGAAGCCAAGGGCAGTGTACTCTATTCAGTGTCCGATGGTATTGTGAGATACAGAGATAGAATGTGGGTGCCTAGTGTTGATTCAATTAGACAGGATATTTTGTCAGAGGCACATGCATCTCCGTATTCTATTCATCCAGGAGGTACCAAGATGTACAAAGACCCACAGATTTTGTATTGGTGGCCAGGGATGAAGCGAGACATCCGCAGATTTGTGTCAGAATGCCTCACTTGTCAACAGGTGAAGGCAGAGCATCAGAGGCTAGCAGGAATGCTTAAGCCACTCCCTATTCCAGAGTGGAAATGGGAGAATATCACTATGGATTTTGTCGTTGGGTTGCCAAGATCAGTTAGGGGTTTTAATTCCATTTGGGTTATTGTGGACCGACTCACTAAGTCAGCACATTTCTTACCGGTGAAAACGACTTTCTCCATGACTCAGTATGCAGAGCTTTATATCCGGGATATAGTCCGTTTGCACGGGATTCCAATTTTGATTGTGTCCGACAGGGACCCGAGGTTCACATCGTCTTTCTGGAAGAGCTTACATGCAGCCATGGGGACGAAGTTGCTTTTCAGTACAGCGTTTCACCCGCAGACAGATGGTCAGTCTGAGCGTGTGATACAGATTTTGGAGGATTTGCTGAGAGCCTGTATGATTGATTTTCAGGGGACTTGGGAGTCGAAGTTACCTCTAGTGGAGTTTACCTACAACAACAGTTTTCAATCCTCTATAGGTATGGCTCCTTATGAAGCACTATATGGAAGAAAGTGCAGATCACCGATTCATTGGGATGAAGTCGGTGAGAGATCAGAACTTGGTCCAGAGATAGTTCAGCAGACTGCAGATGTGGTAGTCAAGATTCGTGACAGAATGAAGACCGCCCAGAGCCGTCAAAAGAGTTATGCTGACAAGAGAAGAAGGGATCTTGAGTTTGCCGTAGGTGATCATGTATTCGTCAAAATAGCACCTATGAAGGGTGTTATGAGATTTGGGAAGAGAGGCAAGCTTAGTCCGAGATTTATTGGACCGTTCGAAATTCTTGACAGAGTTGGAACTCTAGCTTATCGTGTAGCCTTACCGCCGAATTTGTCCGGAGTGCACAATGTGTTCCACGTTTCTATGTTGAGGAAGTATCTAGCTAATCCTTCGCATGTTCTGAGCCATGAGCCATTGCAGTTGACTCCAGATCTGTCTTATGAGGAAAGACCGATTCAAATCTTAGACAGGCAAGAGCGTAGGCTTCGGAACAAGACGACTAAGCTAGTCAAAGTCCAGTGGCTGAATCAATCAGTGGAGGAGGCCACTTGGGAAGCTGAAACAGACATGAGACTTCGCTACCCGGAGTTGTTCGGTAAGACTTAATTTCGAGGACGAAATTTTTATAAGTGGGGGAGAAACTGTAAAGCCCAAAAATCAGTATACGTAAAATCTATGCATTTATTTAATTTATGAAATTTCATTATTTTAATATTTATGTTTAATTGATCTACGTTAAAATGTTTTCTTGAGTTTTATGTTTCAGACGATTATTCGAGGCGGGATCGAGGAAAGGAGACCGGGATGATTTTTAGTGACTTTAATTGTGGTATTTTATTTTAAGTTAGGTTTGAGATATTTTAAATAATTTATGAATTTTTAATATTTTTAAAGCCTAATTTAAATATTAAGTCATTTTAGGATTTTTAAACTTTTAAAGTTTATCAATTAGGGGATTTTAGTAAATTTATTATGGGATTAGAATTTTATTAATTTGTTGATTTGTTAACATTTTTATTAGCATGATTTATTTATTTAAAAACACTTTATAATTACTAATTAAGTGGTTTATTACACACCACACACACATATTAAAATATTCAATTATTCCAACACCTTTTCACACACACTCATACACGTATACACACACCCCTTCATTATAAACAAAACACACATGTTTTATTATATTATTTGACTAAGGAGAGAAGAGAATTTCTCTTTAAAC
This sequence comes from Primulina huaijiensis, assembly GCF_012295235.1. Classification (NCBI taxonomy): domain Eukaryota; kingdom Viridiplantae; phylum Streptophyta; class Magnoliopsida; order Lamiales; family Gesneriaceae; genus Primulina; species Primulina huaijiensis. The sequence goes on along the minus strand of NC_133320.1, from coordinate 14,710,321 downwards.
TCTCCTCCATCAACCTCTATATCATTTCTCTCCTCTCCAACTTCTTCTTCAGCAATCGTTCCTTTCCTCTGAAATTTCCAGCAATATTTTGTTGAGTTTATTTCAAGAAAATCGAGCCACCTTCGTCCCGGATCGTCTCTCGCTCCGTCTCCGCTTCAGTGTCGTCGTTTCGGTATTATTTAATCGTCAAAGGCACGTATAATCTCTCTTTTCTGTATCGATCATGTCATATTATGCGTGTGTTGTTATTTATGCTTAAAATCATGTGTATGATGTGTAGAAGTTTGAGCAAATACGTTGGAACAGCTTTTGAAACGATTTTTAGATCTACAATTTTCGTTTTTATTGTTCTGATAAAAACTGCGAAATTTCGGTTCATATTTTGAGAAAACTTTCAAGAACAAAAATGTAGAACTTTTTAATGCCTTCGATTTGATATAAAATTCGAGATTTTTGGATTAGAATTGAGTGAGTTATGGAGTTTTTCGTGGGACTGCTCAAACTGCAACTTTTACAAAAATTGTGTTCTTGAAGTTTTATGTTGCAGGCCTCGTTGGGGATCGACGGGTGATCGTTGCTGCATATAGGTATATTATTTATGATGTTGGGATGTATAATGAAGCTTCGTTTCTTGTCGTTAGGCGCTTGGGAGATTGAATGTCGTATAGAACCGTTTGTTGTCAAAAAGTCTCGTTCACGGGTTTGTTGGGTTGATTGTGATTTTGGTTGTTTTGGGACAATTGTTTAGGCTTGGGTCATTGAATTAGTAGCCTAAGATGAGCTCGTGGTGTTGATTCTTGGTCTGTGCAGTCGAGTCGAGGGAGTTAAGCATATCACATTCAGAATTTTCGTAAGTTTCATGCCACCGCAGGTACACGGACCCGGACACGGACCTCTCCACGGGGTCCGTGCCTTTGTTTCCTTCGAGTAGCCATTTTTGCGAGCCAACACAGACCCCTTACGGACCTAGGCACGGGGTCCGTGCCTCCTATTCCTTTTGAGTATTACTTGGCAGTACCTAGACGGACCTGTACATGGACCCGGGGTCGGGGTCCGTGTACTCACGTATTTTAGGAAAATTTATTTATGATTTTGAGGTTTGATGTTATGGTTTAGTGCAAGGATTTATCAAAGTCGTGTTATTGGAAATTATAGAATATCCTAAGAAATTATTGAGCTTGAGAGTAAGCATGATATTTACGTCTAAGTTATGCAAGGTAATTATGAAATTTCATGTAGTATGTTGCAGCAACGGCCCCAGTCAAAGTCCAACGAATCCCTCGACACCCAGTAAGTATGTATGACGTGCAAAGAAAATATTTTAAGTTTTTGAGGTATGCTAAATGTCTTGTGACCAAATTATGTTTAGGATTGGAAAGCGTTAAATTATGAACGGGGACCAATCCACCCGTTAAATTATGAACGGGTTAGATCGAGGTTGAAAAGCGTTAAATTATGAACGGGGACCAACCAGCCCGTTAAATTATGAACGGGGATCTTATGTATGTGGCAGTGGATACGTTTCTGTCAGCCCAGTACTGTGGTTTGTCTGATCAGGCATTTATTATGTTATGGGTCACTTGCTTTGAAACATCCTCTACGAAAAATATTGAAGTTATGTATGTTCAAGTATGTTCAAGTATGCAAGTATGTTTATGAAAAGTTTAAGTTGATGGCACGTCTAATTATGTATGTATGTAAGTTCAAGTTTATGATGTAGGTTCAACTTTCAAGTATGTATTTTATATTTTGAAATTTTATGTTGTTTTATTATGTAGTACTTGCTATCTCCAGTTTATACGTGTTGAGTCTTTAGACTCACTAGACTTGATCGATGCAGGTGAGTATGTTGAAGAGGAGACAGGAGGTGGCGACCAAGGGGCAGGCTTGGACTGAGCGGAAGGCTAAACCCGAGGACCACTAAGTTTATGTTTTTATGAAAAGTTTAAAATACTCTGCTTTTATGTTGGATGTGAGACAATTGAAACAAGTATGTTGTTGAAAAATTTATTTGGTGATGTTGATTTCAAATATTAATATGATGAATGATGAGTGACGACCTTATAGATTTTATGTTTAAGAAAATCTTAAATTTTTCCGCAAATTTTGAAGAAGTAAAAAAAAAAATAAAAATTTACGGTACGTTACAGTTGGTATCAGAGCCGTGTTCTTGTAAAGGGTTATGTCTACTGCCAGTCACAAGAAGCTCACGAAGTCCCATCTCCAGTCAGTGAGTTTTAAAATTTTGAAATTATGTTATGTAATAAGTATTTAATCATGATTTCTGCATGGGTATATTTAAAATTTAAGTTATGTGCATCTTATGTAATTTATATTATGTTCATGCATGTTGGGTAAATTTTAAAACAGTATGCCTCCTAGACGTTTGATTGCCCGTGGAGCAAGGGATGAGGACAGAGAGACTTATGATGGAGGGAGGGCCACTCCTCCTCCACCACCAGATATGCAGGCACAGATGCTTGCGGGTATGACGCAATTTTTCGCACAGTTTGCGAGGAACCAGACTACTGTAGGCCCTGAGGAGAGGCCTATACCAGAGGCAGTATATGAAAGGTTCAGGAGGATGAGTCCGAAGGAGTTTTCGGGTACTACTGACCCGATGATAGTCGAGGGATGGATCCAGTCCATAGAGGTAATCTTCGATTTTATGGAGCTGACCGATGCTGATAGGGTCAGGTGTGCTACGTTCCTTCTGTCAGGGGACGCCAGGCTATGGTGGGAGAGTGCGTCAGTGGCAGTGAATTTGCAGACTTTGAGAAACTGAGACACTTCTTAGATGGCCTTCGGCCAACTATACGCCTGATGTGATGTGATGTTGATGTGACCGACGGATTATGCAGCTGCTACTGCTTGTGCTTTCCAAGCTGAGCAAGCCCTGGAGGATATCTATTTTGAGATGCAGCGCAAGAGGTAGCAGCACTAACAGAACTCTCAACAAGCCAAGAAGCAATTTACAGGACCACCCAAAGCTCAAGGGCAGCAAAAGCCCCAAAGACGGTGGAAGAAACGGGGCAACATAAGCCACCATAGTGTGGAGCCCCAAAACCTGAAGAGAGACTAATGTGAAAAGAATGCAATCGCTCACACTTTGGCAAGTGCATGTGGGGAACATACGAGTGCTTCATATGCAAGGAGGAAGGGCATAAATCCGCTGACTCCCTATCTACAAAGAAGAAAAGACCAAATATTGCAGAGGCAGAGCCAGACACGACTATGATTACTGGTAACCTAGTTGTTTAATATTTTTATAGTTCTTTTATTGCATGAAATGTTAAATTAGTTAGTAGAATTGATTGGATAATAAGAAGTTAGAGGAAAATTTGATGCGTGCTCTACCTTAATTGGATTTAAGAGAGGGTATTGAGAATTATAGAAATTGGGCATAAAATATAAGCTCTAATAATGCAAGGGAATGAATTGAATCAAAATAATAATATTTTAGGGTTTAAAAATGAAGGGACCAAATTTATAGAGGCTAAAGTGCAAAACCGAGAGTTTAAGGGTTAGATTGTACATGGCTGTGAATTCCAAGGGCTAAACCAAAATTTTTAAGAAGTCCAGGGACTGAAATCGAGATGACCGAAATTTGTAAGGTGGAATCTGGAATTTTCAAAAATTCAAGGACTAATTGCAAAGTTTTGAAAGTCCAGGGGCTGTTCGGCAAATTCTAGAAAAAACAAGGGCTATTTCCATAATTTCTGGAATTTAGGAAGCAAACCAGTAAATTTGAAGGGAATAAGATTGAAATTGAGTGAATTCGAAATTATTTGGGGTCAAGATGCAATTTCCAAAAACTTAAGGTCCAAATATGAATAATTTCTAAACTTTAAGGAATAGAAATGCAATTTTCGAAAATAATTTTGGAAAAAATTGTGTATTTCTCAAGAATTATAAGGGTTAAGTGATGTAAATTTCGAAAATTTTGGGTAATTAATGATAGAAATTCTTTAAGTTTTCGACACGATTGGATTTGATGGTATAATTGTAGCAATAAAGATATTCATTTTAGGTGTAGCAACATATGCATTGCTGGATTCGAGAGCTACACATTCATTTATATCCGAGACGTTCATCATGTAGGGACATCGTGTTCTCCCACACAAGACGCAGCGGAAGTTTAAATTTTTTTTTTGTTTGGGCGTCGTGTGTTTAAAATTTCATTCATATGGCGTTTAGAATCATACCTTCGCGTATCAAACGCTCGACTCCAAACTTTTCCGGATTTTATGCGGAGATATCCCTTCTTGTAATTCCCTAAGAACGACTCTCCTCTTTGATCACCTAATAAGTTCCACGATCGAAGAATGAATTCCATGCTTGGATTGCACTAGTAATACCAAGAAATTCTTGCGTTGAGACTATAGTCTCCGAATTTCCAAAATCCGGAGACGATGCAGTGACGGCGGCGTGCCGGTGGAAGGAGGCACTTGGCAGAAAATTTTCTCAATTTTCTTCAAGGTGGCCGAAGGTTCCATGATTATGAATCATGGATTTTGTGCTAATTAATTTTTAATCAACCATTAACCATAGATTATTGATTCTTAATCAATAATTATACAAATCCAATTTGCTTTTGCGGAAAAAATTCCTTTCAACCATATGAAGTGGCCGAGACTTTCAACAAGAAATTGGATAGGATTTGTGGTGTTTTGTGTGCAATTTTCCATCATCAAATAATGAGCCTTAATGGTGTAAATATAGAGGTTTATTCCTAATCCTATTAGGATTCCTTCTCCTACTAGGACTAAGTCCTTACCCTGCTAGGACTCTAATTTCAAAATATATAAAATCTTATATTATTATTTATTATATTATGTGTTTGTCAGCTTTTGATAACACATGATAAATAATAATATATGTACATGTTAGTAGGCACCACTACTAGTACCAACATTTAATTAGTAAATTCTAAACTCACTAATAAATTATTCCAAACTTATTATAACCCCGATTGACGATCCGAGACCGCCGATGTGTCAAGGATACAAGTCTTGTTCATATAATGAAAATCGAAAATTTCGAAGATCAAAATTTTCCCTTACCATATTTGACAACTGTCAGTTATAATGAACTTCTTCACAAAAAGCAGTTTCACTCTCCTTCCTTATTTAGCAATCATGCTAATTTCCATTTTTCCATCTTATGAAAACAGCTCGTAAATTCTTTAAAAGCTTCATGTTTGATCTCCACCAAACTATAGTCATCAAATTTCAACTCCTTGAAATTTGACTATCACAACGAGAACACAGAATCCGAAACTTGTGTGACCCTCAATGGTGCAGGGATACAGCTAGCTGTGGGTTCACAGCTCCATGTGATTCGGAATAACATTTATTCTTATTCGGGTTTACCCTAGTTAACCTCATTTTTTTCATCAGCTCCTTGATCAAGAATGTCATAAATCATTTCTGATTGCACTCATCGGATCATGGTAAGAGCGTCTAGTAGCATCGCTCCATGATCCCCTAGGTATCACCGATAGTGCCTGCAAGAACATTTATTCATGGATAGCGTATAGTACAGTCCCTTCAACTTATATATCCCGATCGAATATGCAATCATTGGTATATCGAGAGTTGCATGTGAATTCGATAACGATGCGATTTATCTTTGAGTACTAATAGTGTCATGGTATGTGTAACTAGGAAAACACTTTTTGTTAGGATCGAATATATAGGTGAAAGTCTTTAGAAAGGGGGTTGAATAAACACTATAAGAATTTTCAATCGGATGAATTAGTTTAGTGATAAACTAAATTCAAAAATCTTGTTGTCGATGTCAATCAGTTAACTAATATAGTGCGGAAAAAAACTGACTGACTGATTAAATACTCAAAATAATTTAAACAATGAACACAGAGATTTTACGGATGTTCGGAGACTTCAAACGCTTCTACGTCACCCCTTCTATCACAAAGATAGGAATTTACTAAAAGACTTTGATTAATTACAGAAACTGTAATAACCAACTTTAGTTTGGTCTTAAACACTGCCAAACTGAAACTCTTAGTATCTTTATAATTTTATCAGTACACAACTGATATTCTTTTCTTAGCACAACTGATCTTAAAAGATCAAATACAACAAGATGTGCTAGTGCTTTTACTCGATAGATAGCCTGAAAGATATGAATATATCTGATAAGCGTTAGCCTTTTCGTAACTGATTTTGAATGCTTGAGTTCAAAATTTTCACTCAGAATAAATGTGTGCTAAAGTCTTCTTATTAGCTGAACTCCTCGGATATTTATAGGCTTTGCTTTCAACGGTAATATTGAATGTATTTGAATAATTTATATCTGTTGATTTGTCCTTTCTGAACGTGTCTACATTCTTCTGACAATAGTTGAAACGACCTCGACATTTTTTTATAGATCATAAACTCGAAAATACAAAATAAAATAACTTATCATACTATAAAACAAAATAATTTAACATTTGAAATCTTGAGTGCATAAAAATCCTAAATCGTCAACTAACCAAAAATCCTACGTCGACATTTAAAATATCAATTAACAATTAAAGAATAAAAATATCTCTAATAAATCATTAACATAAATCATTTAAATCTTTTATCTAACAAGCTAGTGCGAAAAACGAAAGGGTCCCTCGGGAGTGTACTGCTGCATTGGATCCACTCAAGCGTCAGCGCCTCCTCAAGTCATCAAATCCTGCATCATACAAACCTAGTGGATCTAATGACTCAGCACGTTGAGTAGCAAATAATACATATATAATCACAGGCATTTAAAAATCATAATTTTATTTAAAATAGCTTTTAAGCATAAATAAACAATTTAAAATCATTTTCATCATATATCGTAAAATCATTTAATCGTAAAGCTTTCAATCATTTATCATTTTGGGTGAAGTTTGATCCTTGAAAGCGACTAGCTTTTATCCTTTGATCGACTGATCAATCTTCAACTCCACTAGGGTGGGCACTAGGCTTTACCATGGAAATACGATCGTCGGGGTCCTTCTGTGGCCTTGTCCCGTAAACGGGGTCTCTCTCTAGGGCCTTGGTCCGTAAACGGGGTCCCTCTGGGCCTTGGTCTTCACGATACACCACAAAATCATAAGTTCATCATTCCTTCTTAAAATGGATCCCCCACATATCATATATCATTTGTCACAGTCAATTCACATCCCTCAAAATATTTTTTTTTAATTTTTCTTTTAACAGCATAAAAAATCATAACTTTCCAAAAATAGCATTTTAACAGTAAAAATTGCACAGCTTTACTAAAAATCATAAAACATCATATTTTCATCAAAATCATGATTTTAAATCATAAAATATCATTTAACATGCATTATGATCATTTGGGACGCTGCCAAGCTTTTACCTATTTCCCAAGTGTAAAATGATAGTTTTGTCCCTAGACGTAAAATTTCTCGATTTTATCTTTTTCTCCCTTTTAATTCGAGGCTTTCTAATTAATTATTTAATTAACTATTTGTGAGTCGTTTAATTCCCGAATAAATTCAAAACTTAATATTTTCCTCCCAAATTTTAAACATAGACTTCTTATTACCTAAAATTCCCTTGTGAGACATGAACAACACCCGTAGACCAATGGTTCCAATTTTTCTTATTAAATTCCATTTTTTACTCTTATTCGAACATACCAAGCCATCTCCCTATTTACTCGAGCCACGCCCGAGTCAACTTGAGCCAAACCCGAACCAACCCATCTAGGAACCCTACTAACCAACCCTGACCCAAGGAACCTGACCCTATCTCAAGCACAAGCCTCCTGGAACAAGACCCAAAGCTGCGCATCTTTGCTACTCACGCCCAAGACTCCTAGTGACCCTAAGAATCCACTACTTGAACCACCACCGAGCCCACCTGGCCCTCACCGACCCCGGACAACGTCCAAACCCAACCAAACCCAGCCCAAACCCCTGAACCCATGCAGCGTGCCGCCTGAATCAAGAACAGCAGTCGCGCATGCCCAAGGTGCTTTCTCATGTTTCCACTAGCCATCACCGAACCAAGCCACACCAGCCCCTGCCCTAACCCTTGACCATCTTCCATAGACCCTAAAAGACCAGCCTAGCCCGCCCCAAAGCCAGCCGCAAACTGCCCCTACAGCCTTTCCTACCATGCGTGCATTGGAAGAGTCCTAGCACCAGCGACTCTTCCTTGCACGCTACTCCGGACTCTTCATAGCCCTAGAACGAGACCCTAGCCAAGACCCTAACCAGCTCTGGCCGAGCCCTCATCCCCCACACTCATGGCCGCCCTACCTTGAAGCCATGGACGTGAATTGCCTCAAGAAAACCTTAAGGGTTCTACCTTGCCAAGTTTCGGTTTCCAGCATGTATTCTCTTTAAATTTAATCATATTTCATCTTTTGTTGGCAGCGTACTCATTGGAAATCATAACATGATCATATCTACGTAAAACGTTGAAAACTTTTGAAAATATTTGACAAAACGATGAACCAATCGTACAAACGTATTTTTCATGCATAAAAAATTAAATCATATATATTATGATTTGCATGATTTTTAAAAGAGTTTAAAAAACGTGCCTTTGCGTTTAAAACGCTCGAATACTCAATCGTTGGTGAGAAAAGACGAACGGACGACGAAGACTCCTAGCTTTTCATCCCAACCTTTTTCTCGAAAATGTGTGTGTGAATTGTGAATAATTTTGGCTGCAAAGGGGCTGAATTATGGGGTGGAAGGAGACTAGGTGTCTTATTTATAATTTTAATCAACATGTTAATGGGTTTGAGTTTTGGGCTTGCAAGCTTAGGGGCAATAGGGTCTACTCAATTTAATTAAATTGGGCCCAATAACCCTTATTAATTAAAACATAAAATTTTAAAAAATTAGTTTCTCAAAATTAATATTTTTGATCTTTTAATAACTCATTGTTTGCCCAAAATCGGCTTCCCGGAAAAATAGAGCTTGACTCATAAAATAATTCGAACTCAAAGATTTTTAGAAAATTAAATCATTTTTAATCATATTTATAAGCCTTGAAAATATTTAAATAAAAATATTTATTCTTGTCTTGATCGTCGTCGGTCACCTTTCCCCTGTCTATTATCGAATATTCAGGTAAAATCCCTCAATTTCATGAAATCATGTCATATAATCATTTAATCATGCAATCATATCTTTAATCATTTAATAAATATAATGCAAGCATTTAAAATCAATTAAATAAAACAATTAAGCAAATAAAAATAATTTTGCATGCATGTGGTTTACATAGGTTTGGTTTTTCGGACGTTACAAATCTCCCCCTTAAAAGAATTTCGTCCTCGAAATTTTTTCTTGTCTTGATAATTGAACAGCTTAGGTTCCCTCATCCACCTCAAACTTAATTCTCAAATCTCGAAAATTGTAATTCTATCCCAAAATTTTCCATTGTTGACTCCTAAATCCAACACAAGTAGTGCATGCACCAATTCTCCTCTAAGTTTTTCATTAACCCAATCAATTCCCTTAACCACTTTTAACATTTTATGCAACATGCAACTAACATTTATATCATGTATCATAAAAGCATCATAAAAGCATTTTAAAAGAATTTTAGCATATAAAATATAAAGCAGTAAAAACTGACATACTTGAGACGTGACTTCTTGAGTTTCACGGAGTGACAGTACACAACTCTTTGGGGATCATTGGCTCTGATACCAACTGAAATGATCTCGACATTTTTTTTAAAATCCTAAACTCAAAAATACTAAATAAAATAACTTATCATACTATAAATCATAATAATTTAACATTTGAAATCTTGAGTGTATAAAAATCTTAAATCGTCAACTAACCAAAAATCCTACGTCGACTTTTAAAAGATCGATTAACAATTAAAGCGTAAAAATATATCTAATAAATCATTAAAATAAATCCTTTAAATCTTTTATCTAACAAGCTAGTGCGGAAAACGAAAGGGTCCCTCGGGAGTATACTGCTGCACTCGATCCACTCAAGGGTCAACGCCTCCTCAAATCATCAAATCCTATATCATAAAAACCTAGTGAGTCTAATGACTCATCACGTTCTAAACATGAGTAGCAAATAATACATATACAATCACAAGCATTTAAAAATCATACTTTTATTTAAAATAGCTTTTAAGCATAAATAAACCATTTAAAATAATTTTCATCAAATATCGTAAAATCATTTAATCGTAAAACTTTCAATCTTTTATCATTTTGGTGAAGTTTGATCCTTGAAAGTGACTAGCTTTTATCCTTTGGTTGAGTAATCAATCTTCAGCTCCACATGGCCCAAGAGGGTGGGCACTAGGCTTTACCATTGAAATACGATCATCAGGGTCCCTCTTGGGGCTTGTCCCGCAAACGGGCTCTCTCTATAGGGCCTTGGCCCGTAAACGGGGTCTCTCTGGGGCCTTGGTCATCACGATATCACTACAAAATCATAATTTCACCGTTCCTTCTTAATACGGATACCTCACATATCATATATCATTGGACACAGTCAATTCACATCACTCAAAATATTTTTTTTTCATTTTTCTTTTAAAAGCATAAAATATCATAACTTTTCAAAAATAGCATTTTAACAGTAAAAATTGCACAGCTTTACCATAAATCATAAAACATCATATTTTCATCAAAATCATCATTTTAAATCATAAAAAATCATTTAACATTCACTATGATCCTTCGGGACTCTGCTAGGACTCTTCCTAGCCCTAGACCGAGACCCTAGCCAAGCCCCTAACCAGCCCTGGCCGAGCCCTCATCCCCCACGCTCATGGCGGCCCTACCTTGAAGCCATGGACGTTAATTGCCTCAAGAAAACCCTAGGTGTTCTACCTTGACAAGTTTCGGTTTCCAGCGTGTATTCCCTTTAAATTTAATCATATTTCATTAATATTTCAATTTATGTTGGCAGCGTACTCGTTGGAAATCATAACGTGATCATATCTACGTAAAACGTTGAAAACTTTTGAAAATATTTGACAAAACGATGAATCAATCGTACAAACGTATTTTTCATACATAAACAATTAAATCATGCATATTATGGTTTGTATGATGTTTAAAAGAGTTTAAAAAACGTGCCTTTGCGTTTAAAACGCTCGAATATTGAATCGTTGGCGAGGAAGGACGAATGGACGACGAAGACTCCTAGCTTTTCTTCCAAACCTTTTTCTCGAAAATATGTGTGTGAATTGTGAGAAATTTCGGCAGCAAAGGGGATGAATTATGGGGTGGAATAAGCCGAGGTGTCTTATTTATAATTTTAATCAACATGTTAATGGGTTTGAGTTTTGGGCTTGCAAGATTAGGGACAATTGGGCCTACTCAATTTAATTAAATTGGCTCCAATAACCCTTATTTAATTGAAACATAAAATTTTATAAAATTAGTTTTACAAAAATGCTATTTTTGATATTTTAAAAACTCCTTGTTTGCCCAAAACCGGTTTCCCGAGAAAAATCGAACTCGACTCGTAAAATAATTCGAACTCTGTCACGTCCCGAGACCGAGGCGTCGGTGACATCCGGCATTGTTAATCAAATAACAATAAGCATCATAGCAAATAGTCAAATACTAGTCTATTTCATAAATTTTCCATTGTCTTTACAAATGAAGAAAAATGCAAAGGTCGCGGAAGCGAAAAGTACAAACATTACGATGAAAGACAAAAGAACACTAATGGACTTGAATATCCAGAACTTGAATTCCTTCCTTCTAATTCTTTATCAGCCCCAAAACTGCTCCTGCTCATTTTCTTCTACATGTTCTTCATTCTCATCTGAAGAGGGATATAAGAGGGGTGAGCGTTTAGGGAAACACTCAGCAAGTGGGGTCGATCGAATACCAGAAAACATTTGATATATAATACTTTCAAAACCTTCTTCTTTTTACATAGCATAGTATATCAGAGTTGAATGAACATAAGTCAAACTTAGAACAAATCAGAACTTCGAATCAGAACTTTCAAAATAGAACTTATCATATAAACAGATTATAATGATCATGGGCTATTGATGAAACTTAAAAATAATAATTTATTATATGTTAAAACTTGTATATTAAAATTTTAAGTTTCATTAAAATTATAAAATTATGTTATTTTAATATTGTTTGTTTATATTTAAATGTCTTACTAAATATGTTTTATTTTCAGGTTTTCTACGTGTTGGTAAAATAATGATAACTCAAGCAACAAAATTCAAATAGAAGTCATTCAAACATGTTTGAAATCCTTGAGAAATTATCTACAACTTTGCAGAAGACATGATTGCCTAAAAAGTTCATTAAAATGAACAAATTGTGCAAATATCAAAAGGAGGACATATTTACTTTTACTATGATCAGCTTATAGTAAAAAAAATCATAAATAATTCAATATTTAACCAAATGAGGTGAATCAAGTGGCCAATTCATCTACAGACAATGCTCTACATGTTTGCTGTTTCGAGCAAAGTCAGATTCGGAGATTAAAGTCGNCCAAATTCATCTACAGACAATGCTCTACATGTTTGCTGTTTTGAGCAAAGTCAGATTCGGAGATTAAAGTCCTGGAACATAGCATTGAAAGAAGATCCATGGAATTGAAGTTGGAGGAGACAAAAACTACTATTACAACTACATGGCATTAATAAAATTTTTGACCATTTCTCTCATTTGGCCTATAAATAGAGGTCTTGTGCTAGCTTGAGATTCATTCTATCACATTGTAAAATATAGTGTGTGTCTGTGTGTGTATAAAAATTCTAAGTTCCANATTTTGCTAACTTCTTTTTATTGTAGGAATAAAAATGAATTATTTGTTGTTATCACTTTATATCAATTGCTTGATACCATTGATGTGGTTATCTTGATTTTTTGTTTAATTTTGATACAATAAATATTTCATCAATTATTATTTTTATATTATACATACATGTATATATATAATTATATCATATACATACACGTATATATTTCATTTAGACGATAGCGTGGCTCTG
>NC_133320.1:14690322-14696763 GCF_012295235.1 Primulina huaijiensis | reverse complement strand
ATAATAATAATAATAATAATAATAATAATAATAATAATAATAATAATAATAATCAAGAACATGATCAATTAAGAATACTTAGGCACCATATGAACCTTCTTAGAACTAGTGCCCCATCTTATTTAGTTTTTCCTCCTGATACATCTAATTTCAAATTTAAACCTCAAATTATTCAACTTTTACCAAATTTTCATGGCTTAGATTCTGAAAATCCATATTTACATCTAAGAGAATTTGAAGAAGTTTGCAACACTTATAATGATCAAAATTGTAGCATGGATATAGTTCGATTAAAACTTTTTCCTTTTTCTTTAAAAGATAAAGCTAAAACATGGCTAAAAAATTTAAGATCAAGTTCAATAAGATCATGGGAAGAAATGCAACAATTTCTCAAAAAAAAATTCCTTTCTCATAGAACAAACTCTTTAAAAGACAAATTACAACTTTTTTCTCAAAAACAAGGAGAAACATATTATCAATGTTGGGATATATATAAAGAATTACTTAATACATGCCCACATCATGGTTTTGAAACTTGGAGAATAGTTTCTCACTTTTATGAAGGTCTAATACCTAAAGATAGGCAAATGATAGAATTCATGTGTAATGGAACTTTTGAAGATAAAAACCCAAATGAAGCTATGGAGTATTTGGATTCATTAGCAGAAAATGCTCAAAATTGAGATATTATCGTTACAATAGAACCACCAACAACTAAAATCAATAATTCAACAAATGGGGGTGGTATCTATAATCTTAAAGATGATATAGATATTCAAGCTAAACTTGCATCTTTAGCAAGAAAAATTGAGTCATTAGAAATGAAAAAGAGTGGTCAATTAAAAAGTATTCAAGAAATTGTTTGTCATATATGTGATACACATGATCATGCTACAAAATATTGTCTAACATTACCTTCAGGTAAAGAATGTCTCCATGAACAAGCAAATTATGTTAACAATTATAAAAAACCAATATTAGATCCTTTTTCAACATCATATAATCCTGGATGGAAAAATCATCATAATTTTAGTTGGAGGAAGGATAATAATGCACAACCTTCACAACAATATTTTCAAAATAACCAAAATCATCAATGTTATATTCCCTATGTTACACCTCCAAGAAAGAACTTTGAAGACGTAATACATGGATTTATCCAAAAGCAAGAGTCTATCAATATTCAAAATAGTCAATCTATGAGTGATTTGAAAGAAACACTTGCAAAATTTGCATATGGACTTAATATTCAGGAAAAAGGAAAATTTCCATCTCAACCTCAATCTAATCCTAAAAATCAAAATCAAGAATTAAATAATAATAAAATTGATCAAATAAAATCTGTTATTACCCTTAGAAGTGGTAAAATAGTTAATGATCCATATAGTAATGAAAACAAGGATCATTTAAAATCAAAGAGCAAGGATGATAATCCTGATACTTTTGAGAATGATGATACCTTAAATTCTAAAAATAATATGTTGAATGATAAATCATCAGAAATAGTAAATGAATCAAATAAACCTCCACCATTTCCTCATGCATTAACAAATCATAAAAAACAAAAAAATGATTCTGATATCTATGAAGTTTTTAAACAAGTAAAGATAAATATTCCATTATTAGATGTTATTAAACAAATACCTTCATATGCAAAATTTTAAAAGACTTATGTACTGTGAAGAGAAAATTGCATGTGAAGAAGAAAGCATTCTTGGCTGAACAAGTAAGTTATATTCTTCAAAACAATTTTAGTTTAAAATATAAAGATCCTGGTTGTCCAACAATTTCATCTATTATTGGAGAAAATAAAATTAAAAAAGCTTTGTTAGATTTGGGAGCAAGTGTGAATTTACTTCCTTATTCAGTTTATGAAAAACTTAATTTAGGAGAATTAAAACCCACTTATGTTACTCTCTTACTGGCGGATAGGTCAATAAAAATACCAAGAGGTATTGTAGAAGATGTGTTGGTTTAAGTTGATAAATTCATTTATCCTGTAGATTTTATTGTTTTGGATACACAACCAATAGAAGTACATAATGAAATTCCAGTAATATTGGAACGACCATTTACCATTTCTAGCAACTTCAAATGCTTTAATTAATTGTCGAAATGGAATAATGAAATTGTCTTTTGGAAATACGACTTTAGAACTTAATGTGTTCAATTTATGTAAACAACCAAGTATTAATGAAAATGAATATGATAATGAAATTGAAACAATTGTGGAAGAAAATATACAAGAAGAAAACTTAAATCAACAAGCTGAAGTTTTTTCAATAGAAAGTTTTGAGTCTGAAAATAATTTTAAAGAAGATGATAATACAAAACTTGAATTAAAAGTTTTACCATNCATTCGAATTGAAATATGTATTTCTTGGTGAAAATAAAACATTTCCTGTTGTAATTTCTTCCACTCTTCTACCAAATCAAGAAGAAGATTTAATTAAATTACTTAAAAAATATAAAAATGCAATTGGATGGACTTTGAAAGATATAAAAAGTATAAATCCTTTAATTTGTATACATAGAATTCACTTGGAAGAAAAGGCTAAAACATATCAACAACCACAAAGAAGGTTAAATCCACATATGAAGGAAGTTGTTAAGATTGAAGTATTAAAACTATTAGACGCTGGAATTATCTATCCAATCTCAGATAGTAAATGGGTAAGTCCAACACAAGTAATACCTAAAAAATCAGGCATCACTATTATAAAAAATGAAAAGGGAGAGTTATTACAAGCTAGGATTTCATCTAGTTGGCGTATGTGTATTGATTATAGAAAATTAAATGATGCAACTAGAAAAGATCATTTCCCACTACCATTTTTAGATCAAATTCTAGAAAAAATAGCAGGTAATTCTTATTACTGTTTTCTTGATGGGTATTCGAGGTATTATCAAATACCTATATCATTAGAATATCAAGAAAAAACAACTTTCACTTGTCCTTTCTGAACTTTTGCTTTTAAAAGAATGTCATTTGGTTTATGTAATGCTCCGGCTACTTTTCAAAGATGCATGTTAAGTATTTTCAGTGATATGATTGAAGAATTTGTAAAAGTTTTTATGGATGATATAACTATTTTTAGAAACTCATTTGAAATTGTCTTAAAAACCTAGAAGAAGTATTAAAAATATGTGAAGAAAAAAATCTTTTTTTAAATTGGGAAAAATGTCATTGTATGGTTAAATCTGGGATTGTTTTATGACATGTGATATCTGAAAAAGGAATTGAAGTTGATAAAGCCAAAGTTGATGTTATTGCTAATTTAACATCACCAAAAACGGTCAAAAAAGTTCGATCATTTTTGGGTCATGCAGGATTTTATAGAAGGTTTATAAAAAATTTCAGTATAATATCTAAACCAATTTCAAATTTTTTAACAAAAGATACACAATTTTAATGGACTCAGAAACGTGAAAATGCTTTTAAAAAAATAATTAATCTTTTAATTACATCACCTATTTTACAACCTCCATATGAATTAATGTGTGATACAAGTGATTATGCTATTGGAGCTGTGTTAGGACAAAGAAAAGAAGGAAAACCTTATGCTATATATTATGCTAGTAGAACCTAAAATAGTGCTCAAATAAATTATTCAACTACTGAAAAAGAATTACTTTCAGTAGTATTTGCATTAGATAAGTTTCGTTCTTATTTAATTGGTTCTAATACTATTGTTTACACTGATCATTCTGATGTAAAATATTTATCAAATAAACAAGATGCTAAGCCAAGATTAATACGGTGAATCTTATTGTTACAAGAATTTGATATTATAATTAAAGATAAAAAAGGGAAAAAAATGTTGTAGCAGATCATTTATCTAAAATAATTACTGAATCATCTCATAATGAAAAACCAATAAATGAAAATTTTCCAGATGATCAGTTGTTTTATGCTACTATTATGCCGTGGTTTGCTAACATTGTAAATTTTCTTATGACAAATAAAATGTCTTCTTTTTAGAATTCACAGTATAAGAATAAATTCTTGATAGAAATTAAAAAATTTTATTGGGATGATCCTTACTTGTTTAAGTATTGTCCTGACCAAATTTTTCTACGATGCATACCCGACAATGAAGTAAGTAATGTTATTAAATTTTGTCATTCTGATGCATGTAGAGGTCATTTTTCATCCAATAAAACAGTTACAAAAATCTTACAATGTGGATTTTATTGGCCGTCTTTATTCAAAGATACGCATTTATTTTGCAAATCTTGTTAAAACTGTCAGAAGATGGGATCTATTTCAAAACGAAACATGATGCCTTTAAATCCAATCATAATTAGTGAAATATTTGATAGTTGGGGGATAGATTTTATGGGTTCATTTCCATTATCTTTTGGATATACGTACATTTTAGTCGCTGTTGATTATGTTTCAAAATGGATTGAAACAATTGCATGTAGAACTAATGATCATAAAATTGTTATAAATTTTAAAAAGAAAATATTTTTAGCCGATTTGAAATACCTAGAGCAATAATTAGTGATGAGAGAAGTCATTTTATAAATAAATCATTTTCTTCTTTGTTAAGAAAATATGTCATTACACATAAAGTTTCTACCTCATGTCATCCTCAAAGTAATGGTCAAGTTGAACTTTCAAATAGAAAAATAAAACAAATTTTAGAAAAAACTGTTAATCTAAATAGAAAAGATTGGTCTTTAAGATTAACTGATGAATTATGGGCATATAGAACTGCATTTAAAACATCATTAGGGATATCACCATATAGGTTAGTTTTTGGTAAGTATTTTCATTTACCAATTGAACTTGAACATAAAGCTTATTGGGCAATTAAAGCATTTAATTTTAATTTAGATGATGCATCTAAATTAAGAAAATTGCAATTAAATGAACTTGAATAATTAAGAAACGATGCATATGAAAATTCAAAGATTTATAAAGATAAAACTAAAGTCTTTCATGATAAAATTATTATGAGAAATTCATTTGAAATTAGAGAAAAAGTTTTACTTTATAATTCTCGTTTGCATTTATTTCCAGAAAAACTAAGATCGAGATGGTCAGGACCATTTATAGTTAAATTTTTTTATGCTCATGGTGCTGTTGATATTGAAAATCATAAAAATAATGACGTGTTTAAAGTTAATGGGTAAAGACTTAAGCCTTTTATAGAAAATGAAATTCTTAATGATGAGTTTATGCCTTTATATGATCCACAATAGTTGTTTGATATTTTCATTTTGTTTTCGCAGACTCTAGTTCATTTCCCGGTTAAATGGCAGATAACGGTACTCCGTGACTGTTTAAGTCGGTTTTTTCAGTTTCCCAAAAATAATTGAAATATAAATAATAATATGGACGCTTATATTGTGAATCTTCGTAAATATTTTGATTGTTTACCTGATAATGCGTTGAAAAAAATTTACAAAGCTAGATGTGAGCGACTAAGGTTGATGATGTTATATGACATACCGAATTATGTCCGTTTGATAATTGAAGCAAAAGTCCGATTGGTTGGGGAAACAAGTGAAATAATAATAATACATATGCCAGGATTTGGAAAAGCACATATGCCAAAAAGCGAAGATATAAACGTATAGGTGACTGTCATAAATGTGCAAGGTGGACTTGTAAGGGGAAATGCAAAAATGCTGGAATGATATCAATGAATAGAGAAGATAAAATTTTATTCGTTAAGAATGGTCTGAGTAAAGAGCCTTTGGATAATTTTCTAGAGGTTCTTGATACGCATTCTAGTGGGTACATGCAAAATGAACTTCTTAAACTATGGTGGCAATTCCAATATGAGGAATATCAATATGGACGATGGAATCAACCTTACAAAGATCTTACTGTAGTAACGCATATCTGTTTAGATAAGTAAATATATATATACAATTTCGTCTTGGGAATCTGACGTTAAAAGACCATGTTTGCCAATTTATAAGAAAATTGGATGGGAAGCATATCCTCGACTCATAGAAGGCGTTGAAGCCGTTGAACGTAAAATCAGAGGAAGATGTGAGCCACAATCACAACTACGCCGTATATATGTGTTTTAATTTTATCATTTTCTTTTAATAATAATACTTTCCTGTTCAAATATTGACTTTTGGCATGTTACACTTATAAATTCATATGCTGTGATTTAACAATTACAGAAAGCATATTTAACAATATGTCAACATACACGGTAAGTAAAATAAAAAATATTTGTGTATTTTGTGGATCTAATGCAGGAAAAGATTCAATTTACGAAGAAGTAGCAGAAAAGCTTGAAATGACACTTGCTACAAAAAAATCATTTGGTATATCGTGGTGGTGAAGTTGGTCTCATTGGAAAAGTTGCAAAAGATGCGCATGAAGGTGGAAGTGAAGTCTTAGGCATTATTCCGATTACCTTAGCGAGTCTTACTGGACCAACAATAGGAGAAGAAATGAAAGTGGACAAC
>NC_133320.1:14688834-14690222 GCF_012295235.1 Primulina huaijiensis | reverse complement strand
CTGAAGAGTGGAAGTTCTACGGCAAAGGGTCTAGAGCTAGGATTCGTTTGATTTCAGTATTGTCTATGACTCGATTACTACAGAAAGGAGCAGAAGGGTTCCTTGTCTATTCAGTAGATCAACTGAAATCGAGCCCAGCATTGGCAGATCTGCCAGTGGTTAGCGAGTTTGCAGATGTGTTCCCCGATGAGATTCCGGGACTTCCTCCAGTCAGAGAGGTAGATTTTAGCATCGACCTAGTACCAGGTACGGCTACTTTTTTCTCGAGCTCCTTATAGAATGGCACCGATAGAGTTGAAAGAATTAAAAGAACAGCTTGAAGATTTGCTGGCTAAGGGATATATCAGACCGAGTGTATCTCCTTAGGGAGCACCAGTGCTATTCGTGCGAAAGAAAGACGGTTCGATGAGATTGTGTATCGATTACCGGCAACTGAACAAGGCAATAGTAAAGAACAAGTACCCATTGCCTCGCATCGACGATTTGTTTGATCAGTTGCAGGGATCCTCTGTCTATTCCAAGATCGATCTGAGATCTGGATATCACCAGCTGAGAGTTAGAGATGTTGATATACCGGAGACAGCATTCCGAACCAGGTATGGACATTATGAGTTTATTGTCATGCCTTTTGGTTTAACGAATGCGCCAGCGGTGTTTATGAGTCTGATGAACCGTGTCTTTCAGAGGTATCTGGATGAGTTTGTGATTGTTTTTATAGATGATATTTTGGTTTACTCGAGAAATGAGAATGATCATGCCGAGCATTTGAGAATTGTGTTGCATACTTTAAGAAATGAACAACTGTATGCTAAACTGTCAAAGTGTGAGTTTTGGCTGAGACAGGTTGTCTTCTTGGGTCATATCATATCTGGAGACGGTATTTCTGTTGATCCGAGCAAAGTCGAGGCAGTGATTAGTTGGCCTAGACCAACTTCTGTGCCAGAGATACGCAGTTTCATGGGTCTAGCAGGGTACTATCGACGATTTATTAAAGATTTCTCCAGTATTGCGAAGCCAATCACTCAGTTGACTCAGAAGAATGCGCCTTTTATCTGGTCAGAAGCATGTGAGTCGAGCTTCGTAGAGTTGAAGAAGAAATTGACTAGTGCTCCAGTCCTGACGATACCTTCAGGTACGGGTGATTTTGTTGTATATTGCGATGCATCTCACAGAGGATTAGGATGTATTCTTATGCAGCGAGGACATGTGATTGCATATGCTTCGAGACAGCTGAAGCCACACGAGAGTCGATACCCAATTCATGATCTTGAATTGGCGGCTATCGTTTTTGCATTGAAGATCTGGCGTCACTATCTGTATGGAGAGAAATTTGAGATCTATTCTGATCACAAAAGCCTGAAGTATCTATTTTCTCAGTCAGAGTTGAA
>NC_133320.1:14668157-14686531 GCF_012295235.1 Primulina huaijiensis | reverse complement strand
TGTTTTATACTGGGATTTGTTCTCACCGGAGTTTCCGGCTGTTGTTGTGTCTGTATGTGTGCATAACAACAGGTGGGGCATGATCAGGGTCGAGACGAGGATGATTGAGAGGTGATAGCGTGGTGATCACGGGCGTAGCAGAAGAAACTAGCTGTTGTATTAGACATGTATTAATACTTTTAAACACTAGTTTGATTGTATGAACGAAACAAGACATGTATTTGCTTTTCAAGAAATGCAATAAAGCTTATGTATGTATAGTATGTTAAAAGCAAAATTTTGACCCACATTTTCTAACAAAGATCCAATTAATCCCAAAGATAATCGAGTTAGAGCCCGGGTCCCCACACATGGCATGCTTTAACGTTTGTGTGCTCGAAAACTCGAAAGTTCTTGGGTAGAACATGCACCGGAGACGCGGGAGAAAATTTTTCTTCGAAAAGCTGAGGGAACTTGACTGTTAGCTTCTGAAAAATGTGAGAGGATGCTGCTGCTATGAGGGAGGTGTGGCCGTTCACTTTTAGGTTAGGTTTAGGGTTAGGGTTGATAGGTTTTTAAATAAGGGATTAGTGTATAATGGGCCCTAATTAAAATAAATGAGTTTTAAATGGTTTTAGGCCCATTATGCAATAAAGCAAACCCGTCAAGACCAAAAATACTTCGGGAAAATATTTCGTTTGGGTACATTTTTGAAAATATTGCCCGAACCCCCTCAAAAAATCCTCTGAATCGTTAAAATTTTCATACCGGTTAAAAATATGACCCGACGAGTAAAAATACCCAACCAAGGACCATTTTCAAAAATCATACTTAAATACACCATATATTAAATTATTTAGTAAAAATATTTTTCCTGATTATCCCCGGTCTCCGTTACTCGTTCGAGCGCGAAATGCAACTTCAAACTATAATGTATGAAACTTTAAATAACCAAGAAATAAACACATAACCATGAAATAATCATGAAATAAATGCATAAAAATCATTAAACACATATTCCACATAAAAACCCTTGATTGCATCCAGTCAGGTTACGTAGTTCGAATTTCCTAAACCTTACAAGTACTATATTTATTATGGCTTTAGTACAAATGGATTAAGCCATCAAATATGAACATTGTAATTTCTCTATAAAATGTCATCTCAAGATTCAACAAATCCACTCAACATTATCTACGATCTGTTACATACTTTATCTGAGGTTAAAAGCTTTGTTGAAAATTTAGAAGCACACACATAAAAATATATCTGATTTTTTTTTTCAGAAATCATATGTACTGAAATATTACTCACAAATGTTTCAAATTTTTATTGTATTTCGTATGAGTTTTGTAACTGACATTGTAAGGTCTAGAAATTCGAACTACGTAACCTGACTGCATGAAATCTAGGGTTTTACTAAAATATGTGTTTAATTATTTTATTGCATGATTATTGCATGGATATGCGGTTAAGTTCATGAATTGTTTAAAGTTTCTTGCATTAGGGTTTTAAGTTGTATTTCGCGCTCGAACGAGGAATGGAGACCGGGGATAATTAGGAAAAAAATATTTTTATTAAATAATTATTTTTAATTATTTAATGTATGATATAATTAGAGGAGAATTTCGAAATTTGGCCTTGGTAGAGTATTTTTACTCTTCGGATCATATTTTAAACCGTACACAAAATTTAGCGAGTCGGTGGACTTTTTGAGGGTTTGGGCAATACTTTAAAAAATGTATCTAAACGAAATCATTCCCCGCATCTCCGGTGCTCGTCCTACGTGAAGATATCTAAGGTTTTGAGTGTACATTAGCAAAGGCACGCCAGAAATCTTTTTTTTCCTCATCATTCACGCTATTTATGCTGATGTGCGTGTTTGCAAGAGGAATGCATAAATACTTTATGTTGAATCGTTAATGCATTGTTTTTTCATGGAATATACGTATGTTGACATGTAACTCACGTTTTTGCTATTGTAGTGTAAGGGGATTCCGAGTGGTGGTGCTAGGGGGCTTCACATGTTGAGAGTGATGGTGACCAGGTGCTGGAGTAACAGGTTTGTCGAGCTTGAGTGGAAACCGATCGGACCTAGGGCATGGTTCGACGTTTGGGGGCTAGATCAGGTTATGGGAAGACAACCCGCTGTAGGGGAGTATCCAAGCCACGATGCAGTCCCTAAGGGGGTTGAGACATGGTCTAGTAGGGCTCAACCGCGGCTGAACATGAGCTAAGGGTCGGTCATCGCGCAAGAACCGGGTAGGGCGAGTGTGGTCTTGTCATCGGGTGAATCGCGTTTGGTTGATTGCATGCATGGACAGTAGGTGAGGTTAGAGTCTGTCCAGTAGGGTGTCCTCGGTCTGAACTTGGTCCTAGGTAGTCACGGTTCATGGCTGGTTCGGGTTGGTTAGGCCTAGGATCGAATAATTGAGGGCTTGGTGCATTAGGGTTTGTAGGAATCAAGGTGCTGAAAACTCCAGCAGGTAGCAGCGGGTTTTAAGGGGTTCTAAATGGTTGGAATAGTTTTGTTTAGGGTCGATATGGTGTGAATAAGTTGTGGTTAAAATTTGGGTATGTTTGGTTAAGTTTCGGGTTGATTCGGGTTAAGACCGGGACTCCGATCCAAGTTTTAAAACGAATCGTATAAGTTATGAAACGGGATCGATTTTATGTCTATGAAATGTTTATAAATATTTTTTGAAGTTTTTTAAGGTATTTGGTTGGCTTCAAGTCGAAATTTTGAGGTCCAGGGGTAAAATGGTCAATTAGGGTTTCCAGGGGCAAAATGGTCATTTTGCAACCGGGTCGAGTTAGCAGTCCTGGCAGCGCCCTGATCACAAAAATTTCATGTTTTAAATGTTTATGATAACACTAACATGACTTTTTATGGAAATATGAAAAATACGCTGCATGCTTGATTTTAAGGAAATTTACGTTTATGCATGATTTTTATAAGTGATGAATACGATGACATTTTTTTTTTTGGAGGAAGAGAGTTGGTTGTGACTAATATTGTAAGGCCCGAGGATTTGGTTATTATAGCCGGACATGATTGGTTGATAATTGATGTGCTATTAGATGTATTGTATCGGACCGGAAAAGACGAGAAAATATACAAAATGTGCACGAGGCAGGCAGAGGACCTCGCGCATGTGCGCGAGACAGGGCGCGCATATGCGCGAGGAGGTGTGCTTCAAAATGTGAAGTCCAGAGAACCTCGCGCATATGCGCGAGCTGTCAAAAAGAGAAATGCCGAGACCCGTAGGTCTCGCGCATATGCGCCGGTTGGTGTCGCGCATATGCGCGAGACGTGTTGAACAAAGAATAAGCCACTTGTGATTTACCATGCAAGATATATATATCAGTGGTACTTCTTCCTTCGTTCTTCACAGGAGAAAGGACCGAGAAAGCTTCAAGAAATTCCATCAAGCTTCATGTCATAGTAGAGAATTGATTGTGCAAAATCCGACCACACGATTTTCAATCCGAGTGTAGATTCTTGTTCCTCTCATCATAAGCTCTCGAAGGATGTAAGTTTAATTGTTTTCTAGCATGGTTTGAAATTCAGATGTTGGGGGAATTATAGTTTGGTTGATAATATGTGTTCTTGAATTTACGGTAAACTTATAATCTAAAACGGATTGAAGAAAGGATACCGTATGTTATTGTTCTCATTTTCCAGCATATATGGCATGAGTTGTACAGAATTTGGAGGTTGTGATATGCATATGCTTGTTGTTATGAGTTGGTGATATTGATCTTATGATATTTGAGTTACCGGTATCGCAAGATTACGCCGTTATGCCGTCAAAATGTACCGAGATTGAATATTGATCCGTATGTGTACTCCTTTGAGTTAGAGGTTGATATGGTACATTGTATATATGTCTTTTCAGATTGGTATTAACAGATTGGATATCGAGATTTCAAGACTTCGACTTGTTCAAACCGAAACTACGACAAGAAAGGTATAATTCATATGGATTCGGGAAGATACAACTCGAGTTAGATTTGATTCGAGTTTCCCAAAATCACATACTAGATTTCTATACCTTGCTATGCTTGTGCTTTATTTTGATTTATGTATAAGCATTGAGATAGGAGAGTCATTGGCAGAATTGCCAAGTTCTAGACGTTCGGTGGTATCGAAGCACAGGAGAAGATCGACTCCGGTTGTAGATATTCGATACAGACAGGGCCGAAGTCTAGGAATAAGACGTACCGCCACCACGATTGGGAGGGTAGGTGGGAGACTTGTTACGTCTTATTCACACCAGGATCCCTAGATTTAGATATGAATCGAGTCAAGAATAAGAGTCGAAGATGTGTTATCTGTATTCATTAATGTGTTACGAGTAATGATTCATGTATCATGATTTTGTATTTCCTTGCTTAACATGCATGTATACATGTTTTATACTGGGATTTGTTCTCACCGGAGTTTCCAGCTCTTGTGGTGTCTGTATGTGTGCATAACAACAGGTGGGACAGGATCAGGGTCACGCAGAGGATGAGAGATCGAGGTTAGAGTGGTGATTACGGGCATAGCAGAGGAACTAGTAGTGTTTACATTTGATATATAATGTGTAATAAACTCTAGTTTGTACGATTGAATGGAACAAGACGTGTATCTACTTTTGTTAACATAAAATAAAGATGTCGTTTGTGTATGATTTATATATATTCGTTTTTGATATTAAAAGCAAAATTTTGACCCACCTTTTCTAGCAAAGATCCAATTAATCCCAAAGATAATTGAGTTAGAGCCCGGGTCCCCACAAATATGATGATACGATAATACGATGACATGTAAGGCCAATGCTCAGTGGATGAATAATACTATCGCTGATGTCCCCGCCGTCGGGTATCACGGTTATACGTAGATGGATTCATTGACTAATTCGATGATGCGAAAGTCACAACTAATGAACGAAATTCAAATAAAGAAAAGTGAATACATATATATTGATATGATGTAATAGGAACACGTTTATGTTTTTATCATGTTACGTTTATGCTTACGATTTGAAAATCATGAAATGTATTTTAAATTACATTATTTTTCACTGTTGCATACTATGTATATGTACTTGTTATGACGATTCTGGGTGTTGAGTCGTTAGACTCACTAGGTGTGAATAATGCAGGTGAGCATATTGATGAAGAGATTGGAGGCGCCGAAGACTGAGTGGGCATAGTTTTATGTACGTACGTTAACACAAGGACCATACTTTTTCCGCACATCATGTTTATGAGTTGGGAGTGATCATGGATATTTTCTTACATTTTATTATTTATATGTTTATGGTTTGACAGGACTTGCATGTTGTTTATTTGAGCTCTTTTAAGCTGCAATACTTTTACTTAGTAATTGAATACCTTTATTTTTAAATTATGTCATTGATGGTAGATATTGCATGTATGCCTATAAATATATATTTTTGAAATAAAAATGTATATTCGAGATTTAGTTTTTTTATAAAAAAAATTTCTAGTAGTATTTTAAGTAGTATATGTTTCAGACATAAAGAGTCTTTACGTTCAGAATCATTCTAAGTTTTGATAAGTTGTTGCTAAGAGTTTCAGTAAGCAGTGTGTAAGTCCTATTGAAGTGAGTGTTTACAAGTGTTATAAAACCAAATTCTTTTAGTGGAATCCTTCTGGAAACATATGAAGGTAAGACATAGAAGAGATTTGTAACGCCCCGAAAATTCGAAGGTCTACACGAACCACATGCATACAAGTTATTAAATTCCTTGTATATTTCAATTAATTGTTTTAATTGCATTAATTAATTATGTTATTCATATTGAAATTTTTAAATTATATTTTTCTACATGATTGAATCAAAATGTATTTTTAAAGGTTATTCGAGTTGCGATCGAGGAACGGAGACTGAGGGCTGAAAATAGAAAATGTTTTTATTAAATAATTATTTTTAATTATTTAAATTATGATTAATTCTTTTTATTATTTTTGAAAATAAGGGGTTTTGAGATGATTTTACACGCTGGGACGTAAATTTTGTCGGTGTTGGTTTTCAACAAAAATACGAACATATTGGCAACCCGACTAATAAATTTACAAACTTTATTAAACAAAATTATTTTTAATATTTTAATTAAGAACTAATGGGCTAAATAAGCCTAATTAACATTGTTAATGGGCATAAGCTAGCAATTAGAGTTTGATTAGGATTTTAATATTTAAAGTGCAATAAATCCTACCCCTCACCATTATTGTACACGCCCCACTTTCCCCCAACAATCAAAACTCCTTTCTTTTATGCAATACACGACACACACACAAGCAATCAAAGGTAAAGTTTTCATAAATAGCAAGGATTTCAAGCCAAGGTCGTTCGTCGTTGTTCTTCGCAATCGTCAACGTTTAATCGTGCTTAAAATATGCAAAGGCACGCCATATTCTTCTTTTAATACATCTATCACACCATAGTATTTATTTAATTGTATTTTGAATGAAAAACAAGTTGCACCTTTGAATATTTTCGTTCATGCATCTTCATGATATTTTTAAAGCTTGATTGTGTTCCAAAAACATGATTTATATGTGCTAGAAGGGGCTTCCATGATTAGGATATTTTATAGGAATGTTTTACACGAGTTTAATGAGTCCTAGAACTACACAACACGACGCAAACGATAATAGAAAACAAGTCGGGACCGAAATCGAAACGTCTTGATCGTGGGGCTCGGTTTAAGGGTATATTGATGCATGTCCTAGCTTGGGTCACAGCTTGGTCTCGGTTAGGGGCTGGAAAGGAGTCTTAGCCATGCTAGGACTCGAGACCAGGGGGCTGGGGAGGTGTAGAGGCCTCTAAATTCGTACTTGAAAATTTGCGGAAAAATTTAAAATTTTCTCTTTAACTAATTCAAATGTCTCATTCCTAAATGAACTAATAAATAAAGTTTGATATTCAAAATAGCAGCGGAAGTAAATGTTTGTTTGCAAAATAATAATTAAAAATAATCCAATCAACGGGAAAATGTTTGAGCCTAAAAATAGTAAATGCTGAAAATGAGGTCCTCAGATTCCACTATTGCCGACCCTTGATGGCTCACTGGTCCCCGCCCTCGGTCCCGAACTCATCAGTACCTACAACAATCAAGTCTAGTGAGTCTAAAGACTCAGCATGCATATATCGTAAATAACAAGTAATAATAATAAAATCGCATGCGAAGGAAAATATCATGTCATGACTAATGGTAATGCGTGCATCACTGAACTGAAATCGTATAATGAATAATTATTATTACGTGCATAACTGAACTGAACTGAAAGTAGTAAGTGAAATGTTTGCCCCGTAGAGCCCTGTAATGAAGTAGCTAGTAATAATTTTCTGGTGAGATTATGGTCTACGCAAGTGGCCCCTGAACTGACCGGTAACTGATGACCGGGACCGGTAACTGACGACCGATGAAATACAAATCGTCTGACCAGACTAATGCCACAGTATACTGGGTGGTACAAAACTGAACTGACTGGTAACTGACGACCGGGTGAAGTAATAATCCCATGATAGTAAAGTGACCACAAGCAATATCGCATAAATCTCAAAATGAATATTTTGCACGTAATATAATTAAAGAACATCATTAAATATCCTGTAAAAATTTACTGATTGGGTTGGATCGCTCCCAGGCTCGCTGCGACTAAAATCTAACATGAAAAATATGCAAATGATTTATCGTGACCAAGCTTTGTAATTGACTCCAAAAATGAGACATTTACGCCCAACTAACTTAGTATTCAATCATGACTCCGTGCCAACCCGAACCATCACCGAACCATCATTTAGTCATGATTAAAATACGTCTAAAATGATGAAATAATGCTCCTAAAATGGTACAAGTCGAAACTTTGGTGAATGGAGGCCAAAACATGAAACGCTCTTTCGAGAGTCACTTTGGCACATTGCACCGTAAATTCTCGTACGACCTCTAAAATGATCCGAATCACAAACGGCCAAAAAAATGACCTTTCTAACTTGATGAGGCACTGTCCAGTCCAAGACCATAGGCTAAAAGCCAACCAAGAACTCGGAATACACCTCTGAACCGAAGCACACTTGCTGTTCAGAAAATACAGCAGCTGTGTTAGCGTTTCCTTGCATCGTTTGCGAGGCTAATTGCCCTTGGGGCTTGAACCACCGACTAGAACCTCTTGCCAACATCCTAAGAAATGGTTTGAACCATGGCTAAGGGCCCTAGGCCAGCCACAATTCAACCCACACCATGAACACCCGAAACTACCACCCGAGAAGCACCCTTGTGTGCGGGGGGAGTATTATTTCGCTTGCTGTCCCGTGTCATTCCAGTGGCCATTTAATTGACCATGGCATGATCTAGACATCAAGGGGTATGGTATGAACCGTGGCTAAGGGCTAAGAAGCCAACCAAGATCCACACCAACACCCAAAACCGAACACACACTACACATGCAGAAAAAAGAAAAGGGGGAAGGGGCTGTTATGCATGGTTGTTTTAAAACCGATGGTACCATGAACCAAGCCATGAAAGGGCTTCTTGGTCATGTCCTAGACATGCTAGGTAAGGGTTCAAACCATGGTTACAGGCCCAAGAGCCAACCAAGATTCGAACCATCCTTAGACAAACCAAATCCAGAATTTTCAAAACTCATTTCTGCACTATGGGGAGGTTGCTGTCATTTCTGAGTTTCCAGCGGGTATGTGGCTTGAACGACTGGACCAATATGTTCCTAACATGTCCTAGTACGTGTCTAAATGTAGGTTTGGGAGCCTAGGATCGAGCCAAACCCTGTAACAACAGAAATAAGCCAAACCGTGAGAGCACAAGAGAAAACCGAAAATCTGCACCTTGTTTTCGAAAATATTTGTCATGTATTTCGGTTTTTCCCTTCAAATTCGTGTACATATGATATTTAAAATTAATTATACGACTTGATTGAAGAGCAAGGAATGATAGAAACGTGCCTTGAAATTTTTGTTTTGAAAGACAAACAAACGAGCGACGACGCGGCGCGGAGGAGACGGAGTGCTTCGCTTTCTTACTTTTTCTCTCTTGTTTTTCCTTAGCTACCTCACGATTTTTTTTTTTCTCAAATGTGCTCTGAAATTTTCGAAATAATGGAGGGGGAGAAGGCTAGAAGAAATGAAGGGAAGTCTACAAGATAAATGGAAATTTGAATGGTAAAATGAATCTTTCTATCTTCTAGTTTGTGAGATAAGGAAATGGTTTAATATCAAAAGATTTTGAGGGATAATTCTAGGGTGCACTTGGTCGATATTTAGGTCTAGGAACAATGGAGAAATATTGCTTAATTAATTATTTGTTGGTGATTTAAAAGTGAGGAGAATATCTACCTAGAAAAAAGATTAAGGAAAGATAACAAGGAATGAGTTGTAAATCCAAATTAAATCTTTTAAAAAGAAGGGTGGCCGAAAATAACTATTAAAATTGGGTAGGAATATTTTTTAAATATTAATTAGTGGTGAATAGAATTTAGGGAATTATCTATCATGAAATGGATAGGGAAAGATATTAAATAAATGGTTTCTCAAATATTTTTCAATATTTAAATGGTGATGGCCGAAATTTTGAGTCTTAAAAGGGGGGGAATATTGCTTAATTAATAATTATTGATGAATTAAATTGAAGGAATTATCTATGCCATGAAAGGATTAAGAAAAGATATTAAAATGGAGAGTAGATAAATATTTTTAACCCAAATGTGTAGTCGCCGAAATCTTGATAAAAAAATGGGAGGAAAAATATTGTTAAATATTGTATTTAAAATCTTTAGAGTTTTATCTACCCATTAGATATTTTAGTGAATTAATAAATTAATTATGGCTTAACATTATCTTGCATGCATGGCTAAATCTTTAAATTACTTAAATAATTCCTTAAACCTTCTTTTACATTAAATTAACTTTTTATTTATCTAAAATAAATTCTAGGAATGTTTTCTTAATATTAAATTTTATCTCAATACTCCAACTCCAGTCCGGCCTCACTTAATTAACTGAAAGGATAGCAACTAAACTACTGCATGAAATAATTAAATTTAAAGAAAAGAATTTAAATACTCATGCAATAAAAATCATTTCAATTTAAATACTAAGAATTATGCATGGCTTATACGTAGTCTGATTTACGGGTTCTACAATCCTCCCCCCTTAAAAGAAATTTCATCCTCGAAATTAAAACTCACCGAATACCTCAGGATACCGACTCCTCATCTCTGGCTCAGACTCCCACGTAGCTTCCTCCTCTGAATGGTTAAGCCACTTGACTTTAACTCGCTTAACCAGCTTGTTCTGAAGTTCTTTTCATGTCTGTCTAGGATTTGCACTGGTCTCTCCTCATAAGACAGGTTCGGATTAAGCTGCAACGGCTCAAAATTCAAGACATGCGAAGGATTTGCCATATACTTCCTCAGCATGGAGACGTGGAACACATTGTGTACTCCGCCCAGATTCGGCGGAAGAGTTACACGATAAGCTAACGTCCCAACTCTATCGAGGATCTCAAATGGTCCAATGAATCTCGGACTGAGCTTCCCTTTCTTCCCAAACCGCATGACACCTTTCATAGGTGCTACCTTCACAAAAACATGGTCGCCGACTGCGAACTCTAAATCTCGCCGCCGTTGGTCCGCATAACTCTTCTGTCAACTCTGAGCAGTCCTCATCCTATCACGGATCTTGACTACTACATCGGCAGTCTGCTGAATAATCTCTGGACCCAACTCTGCTCTCTCCCCTACTTCATCCCAATGAATAGGAGATCTACACTTGCGGCCATACAGTGCTTCGTACGGAGCCATATCTATAGACGACTGAAAACTGTTGTTATAGGTGAACTCCACTAATGACAAGTTCGACTCCCAACTCCCGGAGAAATCAATAACACAAGCACGGAGAATATCCTCCAAAATCTGAATAACTCGCTCTGACTGCCCATCTGTCTGAGGGTGGGAAGTTGTGCTAAACAACAACTTCGTACCCATCGCCGAATGCAAACTCTTCCAAAATGAGGAAGTAAATCTGGGGTCTCTGTCAGATACGATAGAAACTGGAATACCATGAAGTCGGACTATCTCCCGGATATACAACTCTGCATACTGACTCATGGTGAAAGCCGTCTTGATAGGCAAGAAGTGCGCTGATTTGGTGAGACAATCTACAATCACCCAGATATCATTTGATCCTCTGACTGACTTCGGCAAACCGGTAACAAAGTCCATGGTAATATTCTCCCACTTCCACTCGGTAATAGGAAGAGGCTTGAGCAAACCTGCTGGTCTCTGATGCTCCGCCTTCACTAACTGACAAGTCAGACACTCGGAGACAAAACTTCTGATATACTTCTTCATTCCTGGCCACCAGTACAACGACTGCAGATCTTTGTACATCTTCGTACTCCCAGGGTGAATAGAGTACGGTGACATATGGGCCTCTGATAGAATATCCGCTCGAATGGAATCACAGCTAGGAACCCATATCCTGTCTCGGTATCTCACAATACAGTCACTAACTGAATACAAGACACTGCCCTTGGCCTCATCTCTCTACTTCCACTTTGCCAACTGCTCATCTGCTGACTGACCACTGCGAATACGGTCTAGGAGAGAGGACTGAATAGTCAAGGTAGATAGACGGGGAACTCTACCTCGAGGATAAATCTCTAGATCAAACCTCTGCATCTCAGACTGAAGAGGTCTCTGAATCGTCAAATGAGCCATCACTGCGACTTTCCTGCTCAATGCATCCGGAACTACATTAGCTTTACCCAGGTGGTAGCTAATGCCACAATCATAATCCTTCACAAGCTCCAACCATCACCTCTGACGCATATTCAGCTCTTTCTGCGTAAAGCAGTACTTGAGGCTCTTGTGGTCGGTAAAGATCCGGCACTTCTCCCCGTATAAATAATGCCTCCAAATCTTCAAGGCAAAAACCACGGCTGCCAACTCTAGATCATGGGTAGGGTAGTTCTTCTCATGAGTTTTCAACTGTCGAGAAGCATACGCTATCACCTTCTCATGCTGCATCAACACTGCGCCGAGACCGACCTTCGAAGCGTCGGTATACAGAACAAACTCACCAGGCCCTGGCGGCATGGACAAAACTGGTTCTGAGATAAGAGCTTGCTTTAAAGTATCGAAGCTCTTCTGACACTCATCGCTCCACACAAATTTCACATTCTTCTTTGTCAATGATGTGAGTGGAACTGCGATAGAGGAGAATCCCTGAATGAACTTCCGATAATATCCTGCTAGGCCAAGAAAACTGCGGATCTCTGATGCATTCTGCGGCACAACCCAATCTCTGACTGCTGCAACTTTCGCTGGGTCTACCTCAATACCACTGCTAGAAACAATGTGGCCTAAGAACGCCACCTTCTCCAACCAGAATTCGCATTTACTGAACTTTGCGAATAATTTATACTTCTGTAAGGTCTGCAAAACTGTGGTCAGATGTCTCCTGTGATCCTCCGGATTCTTCGAGTAGACGAGAATGTCATCTATGAACACTATCACAAACTGATCAAGATACGGCTGAAATACGTGATTCATGAGATCCATGAAGATCGCTGGCGCATTCGTCAAACCGAAAGACATCACAAGGAACTCATAGTGGCCATAACGAGTCCTAAAAGCAGTCTTCGAAACATCAGTATCTTTCACCATCAACTGGTGATAACCGGAACCCAGATCAATCTTGGAGAACACCGAAGCTCCCTGCAACTGGTCAGATAGATCTTCAATCCTCGGAAGTGGGTATTTATTCTTCACTGTAACCCTGTTCAACTCCCGGTAATCGATGCAAAGTCTCATAGAGCCATCCTTCTTCTTCACAAACAAGACTGCCGCGCCCCATGGTGAAAAGCTTGGGCAAATGAACTCCTTGTCAAGAAGTTCCTGAATCTGCTTCTTAAGCTCTGCCATCTCTGTCGGTGATAGTCGGTACGGTGCTTTTGAGATCGGAACCGTACCTGGCATAAGCTCAATGGAAAACTCCACCTCTCGCTCAGGAGGCATACCAGAGACGTCTTCCGGAAAAACGTCTAGAAAATCTCTGACAACTGGGACATCTGAGGCTGACTGACTGGGTGCCTCGGGGACAGATATAAAGTTGCTAAAAACGCTCGACACCCTCTATGCATGAGCTTCCTAGCCTGGACATAAGGAATAATGCGCGGTAAGGGAAAGTACCTGTCCGGCTCAAATAAGAACTGTGTCATCCCAGGCGGTCGGACTAGAACAGATCTCCGCTGGAAGTCTATCAACACTCTGTTCCGCAATAGCCAATCCATGCCTAATATGATGTTAAACTCTGGCATCAGCAATACGATCAGATCCGCATAAACGAGGTTGCCATGAAGCTCAAGATCTATGTCTCGGATCAAATTGGTAGCTGTCATCTCCTCTCCCGAAGGCAGTACTACTGAATAGGCTACATCTAGCCCAATGGTCTTAACTTTGAGAAAATCAGCGAAGACCTCTGAAATAAACGAGTGGGTAGCCCCTGAATCTATCAAGGCTTTTGTGGCTGAGCCAGCTATGAAAATTCTCCCNCACAAAAGCCTTGATAGATTCAGGGGCTACCCACTCGTTTATTTCAGAGGTCTTCGCTAATTTTCTCAAAGTTAAGACCATTGGGCTAGATGTAGCCTATTCAGTAGTACTGCCTTCGGGAGAGGAGATGACAGCTACCAATGTGATCCGAGACATAGATCTTGAGCTTCATGGCAACCTCGTTTATGCGGATCTGATCNCGGATGGCGGCGTGAGCATTTAGGACATATCGGATGCTCCATAGGCTTAGGGACTGCGCGTCCCCGCTGCTGCTGCTGCTGGCCCCTGTTCCTTGGTTGGCCGTGGAAAGGCCTCTTATTCTGCTGCTAATGCTACTGAGGAGGAGGGCGGTGCGGTACCTGGACTGGGCACTTGCCCTGACGGTCTCTCTCGATATCCTGCTGATCCTGCTCTGCGGCTAAAGCTCTGGAGACAGCTACCTCATAAGTAGTAGGGTCAGATACCCTAACATCACGGCGCAAGATCGGCCGTAAACCCACCAAGAAATGCATCAACTTGGCTTTAGCATCATTCGCGATCAGGGGCACAAAATGACAACCCTTCTCAAACTTACGGATGAACTCCGTAACAGTCAAATCTCCTAGCCTCAGACTAATGAATTCCGTGGTCAACCTGGTGCGCACTTCCTCAGTAAAATATTTGGAGTAGAATACCTCTGTGAAACGCGCACAACTCAGGGTAGCCAAGTTCAGGGCTACTGATGCTCCTTCCCACCATAAGCGGGCATCTCCTCCAAACAAGTAGGTGGCACAAAGAAATCTGTCTGCATCTCCAAGCTCCATAAACTCGAAGATAACCTCAAGGGACTTGATCCAGCCCTCGAAAATCATGGGGTCCGTCGTCCCTGAAAACTCCTTAGGTCGCATCTTCATGAATCTCTCATAAATAGCTTCGGCCCCTGTCGGTCTAGCTGCTACTGAGGCATTGTTCCCCGCAAACTGTGTGAAGAACCGGTTCATCCCAGCTAGCATCTGGGCATTCATGTCAAGTGGAGGAGGTGGAGGTCCGAATCCCCCCTATCCTTGATCCTCACCGTCTTCATGACGGCGCTCATCATCACCTCTCGGGCGTCCAACCTGGCGTCTAGGAGGCATATTGTTCCATATATAACCCATACGTAACCAACATGCATAATTCCATAATTTATTTAAATATAAATAAATACTGAACAATTAAAATCTGAACGTGAAAATACTTCATGAGAACATGCAGTTAAAATAATTCCGGCTTTAAATAAAATGCATGAATGTAAAACTTACAGACCGAAGACGTGACTTCGTGAGCTTCTCGAGCTCAGTAGTAGTGCAACTCTTTACAAGAACAAAGGCTCTGATACCACCTATAATGGCCTCTGGATTCGTGTTTGAAAATTTGCGGAAAAATTTAAAATTTTCTCTTTAACTAATTAAAATGCCTCATTCCTAAATAAACTAATAAATAAAGTTTGATATTCAAAATAGCAGCGGAAGTAAATGTTTGTTTGCAAAAAAATAATTAAAAATAATCCAATCAACGGGAAAATGTTTGAGCCTAAAAATAGTAAATGCTGAAAATGAGGTCCTTGGATTCCACTACTGCCGACCCTTGATGGCTCACAGGTCCCCGCGCTCGGTCCCGAACTCATCAGTACCTACAACAATCGAGTCTAATGAGTCTAAAGACTCAGCATGCATATATCGTAAATAACAAGTAATAATAATAAAATCGCATGCGAAGGAAAATATCATGTCATGACTAATTGTAATGCGTGCATCATTGAACTGAAATCGTATCATTAATAATTAATATTACGTGCATAACTGAACTGAACTGAACTGACCGGTAACTGACGACCGAGACCTGTAACGGACGACCGTGTGAAATACTAATCGTCTGATCAGACTAATGCTACAGTATACTGGGTGGTACAAAACTGAACTGACCGGTAACTGACGACCGGGTGAAGTAATAATCCCATGATTGTAAAGTGACTACAAGCAATATCGCATAAATCACAAAATGAATATTTTGCACGTAATATAATTAAAGAACATCATTAAATATCATGTAAAACTTTTACTGATTGGGTTGGATCGCTCCCAGGCTCGCTGCGACTAAAATCTAACATGAAAAATATGCAAATGATTTATCGTGACCAAGCTTTGTAATTGACTCCAAAAATGAGACATTTACGCCCAACTAACTTAGTATTTAATCATGACCCAGTGCCAACCCGAACCATCATCGAACCATCATTTAGTCATGATTAAAATACGTCTAAAATGATGAAATAATGATCCTAAAATGGTACAAGTCAAAACTTTGGTGAATGGAGGCCAAAACATGAAACGCTCTTTCGAGAGTCACTTTGGCACATTGCACCGTAAATTCTCGTACGACCTCTAAAATGATCCGAATCACAAACGGCCAAAAACATGACCTTCCTAACTTGATGAGGAACTGTCCAGTCCAAGATCATAGGCTAAAAGCCAACCAAGAACTCAGAATACACCTCTGAATCGAAGCACACTTGCTGTCCAGAAAATACAGCAGCTGTGTTAGCGTTTCCTTGCGTCGTTTGCGAGGCTAATGGCCATTGGGGCTTGAACCACCGACCAGAACCTCTTACCAACATCCTAAAAAATGGTTTGAATCATGGCTAAGGGCCCTAGGTCAGCCACAATTCAACCCACACCATGAACACCTACATCCGAAACTCCCACCCGAGAAGCACCCTTGCGTGCGTGGGGAGTATTACTTCGCTTGCTGTCCCGTGTCATTCCAATGGCCATTTGATTGACCATGACATGATCTAGACATCAAGGGGTATGGTATGAACCGTTGCTAAGGGCTAAGAAGCCAACCAAGATCCACACCAACACCCAAAACCGAACACACACTACACATGCAGAAAAAAAAGAAGGGGCGAAGGGGCTGTTATGCATGGTTGTTTTAAAACCGATGGTACGATGAACCAAGCCATGAAAGGCTTCTTGGTCATGTCCTAGACATGCTAGGGAAGGGTTCAAACCATGGTTACAGGCCCAAGAGTCAACCAAGATTTGAACCATCCTTAGACAAACCAAAACCAGAATTTTCGAAACTCATTTTTGCACTATGGGGAGGTTGCTGTCATTTCCGAGTTTCCAGCGGGTATGGGGCTTGAACGACTGGACCAATATGTTCCTAACATGTCCTAGTACGTGTCTAAATGCAGGTTTGGTAGCCTAGGATCGAGCCAAACCCTGTAACAACATAAATAAGCCAAACCGTGGGAGCACAAGGGAAAACCGAAAATCTGCACCTTGTTTTCGAAAATATTTGTCATGTATTTCGGTTTTTCCCTTCAAATTCGTGTACATATGATATTTAAAATTAATTATACGACTTGATTGAAGAGCAAGGAATGATAGAAACATGCCTGGAAATTTTTGTTTCGAAAGACAAACAAACGAGCGACGACGCGGCGCGGAGGAGACGGAGTGCTTCGCTTTCTTACTTTTTCTCTCTTGTTTTTCCTTAGCTACCTCACAAATTTTTTTTTCTCAAATGTGCTCTGAAATTTTCGAAATAATGGAGGGTGAGAAGTGATATGAATCTAGCCAGCCACTATGCGTTCAAAGAACCAATCCCGAGAGGACGCTTGACGATGTTGAATGTTGTCCTTCATCCAACCAATGAAAGCTTGGAAACAAGGCTCGAGGGGTTCGGGTTGCATAACAATCAAGTAGAGGATGAATTGGAGGCTTGCGTCTTAGCGCGTTGCGGGAAGCGCCTCGCGCCCGAGCGGTCACATTCTACCGCCCGAGCGTGAATAGTACAGAACTCTCGGCGCTCGAGCGGTCAAATCCTACCGCCCGAGCGCGAGCATTTTCGAGAAATATTTTAATTTCTTATTTTAGAGTTTTAATTATTTTTGCAACTAGATATTTTTATCTTTAAATATGCAATTTTCTATATCTAGGTTTTAGTTATCTATATTTAAGCTAGAATACCATGTAAACAATTTAACTTTTGTTCATTATTGATTTGATATCAAATTGTGAGATTCTCTCAACTGAAAGCGAGAGCTTTTATACACGAATCGGATTTACTATTCACGATACTGTTCCTCATCGGAATTACTGTTCACGTTACTGTTCACGTACTGTTCACCAAAAAAAAAAGGGTATACAAGATGCTTGATATTCAATTTCAGTCATTGTTGGTAGAATTTGGGAAAAGGATGGAGGAAGAATTTAAATCTTTGCGTGAAAGGTATGGGCGAATAGATGAGAGTGGGAGGATGAGTAAAGAGGAAAGAAGCATGGCGACACCAGCGAGGAGTTCAAAACGTGGTTATCAAGGTACATCGCAATTCTCACATAATTGTATTTCTGATATTCGATGTTTGTGGTGTCTGGAGGTAGGACATGATTTTCATCATTGTCCAAATGAGGATGTGAAGGTAGTGGTAACGATTTTATGTTTTAAACTATTTCCTTTGAATTTTTAAATGTTAGTTGGTTGTTTTTAAAATGGTGCAAGGTATTTTTAAAGTATATATATATATATATATGTGTGTGTGTGTGTGTATATTTCCCAATCGGCCGAATTGTGAGAAGTTTGGAAAAAAAAGAAAATATCTAACACAATTAAAGAAAACGAATAACAGACTTTTAAGTTTTATCATTTGAACTTCCATAAACAACCTTAGTGTAAATTACTTTTAGTAACATTGCTTTTTCTTAGACACTCTATTGCTTGAGGTCCACTGATTTTCTTTGATTCACTAAGTTTGACTGGGCTTATTCTGCACTTTTATATAT
>NC_133320.1:14653793-14667522 GCF_012295235.1 Primulina huaijiensis | reverse complement strand
TTTTTTTTTTTAAAGAAAAAACCGTCGGAAG
Source organism: Primulina huaijiensis (assembly GCF_012295235.1). Taxonomy (NCBI): domain Eukaryota; kingdom Viridiplantae; phylum Streptophyta; class Magnoliopsida; order Lamiales; family Gesneriaceae; genus Primulina; species Primulina huaijiensis. The sequence goes on along the minus strand of NC_133320.1, from coordinate 14,667,491 downwards.
CGGGTGGGTTAAGCGGATCCCTATTTATATATATAAAACAAAAAAATGCAGAACAAAAAAAAAACTAACGGAGGAGGAGACTAGACCAAGACCTCTGCAAAGACTATAAAATCGTCATATTATAAAAAAATAAATATATACTGCAACAGAGAGCCGGAAAACAGTAAAAATTATATAAGTTGATTACATAACATATAATTGAATTAACTGATGAATAATTTGCAAGCGGGAAAGAAAATATTGTTAAATTAAAATAGGAAAAAATATAATTTAATTTTGTAAGTTAGTATATTTCGAATTTTAGTCATATAACTAATAATTTGTTAAAATTTGGTTTTAAGACAATATTGTTAAATTAAAATAGGAAAAACTGCAATTTAATTTTGTAAGTTAGTATATTTCGAATTTTAGTCATATAACTAATAATTTGTTACAATTTGGTTTTCATTCAATAACTTGATTTGTTTTTTAGATTTGGTCAAACAAATCCATGAAATATTGTTTAACACTTATGATTTCCTGAGTAGCTCAACTGATGAGAATAAAGTTATATCACTCACGTTAAAATATATCGGAACAAAAACAAAGAAAAACAACAAATTTTTTTTCCAATTTTGAAATATTGGATGTCATTTTTCTTTATTTATTTCTTTTATTTTTTTTAAAATAGATTTTAATGTGTATAACATGAGCTTTATTTTTTTTCCATAAAAGTCATATATTAGAATATCAATGTCAAATAAGCAATTATATAATTTTAATGGCTTCCGGCTAAAAAAATAATAAAAATTTGAGTTACTTGATGAAAATAAAATTTTGATAAGTTACGAAACAAAAGAAAATAAAACAAGCCAATTTACAGAAATCACAATTTTTCTCTAAAATAATACCGAATTACTTTTTTAGTTTAACTTAATGACCCCTGTCAAATCTTTCTCTTGGTTTAAAAAATGAAAAATTGCTTTAAATAATTCGATGTACGAGATTTAATATAGAATTATATTTTGTGGTTTTTAATTGATACTTGTACTCGATATTTTTCAAATTGTCATTGTGGAAATAATTTTTTTTAGTAGATAGTGGAAACAATTATTATTGAGATGAAATAATTGTTCATTGTAAAAATATAGTGATCCACATGTGATATTTAGACTATTGTATCGTTGTAAAATTTTAATAATTTAAGTTACATCATTACTTCAAACTATAATTTTTGATAAAACGATAAACACTTAATAAATAATTGTCATTAAAGTATATATCACATATTCGATTCTCATTGATGTGCTCCGATTCCCCTTGGATCAAGTAGTTAGCAGCTTTCTAAGGAGCTATCGTAACGAAAGAATAAAAGTGTCAATTGTTGAGAAATGGATTGTTGAGCTATAATAGTTATTATACTATGAGAGCGATTAACACGTGTTATTTGGACTGCTGCGTTATTTAAAATTTCGAATTAAATAACTAATACTAATTATATTTTTGGTAAAACAAAAAACACATCATCCTACAATTATTTCATTTCAAACCCCAAATTTTCATAGAAAATCAACCTTCCAATATTTCAAATTACTTTAACACAATTATAAAACCTCTATACCAGTTTGTTTAAGGAGAACTTAAGAAATTTTTATGTGTGGAAGAGATATGTTTGAAAAATCATCCACATATTTTTTTTTATATAACAATATCATAGTTGAAAAATAAATTAAGGGTCCGCCTAAAATTAATTTATTCTTAAAACTTGACAATTCAAATGCTCTGAGTTCAAATTATTTTTGAGTTTTAATTGTGTATTGACTTAAAATATTGCACTTTTAGCTTTAGAAAACACAATAATTCAATAGCTGTTTGAAAAAAATAATAGATATTTGAAGTTTTCTTGTGGACCAATATCATATAAGTCATTAGGTGGCTGATGACTTTCCAAAACCATCCAAACTTTAAGTAAATTAAATGTAATTCTCATTAAGATCTTTAATTACAATTAACGATAATGATTTCTTGAATAGACTGTTATTTTATAATATTTTGTACATTTCATTAGTTGATTAATTAATTAATTATGTGTCTCATCATAGTAGACTGAATCGGATGGAAAAGTTAGATTTTAAACAGAGAAAATTATAATTTTGAATATTTATGTTTTTTTAAGTCTTGATCATTTATTTTATCATATTATAGTTCTACTTAGTTTTTTTTGTTAATTGATTTCTGCAATTTTAGTATTTTATCAGATATATTGCTAATGTGACACATATAGATCTCACATCAAAACTTTTAGTTAAAAAAATTCCTAAAATTATTAACGTTTCAAAAAATACAGGGCTAAACTTGAAATTCAACAATATAAATTACTAAAATCGCAAAATAGCACATGTAGGGAACCAAAATTTGCATTTTTCCTCTTTTAAAATGAAGTTTTTTTTTTCCCTTAAAAAACATGCATTTTAGAAAAAAATTTACTAGAGAAAATATATATGGTTTTTAAGATTTTATTCAATGTTTCTTTTAAAGTTTTTTGAAAATGTTTTGCATAGTTTTATTTTTGAAGCCGAATGCTCGTATATATTGGACAGCCCAATTAAATTAGTTTCTAGTCGGCCCACGAAAAGCCCAATAACAAACGTGACCCACCCACTCAACCGTAGCACACGCGCAGAAAATGCTATTTCGCCGCCATCTCTAAAACCGTACTGGTCGTGCATTTAAAATCTTGGCGGGGGAGGTGGCGGCGGTGTTTTTTTAACCCATCCTTGTACCCAGATCTTTCACTGAAGTCCTTGAATTTTGGTCTAGTCTGCCTTAATCAGCGTGAAATCGGTAATTTTGGTTTTGCCTCATTGGAAACCTAACCAGAGGCAGAGCGATTTGCGATGTCTTCAGCTCGATGGGGATATTTTAGAATAATTTCCGGCACGGTAATTGGTGGGATGATTGGATTCTATTATATGCATCGAGCTGAGCTTAAGTATAAGGTCTGCAGCTTTCATCTTTGATTTCTCGATCTGGGTCCTCTCCTTTCTCCTGAAAAAAATTAATAATTCTTTTTCATATGTAGGAAATGTGGAACGAGAGATTGAGGAAGTATGAGGAAGAGATGAATAATAAGAGGCAAAATGAAGAGAAATCCGATGAATTTCAAGAATCTTCGTAGCATTTGCTTACACCTGTAAATCATAATATTTCTAGTTTTTATTTTCCATTTTTGTTTGTTTAATTTTCGGAATTTTATGAAGCTTTGTTTTTAGATTGTGGGGGCACTATTGCTTCGCTTTCCTTTCCCAAAGCTTTTTTTTGAGTTGTCTGATGCATAAACATTGGTAGATTTGTCCGAGTTCACTCAGCAACATGATGATGCTAATAAGGAAAGTATAAATGTGTCAATTTCGAGTTAATTTTGTAAAATTTCGGCTCAAACTTGACTTAAGAGATCAAATTATGTGATCATTAATAACATGTTAGTAAGTCTGTCGTATTGACATCCTGATCTTTAGTTTGAGATGAAATCTGTGGATTTTTTATTTTTTTTAAAGATTTAGACGTAGATCCAACTCATTTCAAAAACTAGGTACACGAGAGAATTGTTTGAGGTTATATAACTATTTTAAAGTATTTTGTCCGGTCGATGTGAGATATTAAGATTTGTACATTACTCAACTCTAAAGCTCCGTCAAGAGGAGAGAATTGTTGTAATCTATGTATACAAAATTAGTCAACCCGATATTAGACATTAAACAAGATCAAATTTGAATGAACACTTCCCCAAATGTGCGCAACGTTCGGCAGGAGGAGTTGAGCTTATACTCTGTATTTGAGCATATAAACTATATAATTAAGATTGTCACTAGTTTGTTCATACTATAAAAATATTATATAAACAATCGTAAATTTTTTTTTATTTGAATAAAGGAAGAAAGGTGGATTTAAATCTATATTGAAACCAAAATATTATTAAAATATAAAAAATGATTTCATAAGTTAGAAAATTTGAAAATATTAATTTTATTTCATGTAAAGCTTGAGAAACAACAGACTCGAGCTCAATCAAGACTCAAACTGAATAATAAATCTCATTTAAAGTTTCGAACCTTTTTTTATTTAATCAAACTCAAGTGAACCAATTAACTGGTTTCATACTTCTTTGTGACATTATATCACAAATTTTTATCCTTAACATGAATCAATTATGTTCATATTTACAATAATAAATTATATTTGTACATAAAAATAAATATTTTTTATGAGAGACTCAAATAGAAGATTTGTTTATAAAATTGACCAATGAGACATATCGCAAAAATGTTTGTGACCCCTATATCGTCTATTAACATGGAAGAACTAGTGATATAGTTTGAAAAATGATTTCGCTCAAATACTTCTATTTTTTTTAAATTATTGTTTTTCAAAATAACATTCAAATATAAAGAGAGAGCATTCACGGAAAAAAAAATATACATATTGAGAGAGAGCAAAGATAAAAAAACAAAAGTCAAAGAAGTAATTTCAAATTTTTGATTTTTAATCTCAAGAACATTGTCGGGTATACTTATAATTTCAACTAAAATCGCTCAACTTTAAATGAGTTTTATCAGATAAACTTTAATGCGGTGGTCTTATATGATCAGCCCAACCTGGAACATAATTCTTCATGAACTCAAAATCCCTCAACTTTCCCCCTAATTTTGAAAGAAATGGCATGCTCAGCCGACTCATACCACCATTGTTTATCCTCCTACAATTTCAGATCAATTTTCATGTCCCGACGCTTCCTCCTCGATGTTTTGCTCTTTTACATGGCCGTTTCGCGCCAGGCTCTGGGAGAGAAGAGTAAACCTCAGCATTTGTCTTCTAAATGGGAGCTTTTGCACTTCTTTAATGATATCAGGATTAGTATGACTGTGAAGGCTCCCTTCAGCAAGCCTGTGATGAAGCAGGACCTGGAACAGAGGCTAATCAAATGCATAACTGCAAAAATGGCCAATAAAAGGGAGTGGAACTCTCACAACGGAACAGCTGCAGATTTTCCTTGACGTTACAATGGAACTCGGTCTCCGTTAATATGGGATAGGCTAGCGGTGGAGTGGATTGGTATTTGGGGGTCGGGGGTGGGAGGTCTGGTGGGTAATTGTGGTTGGATTGGTGGGCTTTAGACCTATTTTTAATCCATGGCTGGATGTTTTCCCTCTTATTGAAACTTGAATGGTAATTAATTAATTTATTTCTCATTTTATGCTTTGTTAGGATTTTTTTTGAAGGAATGTTTTTTTAGGATTTTGAATGCTTTTTTTTTTTTCACGAGGTTGTTACAAAAAACAAAAACAGATAGGAATGTGGTGTTGTTCATTAAATTCTTGGTTCTCTGTACTTCACAATTCATTTATTCTATGTTGTTTTGCTCTAACGGAGGCAAGGACTATTTTCACTCCTTTATCTGGTGTTCTTTTCACTTGTGTGTTATTGTTAAAGGGGACATAAAAGAGTTTCCAGTAGGTGTCGATAGGTTACACATTGTTGGGTAGCAGCAATTGCATTTGGTGTGGTATAACAACGATCCGAATGTGGTGTTTGGTCTTCTCCAGATTTAAAAATATCAGATTTAAGCTGTTACCATCAGTTATATTGTTTTACAAGTTGGCAAATTTTCAATGCTACAGGTATAATGATGAAATACATCTATACTGTGAGAGAGAGAGCCAGGTTCATGAATGCCATCCGTTGTGTTGAAGAACCTACTGACCCTCCAATATGTGGAAATTTGTCACTCACTTTGCGAGTGCATTTATGAGTGCGAAAAATACCTCTGCCATTCATCTTTTCCTTTTTGGCATCTCACAAATTTTCTAGATCACTTTGCATCTTACTTTGCTCCAAGTCCGAAATCTAAGTAAAGAAAAGACTATTTGAATATTTGACTCCCTTGTAGAGGGTTTTTATTGTTAATTTTTTTCTTCCATGTTGTCTGAACATAACTATTAAAGCTTTCCTAACACTAGCTTGCATAGAGGATTGGAATGAAGGAATTGAAGCTTTAGAGTACTCATGACTTACAATTGCACAAATTTAAATCTTAGAACCCAAAAGCACTATTATAGAAATTTGAGCTTTGTTTCTCTCAAAGCTAAATCAGAGGTGAGAAAATAGGTCTATACACTAATCATGAATAGAACCATTGTTCACGCTCAGATTTTTATTTTGATGCATTTGCATGTTTCAAGGATTAGTTTTACGAATGTTTTTTTTTAATCTCCCCCCAACCTCCAATTGTCAATGTGTTCCGTTCATCCTCATGCATCAAATGTAGTGCAAAGTTTGCTATTTTTCTGCAGGAGTATAGGCACATTATGAATTTAAAGTATTTCCTTATTGGCAAAATTTTAAATTAATGCCATTTAAATCTGTTTATAGTGATCTTTTTCTCTATCCATCTCTGTTTATGGCTGTATAATTAGTGCATCTGTAATCTGTAGCTTTGTTTACATATATTGGAAGTAGATTTATGCAATTTACAATTGGTCCCTTGTGCAAAATTTTCCACTTCTGTAATTCCTACACACATATTACCAAGATTTGTAGGTTGCCTACTAAATTACAGAGTGTAAGAAGGAAAATCCATAAGAGATTTGATTACGGAGTTTTCAGAATTCAGACCAGATTAATATCACACAATTTTTTGTTTAGTTTTATATTTTGGCAAGTAATTAGCTGGCATGTGCTAATTTCTTCTCTGTAATTATTTTAATTGTTTTCTCTATGAAATTAATTTGATAATTTTGACATTCTTGGTTTCAGTTCCCATTGTACAACCACTAATCACATCAAAGCGAAGAATTTGAGAATTTGTAAAATGATGCACTTGCTGTATCAGTCATCTAAAATATAAATATAATTCGCTGGAACGAAAAGCAATATTCATTTAGGGTACGAGAGACAAGGAAACGAGTTAGTCATTGAGGATGATTTCGTCATCAGTTCAGGTGATGTGGACACTGTTTTCTGCAGTCAAGCTATGATAAATTCCTAAAGCTTCAACAAAAGAGTGAATGAAGAAACAAGGTTGTTTTTATCATAGGAGGGCCAACGAATTTTGTGGAAATTTTTTGAATTGAAAGTCCCTAGTGAGTTTAAACTTCGTTCAAGAGCGGGAGAATATTCGTTGGGTAAAATGAGTAGAAGCATCCAATCAATGGAATCAAATACATTTGAAGTTAACGACGATGATCTGTTGGTTTCATCAGTGATAACCAACAAAAACTTCAGATGTTCCCAGAAACGATATAACTTGAAAAAAAAGAAATCCCCACCAAGAACAGTTTTATCTTGGTTAGTACATTCCGGGGTTGTTTCTCAGAATGAAGTAATTCAATATAGGAGTCCTACAAATGATGCTGTTGTAAAAGAGGGCATAGTAAAAAATGGCCACCTGTTATGCCTGTGCTGTTGGGAGGAGCTTTCCTTCTCTGAGTTTAAAAGGCATGCTGGGTTTGGATTAAACAGTCGATGCATGAATCTCTTCATGGAGAATGGAAAGTCGTTAATTTTAAGCCAACTTGAAGCATGGTCAGCAGAATACCTTGCTAGAAAAGCGCCCCTGGAAAAGGGTAGAGTTTTTCATGTTGGTGAAAATGATGAGTTCTGCGGGCTGTGTGGTAGTGCTGGTGATTTGGTTTGCTGTGACAACTGTCCATCTGCATTTCACCAGACATGTATGCTTGAACAGGTTTGTCTCAGCTTTCTTCACAAATTTTGGTCCATTGGATTTCTTCCATATTTTCTCCATGCATAAAAATATAGAGCTTAATGATGTCTATAATTTTATTCACGACAAGTGTTGCAGACATTTGTGAAAATGATTGTTTCCCATCATATGCACACACTTCCATTATTGCAAACATTAATGTGGCAGAATCTCTGTTGACTGTAATTATTCAGTTTTTTTCTTATCTAAGGATAAAAATGCACCGTCCAATTTTATGGTGAACTTCAGTTCTGTGGAAGTTAAACTTCATTCTTCGCCGAACAGTGTGTTATTTTTCTTTTTCTTGAAAGACTTGGCCATTGGAATTGTTAATTGGCTCATAAAGATGGACGACCCATTTTCTTTACTAAAAGAGATGCTGTACCTTCACTACATGAAATGAGTTGAAATGGACAAGCAAGCTTTCACAAGGATTTCATTGATGTCTGCTAGTTATTTTTATCTTTTGTTGCCGTGTAAGTCTACCAATATGATGAGCAATAATTTTCAGAGTAATAATTTTGAAATGTGTTAAAATTTTGTATGATTAATTCTATTCCATGTCTTAGAATTAACCCCTGTATTGCGGAAAATTTATGACATCATATATCATTTGAGGAATGTAACTTCATAGGCTCAAATATTTATGTTTATTACTTGTTCAAATGTGCTTGTACTCTCAAGATTTTGCATATAGAGATATTTATTGACGTATGATGTAGTTTATAATTATATGGTTTTTACCATGTCCTTGTTACATCGTGATATAATTATATGGTTTTTACCATGTCCTTGTTACATCGTGATAAAACCCCGCTTTAGTGGTGGGGTTTTTATTAAAAAATAAATAAAACTTTACACTCTTGGTTAAAAGAAACAAGGTTTTGTTTTGATGGTTGTATGCAATATTAAGTTAAGCTGCAGTAAATCAAAGTTCAGTTGAAGCTTGGTGGTTTGGTATTCTTTTCTAGAAATTAACTGTGATAAATATTATAAGCTTTTCGAAGTTAAGTGTTCCTTTCTCTCCAAGTTGAGGGCTAAATGAAATTTTATCAACAAAATCCTTTTAATGAGTCCAAGAAACAAGAGTTTGTAGTAATTCATATGCACTCCATTGTATAATTGCTTTATGGAGTGGCTCACTGTGAATATTCTTTTAGTCATGCATGTGAAAATATAATTTTCTCTTGAAATACTTGTGTATGGATTTCTTATATTAGAATAAATCCAGCTTTCAAATTTTGTTATCTATAGAGGACCATAAATTCTGCAAAAATTATCTTCTCTTGTGGATGCAAAAGAATTTGACGCAGGATACAATGCATCTGCACGGTCAAGTTATGGATTAATCTGTTTCCTGTGAAACAATTACTGAATATAGAACTCGTTGACGAAGATTTTGTTGCACAAATCGGGCACAGAACAGGAGTTTACAGTTTATTATGCCTCTGAAATTTATTAAATTTTTTATTTCTGTACTGGATAGGTACACCGTACATATGAAAATTCATTTTTTTGGGAAAATAACATGATTTATGATTTTGTTTGTACAGGAGGTTAACCCATTTATTTTGTTTCTCCAGGTGCTGCCGCCTGGAAGCTGGTATTGTCTGCACTGTTGTTGTCAGACCTGTGGAATCTTGGTCAATGACAAAGATGGAGGTCTGAGATGCTCCCTGTGCAAGCACAAATGTAATGTATTTTTGTACACCTCCTGTTTACTTGAAATTCTTTGATATTTTATTTCTCTGAGACATATCTTATGAATTTCAACATTTCATGAGCGAAAGAACTTAATTTCTTGTTATTTATTCTATCGCCAACCTGTTCTTCTTGTAGTACAGACAATGTTGCGAAATTTACTGGTGTTTTTCATTTTTTGAATCCAGATAACCTTACTTACTGTTACTTGTGAATAGATCATTACAGGTGTGTGCAAAGCCAAATTATGGATGGTGGGTTGTTATCAGACAGTTGGTTCTGTGCGCAAAGTTGTCACGAGGTAAGTCATATGTTTTATTGAAGCAGTTTATATTTTTATGATCTGCAATTCTGTTATAGGTAGTTGTAGCAAGGGAAACTAAGGTAATATCTGGATTCATTTGTCATATTTCCTGACATGTTATTCTTGAATTGCTTTTATAGAGATGGGCTGGATAATTTGGTGTTTGTTTAGTTTTTTCTTTGAATTATACTTTTTCTTCAACTGTAAATGTCAATTCATTTAACAATGCATTGGTTTAATGAAGCCATAGCGTACAAATTCGATTTTTTGCTAGAGTATAATATTATAATAGACAATTTTTGAAAAGTGATAAAAAATCGTATTACAACCACTTGAATTATATAGGGATATGTGAAAGTGGAGTACACATTTTGTTGGAAAAGATATGAAAATGAGATGGTAATGTTTGATTTCATTTCCGAAGATGAAAAACACCAAGGAAAATGAAACCGTGCATAGGTAAATATTCTAAATATGGGTTTGCGTGGTTTCGTTCTAAAATGGAACAAGTCTCTTATTGTGCTGTTTTGATCTGCTCGAATTGAATTAGCAATGTATGAATGTTAAGGAATAGGTGATAAAGTTGATAACAATTCAGCAATTCCCTTCAGCAGCATCCAGGTTTAAATATGAGCTTATCTGGAAAAATCTTAACTTCGTCGAATCATTTAATAATTTTTGCCTCCCATTGTTTCCGTTGTTTTGAAACAGCCAAGTTTTTTTTAGTAGAAGACTTCTAACTTTGTTCAAATCATCGTCTTTGTTTTGGAAAACTATTATGTGAATGAGCTTGTTTCCATAATTAGTCTCTCTTTCAACAATTGCTCAACCCACACGCGGGAACCGAAAACTATTTTTTGTCTTGTGCTGTGTTGTTGAATACTACATTATCTGGCACCAGTCTTTTACAAACGCAGTATCTGGTGCTTGCCTTTTGTATTTCTCATCAATAGTTAAATCATAGGAGTAACAGGCATCATAGTGTTTAAACCTGACCCAGTTGACCCAGTCATAGAGTGATCAGGGTAAAGATATCAGGATTAAGACCATTTATGAAGTGATCAGCCTTAGCTTCTTCATCGGATGCTACATGCGGAGCAAATCTCAGTAAATTCGAGAACTTAGCAACATAGTCCTCAATATTCAAATTTCCCTGCTTTAAATTTGCAAACTCGGCTCCCCTATCTTTCCTGTAAGAGGTAGGAAAGAAACGCTGATAAAATTCAGATTTAAAGATATCCCAGGTAACAATCGTACCTCGACTCTCTAAAGCTTTCTTGGTCATGATCCACCAACTTTTAGCAACATCCAATAACTGATGAACAACTAACTTGATTCTACGATCATCTNGTGAGACAAAGTGCTCAGCTATGAAAGTATGTGATGCACCAGTATCCATCAAAACATAAGCAGGATAACCTGAGAGAAAACAATTACCTGCAATGACATTATCTGGAGCATTATGTGCCTCATCCTCTGTGAGTGCAAAAACTCGACCCTGTTGTCTAGGTGGTTGTCCTACCCTGTGGCTACCACTCTGTTTGTTCTGATCTGATCGGTTTGACTGCTGATAGGAATGAACTGTAGGGTTCTGACGATTCTGGTGAGGTGTCTGTCTCGATGATCCCCCACTCTGAGACATATCACTGCCACGGTTAGGACACACTCGAGCATAGTGTCCCACCTGGTTACACAAGTGGCAAGCTCCCGAGATTCCTCTACACTGATCGGTATAATGTCTACCACCACACTGACCACAAGTCGGTCCTGAATAACCAGTACTCTGAACTGAACCAGACTGTCTCGATCCACTAAAACTCGAAAAATTACTGCCATGCCTCTTAAATTGCTTGCCTCTAGCCCGAAACTGCTCTCTTATGTTGCCACTGTTACCGCCATTATTACCCTGTCTGAACTGCTGTCTATAATGTGGCTGTTGGGGTCGTTGCATATACTGAGAACCTCTCTGCCTAATAATTCCGGTTTCAGCTCCCTTGGCTCGATCAAGAGCCTCAGCAAAAGTTTTAGGCCTTCCAGTATTAACCAGGGTAAAGATATCAGAATTAAGACCATTTATGAAGTGATCGGCCTTAGCTTCTTCATCAGATGCTACATGAGGAGCAAATCTCAGTAAATTCGAGAACTTAGCAACATAGTCCTCAATATTCAAATTTCCCTGCTTTAAATTTGCAAACTCGGCTCCCCTATCTTTCCTGTAAGAGGTAGGAAAGAAACGCTGATAAAATTCAGATTTAAAGATATCCCAGGTAACAATCGTACCTCGACTCTCTAAAGCTTTCTTGGTCATGATCCACCAACTTTTAGCAACATCCAATAACTGATGAACAACTAACTTGATTCTACGATCATCTGGATACTCAAGAGATTCAAATAATTGGTCCATATTCTCCAACCAGTTCTCACAGTCTAATGCATTCTCCGTACCCTTCAACATCGGTGGGTGCAAAGACTGAAATCTGGCTAACAGTATCTCCATCGGAGTCGGAGTTATATCCATCTGAGTATGAGTAGCACTGCCCTGATCTTGTGCCACTGGTACGTTCTGTCTATGTCTACCACGACCTCTACCTCGAGTAGCCATGTCTGATATACAATAGATCAACCACAGATAAAATCACAAAATCACAATCATCTCAATCTTGTATCAATCATCTCTGGCTCTCGAGACTCAACAATCTCAAAAATCTCGAATAAAGCTCAACAATATAATTTCTCAATTTAAATCATGTATTTCACATTATGGCACAATGAAAATGCTAACAAATATATCACATGATCAAGCAATTCGAACTGACTCGATCTACCCTTTCCCAAATATCTTACGCTCTGATACCACCTAATGTGGGGCACCGGGTCCGATATCTAATACTAATAATTATAATTGTCACACACCAAATGATTGAGTAAAATACATAATTTGTTGTTCACAAGCTTACATAAACATCGTCAAAATAATTTAATTGTCTCAAATGTTTGAAATATAAATTTTTAACATGCCAACATGAAGTAGTGAACCAAAGAATCCAAACATCATCACATAGCTCCTAAGACCCGAGAATCCCACTCTAACTCGTATCTCCTCGCCTGGAGCTGGACTCTGGCATCCCAAGCCTCGCCTCACCTACCGTCAAGCACATGAAAACAAGAGGTACCGGACATGCCGGTGAGTATAAACCCAGTATGATACAATCAATCACAAATGAGAGTTAAATTTTCAAATATTTCATATAAATTCATAAAGATGCAATATAATGCAATGCATGATCAGAAGCTGTGGGCTATCAATAAATCTCAAGATCAAGTGAATCATCTGGTCATAGGGTACCCAAGGGAATAGAATCACCCAGCAACATCCACCGACTCATCCGCTCGGGGTGGGGTGCTGTGTTCTACAATCCCAGGACTATGGTGCGCCTATAGAGAGTGTTCAGGCCATAGCAGCGACCTCCGCATACACTATGCCAACTCAACTATAGCCCCATACGTCCAACAAATCAATATATCAAGGCGACCTCCGCCATATCAAATCTGAATCAACAAGTGGCTCAATATGCAATGTCATGATGCAAATCAATATCATCATCTCGATATCATAATCAACTCATCTCAATACAACAATCATCATCAAATCACCAATAGTTCATCAAGCCATAGAGTTTTCAATTTAAAATAAAAATGATACTTTTACCTCGTATGTTATCGACCGTAACATACCTTTCAAATATTACCAAAAGAAGATCGAAATGTGTAGATGAGAAGTCTTGAACCTTTGAATTCTACTATAACTCAAGGACTTTGATCATCTATCAAAACAGAGTAATTTCTGTTCAAAATTCATAATTAGTTCAATACTGCTTTGAATCAAGATCCGTAAATTTCTTAACCTTAATATGCCATAAAAACATTCATTGAATCATTTCATCAAACACATAGC
>NC_133320.1:14521330-14653440 GCF_012295235.1 Primulina huaijiensis | reverse complement strand
AAAATTTCAGCACTGCGCGCGCTAGGGCGCCGGATCCTGCGCAGGGGCGCGCAGTATTCTGCCAAGAACGCATTTTTAACTTCAGAATTTGCGAAAGTGGTAAACTACAAAGTTGTAGCCCTATGTCTTGGCTTGCATCTCCAATTGGCCTCATGTCATTTGGAGATCTGAGTAAAAAGTTATGCTAAATCTCCCAACATGTGTCATTGTAGGAACGACGATACGCACGACACACTTCGAGGAGCTTTTGGCTCGTCTTCTCTAATGATTTGAACAAAACTCAAAACATGAAAGTTATAGCCTTATGTCATATATTTCTAATGGAAGTAGCCTCACATCAATTGGATCAATATACAAAACATTATGCTAAAAACCACAACTACTGCCACATTTTTCATACCGTTTCTGCACTTCCATCACCTATTTAGCTCAAATTCAACCTTTGATTCTACCCATCAATTATCTATTCCATTCTATAACATTCATTACCATTTATACCATAACATAAAGTCATAAACCATCACAACTAATGCCACAATATTTCAAAATTTGGGCATTACACATAGGCTCATAGCAGTGGGCCATTGGGTCAGTAGTGCAACCAGTTAACCGATGGTTGAACCAGCGGGTCAATTTTTGACAAGTAAAAGAATAAATATTTTTCTGTGTGAAATACGGTCATGATAATTAGCATTTACCGGATAAAAATTAAGCAAAAACCAGATTATGTACTCCTAATAAAAAATTAGTAGAATATTCTCAGTTATAAATATTCATTAATGGAATAAATGAATTAAACAAACAATAAATTCCGTTCATTAATTGTGATCATCCTTTCATCATTCGGTCGATTGATCAATCTCAACTGTAACCATGGTACCAGGAGGCGAGGCACCACTTTTCCGTTATGTGCCTTGGCCTATAGTCGGCGCGGACACCAGCGACACTCTCACCCGTCAACTGAGCCTTGGCCTTACATATCATCATATCCTTTCGATGAAAATTCGGTTGTTGGGTTCCCACGGGGCTTTGTCCATAAATGGGTTCCACAGGGGCTTCGTCCCTCACGAATCTCCGTTTCCTTACGGTCACAATTAAATTACTTCCTTCCAAAACATTTTTCCTCGTGTCCATAACTTTATAAAATACATGCAATAATATCAATTTCTTTTAAACCAAGCATACAACACATCTTTTAACATTTATCGTTTTCCATCATAAAATTTCATAATCTTTCAAAATAAACACTTTAACTTTCATTACAGCATTCAGGGCACTGCCAGGACGTCTAACATTTTTCAAGTGTAAATTGACCGTTTTGCCCCTGAAACCTTAACTTTCCCAATTTACCCTTAGACCTTAAAACGACGACCCAAATCCGTACAAACTTAATATAACACTACACCCATAAACATTTCTTGGACGTAAACTTAAGCTCCTCGACTAATTTCCCAATTCGTTTTAAAACTTGAACCTACGTTCCGGTTTTAACCTTAATCGACTCGAAACTTAGCCAAACTTTATCAAACTTGAGCCATAGCTTATTAACACCTAACCATACCCTATGCAACCCAAATCAAGCCATTTAGAACCCTCGGAAAAACCTAGACAACCTATTGAATTTTCCTTGCCCTTGTTCGAACCCTAGCCTTAGCCAACATCAAATCCATCGAGCCTAGCCCTTAACCATCATGTTCAGACCCTAACCAACCATCCTACAACCTAGACCGAACCCTAACCAACATCAAATCCATCGAGCGTCGATATCGTGTTGTGCACGCGTGCTACTGATGTTGGGCACCTTTGGTTGGCTTCATGAGCGATGCGTAATTTGGTTGGCTCTCATCCTCTTCTTGACCCTGGTCCAGCCCTACCTGTTGTCATGCACACATACAGAAAAGACAACAGCCGGATAATTTCGGTGAGAAATACATCCCAGTATAAACCATGTAAACATGCAATCATATAAAAATATATATAAAAGCATATAACCGCTATCATTAACATGTAGCAAATCAGCAAACATGAATGATATAAAACTGTAAATCAACTAGTCATCTCAGACTCGACTCAATCGACGCGTCATCTCAGACTCGACTCATTCCTAATCTAGGGATCCCGGTTCTGGATATTGACAAATATATCGAATCTCAGTCGATAGGAATGAATCAACCCTAAACGACATCGATATAATTCGTATATCCAGTGTCTGGGCGAATCGGCCGCAGAATTGACGAATCAGCCAAGGACTAGGCGAATCAGTGAATCAGCCGATGACCAGACGAATCAGCCGGTAACTAGTACATACATTGTCTATGAATCAATAGATTACAAACATCAATCTCATCAATTGCAAATATCAATGCAATAAAATAAAGTATGTGATTTAGGGAAACTCGAGTCAAACCTCACTCGTGTTGTGCAATCCCAACTCAACATTAATTTATACCGTTCACTCTGTTACTCTGACTATGTCGAAGTCTCTGATTCAAAGCCTGTCAATATCAATCTGGCAATAACAATATCGCGGGTACGGTATCAATACACCATTCAATCAATACTGGATATAATCAGAATTCAATCAAATTCTGTTTCAACAGCACAACGTCAAAATCTCAATATACCCAGCAATACCATATCAATCAGATCTCCATCCCAACACCTCATAATCGATAACAATTCAATTATGATATATAATCGACTCCAAAATTCATAACAATTTCATATGGTATCTGTTCCTCAATCCAGTTTTGATTATACGATGTCTAACATGTCAAGAACATTATATAGGAATCATATCAGATTTTGACAATATCATAATTTCAAAACATATCAGAATGTAGCAAAACTTACGTCCAGTTGTAGCCTACGTCGATAGGAACACAGTACCGAAGTCGGATTCAAAATCTGACGGACGGATCTTTCACAATCACAAATCTAAAAAGGCGTAAGGATTTTTTTCTCGTTTTTCCCCTGACCTTTCTCGATCTTTCCTCCTTCTGATTGAGGAATGAAAGCTTTATATATATATATATATCCAATTGCATGTAATGATACGTGTCATCATTTTTCACAACTTTCAGGCGGCGCTCGGGCGGTTAATCTTTACCGCTCGGGCGCGGCATCTTCTGTCCGACACATACTTTTGTTGAACACTGGCGCTCGGGCGGTCAAGAACTACTGCTCGGGCGCCAGACGTTCTGTCCAAAACATGCTCTTGTAATGCATTGACGCTCGGGCGGTCGTCTTCTACCGCTCGGGCGTCACAAGTTCTGCCCAAAATTACATAACTCATATGTTTTAACCCATTTGGTCTCGGAGTGGTCCAACTACACTCACATCAATTCATGATCAATAAATCATATCAGATTACGATAATCAATTTCTCGGGCATTACAATAAGCGTGAGCTTTGAAATGTTTAGAATATGAACAGAAAACTTGTAAAGATTTGAGCAGAGTAACAGCTTGGTTAATAAAATAGTGTTCATGTTGTTTCTGTGTTTTTTTGTTTTTTTTTTTCAGCTGCTCTTCTCTGTTATTTATAGGCTTTGCTTCCAACGGTAACAATGAATGCCATTTGAATCTTTCCATCCGTTGTTTGGCACATCAATATTTTTCTGACAATCGTACACTACAGCGTTTCTGAAATGCGGCGTTCCTGCTGCTCTTTGTACAAACTACAATCTGTCGGTGATTGGGTTACGTCCTTTTCACTACTGACGTGTATTCCTTTTAGTCGATAGGATAAGTTGATTATTCTAAACTTATTGTAATGTAACTTATCAGTTTCCACCTGATCAACCAGTTACCTACGTAGTTCAGTTAGCTGGTTCAGTTGCCTTTGATTATCTGGGCACTAATCATCAGTTATGGGCAACCGATAGTTTGTATATTTTAGATCAGTTTCTTTCAATCTTCTTGATCAGTTAGTCCAATTTTTTAAACGCTCAGTTTGTCAAACTTCCGAAATTTAGTTTCCAACACTATCCTTGCAAGCTTTTGACACTTTACTAGAATTTAAACTCAATGCACATACATCCTTGTTGCCACTAAATCCCATCAATTTGACAACTTGTGAGAAATCAAAAACAAAACTTTTAAGCTTAATGCATGCAGTTTCTCACCACTTCCACATCCATGAAACTTAGAGAAAAAAGTTAAATATAAGTCATATCTTTTAAACACCGTTTCCGTAGTTCTTCCTCTAAAATATTGAAAACAAGACATTATAGAATTAAGATTTGGAAGCAAGACATACTCTTACCTCACTTTGACTGATCCCGAAGTCATACAGATTAACCCATGACATTCTTCCATCACTAAAGCATCACTTCAGCTTTACTCCTCCTCCGTAGCATACATATTAGGAACTCCTTCATTTGCTTATTCACATTCCAGCGTATATTGTTCCATATTCGCATAATCAATTGGTGGAGTATCATCAGTCTCAACTTTGTCAACTTCGACTTACAACTTTGAATTCACAATCAACTGCAACTTTTGATTCATAATCAACTGCAACTTTGGATTCTTCACCGTCTCATTTTGACATTGGCTAATAACATGTCCAATTTCTAGACACAAACATATAATATCACAAGTACGAGCATTTGAAATTTTAGATGTACCTTGATAAATGATATCCATGCTTGAGAACTTCATGCCTTGAATCGATCATGGCCTAGCCATGATTTTCTCATCCATGCTCGACCTCCATGTGGAAGCAAAGGACGCTTCATGCAAGTCACACCCACCTCTTCTATCAACTTCCTTAGGATATTGATTAAGAACAAAATGTTTTCTCATCACCATTTTCATCTCATCCCACATGACTATAGGATTCTCTCCACATCTTCTCCTACCCAACACTAACTGATCCCACCAAGTAATAGCATAGTCGGCAAACTCGCTACAAGCTCGTCTTAGCTTCTTAGCTTCCGAATAATCTTGGACCACAAAAATACACTTCATCTTTTCATCCCAATCGAGATACTGATTTGGATCGGCTCTTTCATCGAAAGATGGAATTGTCATCTTAACGCCACTTACTCTATATTTTTCCCGACTTCTATATCTACTACTCTTATCACACCGCCAATCATCATCCTAATCCAGGCGTGATTCTATCCACATCGACTCTTCTTTCTATCCTACTCAACTTACCAATACCTCTCCCGTAGAGGCCTAAACTCCTTCTCCCAAATTCTCCCCAACTCTCCAACCAATGTTTGAAATTTAAGATCATCGGACATGTTGTACCTGCAAGAAAAGTTAGTATAAAAATAACAAGAATATGTTTCTCACCCAAATCTCACAAGTCACTCCAAAGAAAAAAATCACTTTTTTTTATCTTCCAATAGTTATTCAAACTCCTTTTACTTGTAGGCATCACTTCAAGAAAGAAACACCCACACTCAAGTATTTCACTCAAATTTGAGAATTCTCTAGAAGGTTACTTAGGCTTTGTAGCTAGTGTGCATCAAACTTTACAAGTCCAAACTTTTAGGCACTTGAAAATTGACTCACGTTAACTGCACAAAAACAAATAAATTGGAAGGATTTTCCCAATAACGTGAGTGTGACTCAACACTCGAAGAAAATTTTCCAATACTAGATGCTAACTCAAAGGGAATTTCGATCTCTATTATTTTTTTTTGTAAATTTCGATTCTCTTCTTTTTTTATCAAATTTTTTTTAATTGAATTTCTTTTAATCAATTTTTTCTTACAATAACAAGAACTATTCTCAAGAACAATTGAAAATCCCAAAACAAAAAAAAATCAAACAAATAAGGAAAACTTTGAATGCAAGAAGGAAACTTATATCAACAAGGAAACATTCGGTATAATATCCCTTTCTTGTAGTGCAAGCTTCGAACTTCTCTCTTTCTTTTTTTTTTGTTTGAATTTTAACAATTTTTTTTTTGACAAATTGCACGACAAGACAAGAAGAAACTTATGCGACAAAAAACAATGAAGAAAGACTAAAGAAAATTCGAGAATCGCGAGATTCACGAACACCAGAAGACTAGAATACAAGATTCCTAATAGAAATCTCGCGACGCAAGAAACAAGAACGTAAATAAAAGAACAAAGAACAAACTCGATATGTAAAACAATATAACTTACTTGAACCAAATGAACCTAAGCTCTGATAACAGATGATATGATTCCTCGTGAACGTAAAAAGCAAACTCGAATATTTGGGTGAGATCGAGCCCTCAATCCAAGAGCACAACGAATCTTTAGTTTTATCCCGATCGTTGAAACTGAGTGTTTTGTGATATTCACATCTAAACTATGAAGCTTAGTAACAAATAACACAGATATAACAATCGCTCTTGAGAGAATCTTCAAAGAACTCTTCTTTGAAAATTCGCGTGAATAACAATTGACAAACGTCACAAAGCAAGAAACTTTGATAAGTTTGATTTGAGAAACACACAAGGTGTAGCAAAGCCAAACTTTAAATTGAGAGAAAAAACTCTAAAACTATCAATAATAATCTGTTCTCTATTCAATATTACGTGTTTATATGTAAAACAAAGCAAGAAAACAAAGCCAATCTTGAAAACTAGGGTTTCTGAACTATTTCTGCTTCGTGGCACATGGGTGCACATCGATATTGGGTTGCTGCACAGATGCTATTGATAATGGGCAATTTTGGTTGGCTTTGTGATCATAGTGCACACCAATTGTTGTTTTCCGAGGTCATTTTGCACTCGAATGCTTGATAGCTCGATACGATTCCACTAAGTGTTTCCTTGAACTTCTTTAATTGCTTGAATATACTTGATACTTCACTTTCAATCACCATTAAGCTCTCACAATCTTGATAATATCTCTTGAAATCTCTTTCACTAGTTAGCATGTGATGCCCTGTCAAATTCACATCAATTGTTGTTTTATTTGAAACAAGTGTCATATTGTCATCTTTATCTCACATGTCCTAAAATTGGGGATAGTTGAGTCTTGAAGATTTAATGTTATCTAGGCTATCACATAATTATAAATATGTGGCTGATTAAGTTATAAAATAATCATTGAGGTTTTTCAGAAATCGAAGTGTTGTGAGATTTCAGGGTTCTCTCCTAAAATGAGCCTCGATCTCCACAATTAGACAATAGCGAAAAAGGTCAAAGAATCCACAAATGGGATAAGATGCGGAGCCCAACTATAAGCCTATTGATCACTCCATAACACAATCTATAACTCGGGACCATAACAAATTTGTATTAGAGTCAGTTGTCATGGAGATGTGCACATTCTTCAACAACAATGAGGCTTTTTTGAAGATGTACCAAGAAGACAAATCCGTGAGTGAGGAACGATAGCAAGGCCTCCAAAGCCAGGACAAATGCCTAAATATTTATACACCATGATGTTGTTACAAAGCTAATGGGAGTACAACATTGACATAAAGAGCAAAATGAATCTCTCTTATTGTTGAATGCAGTATTGATGTTGTTCACGGAACAAAACAGGTTTCACAGCTTTAATGGAAGACGTGAGAGTGAAATAGCATGTATCATGGATTAATTTGTTAAGCTCGAACTTGAAATTCTTTTTTCAAATTTTTCCAGATCTACTCTGGTCTTGAATCTCGGATTGGGTTGATGAATCATCTGTCTAGTGGTATCTCTTGGACCCTTCTGAAGTGCATCGATGGCGACCATAAAGCGCATTCTTCTAAGCATTTTGTTGCCTTGAAGGCAGAATGCAACTCAAAGTTAGCTGTTGCCATCAAAATTATGGAAGAATGCTTTCGGCCTATGGAGGATGAAGATACCAAGATAAGCATGATACCTCAAGCCATATACAATTGGGGGTAACTGCTATTACTGTGCATACCCTCGATACTTAAGTCATAAATATGCTGGCTTTTCCTTGTTCCAACTCCCAGAACTAGCTCATCTTGTTCATATTTCTTGACATAGGCATGAGTGAGTAGTTCTACTGTTTTTCTTATCTTCTGACTGTAGCTATTGTGATTTGTGACTGACTTATCCTGCCACCATCATCGGCGTTTTCGAGTAAACTAGATCTTTATATTATTGGTAGGCTGTACTAACTGATAAAGGCATGTATATGTACCACTTTTCCTTTTAATTATATTCATCTCTTAAAATTTTACTTATTCATCTCTTAAAATTTTACTTTTTGGCATTTGCTAGTTGTATCCATGTATTAAATATTTGTTTCAACTCAAGTTTCAAATAGTTAAAAATTGATAAAAGTTTCGAAAAGTAAATGGAAATATTTTGGGTTTCGATTTCTTAATGCTTGACTAAAGAGAAGCAAAAAAATACTCCTATATCCAATTTCATGCAATAACAATTACTAGTCTATATGTAGATGAAATAGTCTTGTATAGGGGGGAAAAGGTTACAGCAATCAACAGAAAAATAGCAACTAAATTGATTTTTTTTTGGAAATTTGGAGTAATTCAAGGGTTCAACCCCTACCCTAAGCTGGAGAATAGATATCAGGCGTGCCCATTTTTTCCTTCATGACCAATGAGGATATCGACTTCCTAGTCCTCGGGTAGTACTTATTATACTTTACCATTTTAGTCTTGTGCTTGATGAAGTTTCTATCAGTCTTGGCATGTTCCATAAAAATCATGCTAACATGACTTTAAACTATGCTAATGGTGAAATTGTTATCACTCTTGAGCTTTATAGGACCTACCCTTCAAGATTGTATATTTGGTATAATTTTTTCTATTGATCTATCAAAACTTGTGCAACTGCTTGATACTTGGCTTTTGCATTGCTTTTGGTTGTGATTGGTTGCTTCTACTTGTCCAAGTTACAAGATTTCCCCATTTCACATAATTTCGGATTGTGTATTTTTTAAGTTCGGATTATGCAGCCCACTATGCCAAATGATTCGATCTCTTTGTTGTCATTCCTTTTAAATATTTCAGTTGGGCATTGATCGAAATGTGACACCTAGACCGTTTTATAATTTAAAACATTTGAATTGCATCCTTATCACCAACTATAACTTTTTGATAAAACGACAAACACGTGATCTTGCAAGTTGTATCAAAATGAACATGACATATTTGGTTTCCATAAGTTGCAGATTAATGAGTTATTGGGAAATTGTTGGAGAACATTAATCGCCCAACTGATCGAAATGTAACCTTCTTGAGTTTTTATACAATTTAAATTATTTGAAATCACATAACTACCACTGATTATGATTTTTGATAAAACGAATATCATGCAATTAAACAATATTTTTTATGCTTAGGGTATCCTCAAGATTTTTAATAAGCAGTCAATTGATTCTAGGTTTCTTATATGGCCTGAGCGCATGCCTTGACTTATCATTCTCGCACTAAAAGAAAGGGACAATATCAAGTTGAAGACTAAGAGATTTGTCAGTTTCCAATTAACTTTTGGTGTTACTGGAAGATCCTATCCACTTCTTTTATGTCTCCAATTTCTTTCCCGGAATGTGCTTGTCGCTTGTAGTAATAATATTGTTTGTAAACTTTTTGATGTCTTCATTTCATGTAACAAAGAATTCCTAGTTCCTTGTCTTAGAATTTATTTTTTTAGCAAATTATGCGTTATAATGATGTTATCCATATGCACAAAAGAACGAATATCTTCCTAATCAAAGCTTGATTTGTGGACAATGTGTGGTCAGCCTGACCTTGTGGTATACTGGAAATTCCTCTAGTACGAACTGAAACTAACAAACTTTGCCTTTGGAGATTGTTGCAATCCACAGAGAGATTTTTTAATGTCCAGATTCATTATTACTTCCATCACCAAATTGTTTGGAGGGAATCTTCATAAACAGTTCTCTAAGCTTACCATTTAGAAATGCATTTTTATCTCCGTTCGGGAAAGTTGATGTTCAAGTGTTGAGAAGGTGTTTTAATATCTTACGTGAGTGTATGTTGGCCATAGAAACACTTTAATATGCTCATGCATGTCTTCCATCCTGGATCCAGCAGAGGACTTCGAAAATTCCTACTATATACTCTCCACCTACATTAACTATTAAGGCTCAGCGTTCTCCTGTATTCAATTTTAAAGAACAAGGGATTACAAAAAATTAGAGTATGACCCCTCCTAAATTTAAGGATCCTAAAGGGAAACTGGAACAGTCTTAACTAAATGGAAAACTAAAAATGGGAACAAAATAGGTTAGTATAAGAAATAGGGAAGTTTTGACTAAAATAGGGAAGTTTTGACTAAAACTAAATTTTTTAGGTATTTGGGATTAATTCAAGTTCTCCTATACCTTCTTGCTTTTACATGATTTTACAACTTGATAACTGCCTAGATGTCCGAAAAACAGCTTTGCTTCACCTAAAACTGAGACATAATTTTTTGGGAGAAATTATCTTTACTTTATAATTATACTTGAGCATAATAGAGCAACTTCTTTTGGTATGATGGAGAAACCAATTTTATTTCCAAATTTTCCCTTACATTGTAGTTGATTTGATTTCATGTATATATTAGTAATTTGAAGCGTGTCTCATCAATTTGTTTCCATATTTTTCTCAACTAAATATTATAGGTATGATCAATTACTTTTCGATTTGTTTATATATCATTTTAGATGAGATTGTGTGGATCAGCTTGGTTTTAGAGATAGAATTTCTCCTTGTTCCTACATCTTGAGTTTGGTTCAAGAGAAAGACTTTCTTCCCTGGCCACCTTAATTCATGGGTATGGACCCTAATAACATAGTCGTATCATCTGAACCCCTCTGGTATGGGTAAAAGAGTCTTTCCACCATGCCTGAGAAAGAAAGAATACATTCCTCACGTCTGCGCAGGCCTATGGGCTTTCTAAAGCCCCTTTCCTGTTGTGGCTTATCATTTCAAAAGGGCTTGCTGAGCTTCTTTATGTGACAGACATCGTAAAATTAGTCTGTTGAACAGTTGCTTTGAGTCCATGCTTGCAGCTGTGCTCTGTGAATTTTGGGCTTTGTTACTCATATTTTCACTCTTGTGCGCAGAATAATTAATTGTGCTTTGATCATAACATGTTTCATAGTTAAAAATCATGATAATTTTTTTTCTTTCAGATCACAACTTCCTCGTTTTGACTACAGTGACTTTTATGCCGTGATTCTGGAGAAAAATGACATTATAATGTCTGTGGCATGCATAAGGTAATTCAATCCATCGGTTCTTTTTTTATTTTACAGTTTGCAAATAGCTTTTAGTAGTTTGTTGAATGAGCATGTTAGAACACCTCATGTATGACACCAGATTTGCTTCCTTTTTCATGTCTAGCACTTTTATTACTGCTGATTTGTGCTTTGCTTTCTATCATTGTGGAGTCAGACACGTGCTCTCTTCACTTACTCATCTTCTGCAACCCTGCTTCTGATGTTTTTAACTGCGAAATTTTATTTAGACAAATTACATAATGCATTTTTATTTTTGATTTCCATCTTGGAAGTTAAGACACACAATGGTAGTATAGATTTATGCTATAAATCTTATATTGGTTGTTATTAAATCTCATGTAAGCATGCGAGGCGTGTAGTAGAGAATATAGTATTAGATATTTCAGGATGCATTAAAATGGTTGTATTCACAAACTTGACATCTCGGCCTCTGTACCATCCTACGGTGCCCAAGTGTAAATATATCAAGACTCTGCACTCTATTCCATAGGTAATTTTGTCTTTCTAATGCTTCTCCATAGGCATATTCATTTGTCAGACTTAAGTAAATTATTTATATATTAGGTAACATATCAATGATCCATCCAATGTATGAAAACATGGGTTGAGCAATTAGAAGAGGGGATATAACACCAATATGCAGTAGATTCAAAATGATTGTTTATAGCATGTATTTGCTTTGCTAATTTCCTAGCCACGTCCCACCTAAAACATTACTGGGTAAAAATCTCATTTGACTTGCAGAATCCATGGTGCAAAATTGGCAGAGTTACCTTTCATAGCGACTTGCAAAGAACACCAGGGCAAGGGAAACTTCAGGCTCCTTGTGGAATCAATAGAAAAGGCAATATATCCATTACGAATTACTCTCTTGCTCTGGCGGGAAAATATCTTTGATTTGTGCTATTATCTTTTATTTTGTGATCATTATGGTGTTTGGTTGCAATGAATTTGAGAAGTTTTCTGGTTTGTATGAAGCTAATTTGTGTTGTAATGTGTGTAGATGCTAAAAACTTTGAATGTTGAAAAGCTACTCGTAGCTTCCCATTCCGAGCTAGTGAGTACGTGGATGGATTCCTTTCATTTTCAACACTTGGAAGAGGAAGAGAAACAGAATTTATGTAAAGTCAACCTAATGGTACTTCCTGGTTCAACATGGCTTAAGAAGTGCTTGTAGCAGGACTCCTTAAATATCGTTATTTTCATTTTCATGATCATCAATTCATCGAGAAACCTTCTCGACGGATCCTTTGGAACCTTCCTTCGCTTCTTAATGACTGCCTTTCCAGAGCTTTTTTCTGTTGAGTGTAAGCAAATGCTATATCCTGTACATTTTTTTTTTTATTATTGTTAACAATGCCTAGATAATTTATGATGTACGTTTCCATCCCCTTCTGCCAGATTCACAAAATGGCGGACTAATCACCAGAATCGAAACTCTTAGTGATCATACGACAACTTCTGGCTGTTTAAGAACTCTCGATTCACCAGCGACGACAACACAATCTAACAGTTAACTTTTGACATATTGAGTTGATAGGGTAGCTCAAATTAATCCTTAGATGATCTGATAAATCTGACAGACGTAATCTAAGATGAGTATCTTGACATGTGATAGCTTGAGGTGCTCGAAGACCTTGGAATAATGCAGATTCCGAGAATTGTTGTATCTATCTCCTGTCTTGAGTCTGCATATATAAACAAACTCCAACGGTCGAAAATAATTTTTCAATTATCATCTTACTACATCTCGACAGAATGACTTTGTCGCTTTCAATTATATCACACAACATTAAATGCACATTTAATGCTTCTTTGAACTTCTAAAAAGGCTTATTTTACTTTAGACACTTTGGGAAATATTTTGTCAATCGAGAGTTGGTAGGATACTTTTGCTTTGATTACTTTGATAGGCTTTGAATGGTTCGAGTTAACTTCTAAAATGACTGATTTTACTTTAGACACTTTGGAAAATATTCTTTCAATCGAGAGTTTGCAGGATATTTTTGCTTTGATTACTTTGATAGTCTCTGAATGGTTGGAGTTAAAATATCCACTTTGGTATGCTAAAGTCTGACCGATTAAACTTGAACTCTGATATATAGAACATTTCAGTGGACCGATTTGAAGCAGATTATCTAGATTATCTTCTGATTTTTTGCATCCTGAACTCTTTATCTTATGATGAGTAACTTGAGTTGTCCAACGATTGGAAATCTTGTAATACAAAGAAATTGGTAGCTGGACTCCTGAAACAACACGATCTTGTTATTATCATTACCAAAACTTATGGTAATTTATATTATAACAATTTCCTCTTTTGATAATGAAAAAACCAAGCTGCAAAACTAGATACATATGTTACAGATAAAATGTTGGAACATCTTAAGTTTTGGTGATTTAACAAGGTTGCTGATTCAACGAATAATTACAGAGCTTAATCTAACTGAATTCAAGAAGGAAAACAGAATATTAATAAGATGATGTTTTCTAAAGAGACTAAGTGATTACAGAGCCAGACTAATAAAGCAAAAGAAGTATACTAATAGCCAAACCGATTCAAGGAGCCTGACAGTCTATCTAAAATGGTCAGTCAGTTCAAATCCAAATATTCCCTGAAAAATTAATATAATAAGTGATAAAAGATCAGAGTCCAACTAAAATAGCGGATAAATTTTTCCGTACCAACAATTACTGAATAGTAACAGAATGTCAGGTTCATGCGCACTACCACGATATGTCAGAAAGGACGATAACATAGCAACGACGACATCTGTATTTTGAAACATATATATCATTTTAAAAGATTATCATTGCAGATTAAGATATAAATTGTGACGTCTGATACTAAAATACTACTAGAAATTTTTTTTATAAAAAAAAAGCTCTTTTCAAAAATTTATTCAAACACATGCATGCAATAAAAGCTGTCGATCTAGCATTTTAAAAAGTCATTCAACTACTGAATAAAAATACTTCAGTTAAATAAAAATCTAAATATCATCTCAACTCTAAACTACTGTTTTAAAAGAACTCAAATACTGTATTCAAAAGCCTGCCAGATCATCAAAATATGGAAAGATGTGAAACGTAGAAAACATAATGTATCACTCCTGACTCATAAACATAAAGTGTGGAAAACGTAAAGTCCTCGGGTTATTGTGCGCGCTCCCAACTCCATCTACTCAGTCTTCGGCGCCTCCAGTCTCTACCTCATCATGCTCACCTGCATCAATCACACCTAGTGAGTCAAAAGACTCAACACACCTGAACCGTTATAACAAATACATATACATATCATGCGACAGTGAAAAAGTAATGTAGTTAAAATAAACTTCATGATCTTAAAAGCATGAACTTAAACATATCGTAACATAAACAATTCAAAACATATATCATCGTGTAATCATATACGTGTTCATTCTCCTTTATTAGCAGCTCTAATTCGATGGATCCATCTACGTATAATCGCGGTACCCGATGGCGGGGAAATCAGCGATAGTTTTACCCATCCACCGAGCCTTGACCTTACATGTTCGCGTTCATATTAATCACAACAACCTCCTCTCCTTCAAAACATGTCATCGTATTCATCACTTATAAAAATCATACATATACGTACATTTTCTTAAAACCAAGCATGCAACACATTTTCATAAAAATTCATGTTCATAATAGTGTTGGGTGCAATAATTGTCTCTGTTTGGTAGAGCGATCGAACCGTGGTGCTTGTGCTGCTGTGCGGTTTAAAAGATTTGAGTTACACCATTACCACTAGCTATAGCTTTTGGTAAGCGGCAAGCGCTCGTTCCTACAATTGGTATCAGATCCAAGGTCACGGGTTCGATTCCCATTGATTGCAATGAGTGCAATTATTGGGAGGAAGATTGTTGGGTGCAATAATTGTCTCTGCTTGTGTAGAGGCCCGTATTTCGTACTTGAGAATTTGCGGAAAAATTTAAAAATTTCTCTTTAAATAAATAAAATGTCTAATTCATAATTATACTGATAAAAGAACCAATGTTTAAAGTAGCAGCGGAAGTAAATAATGTTTTCAGAATAACAACTTAAAATAATTTGACAAAATAAAAACTGAGTTTGGAATAATAATAGTAAGTGCTGAAAATGAGGTCCTCGGGTTTCTACTACTGCCGACCCAAGCTGGCTCACTGGTCCCCGCCCTCGGCCCCGACCTCATCAGTACCTACAACAATCAAATCTAGTGAGTCTAAAGAATCAGCATGCATATATTGTGAAATAACAAGTAAATATATAATAAAATCGCATGCAACTTCAAAATATCGTGTCGTAACGTAAACATAAAAATCGTGTCATGATTAATTATAAATACGTGCATAACTGAAAATCGTACGTAAAATGTTTGCTCGATAGAGTCCTGTCATAAAATAGCGTATCATAATTTTCTGTTGAGAATATGTTCTATGCGAGTGGCCCATAACATAACGTAACGTAACATAACATAACATGAATCGTCTGATCAGACTAAACCACAGTATACTGGGCGGTAGAGATCATCACAGTCCTTGGACTAGATATCCGTACCCATACATGAACATGAACCGATCGTAGGTCACCGGGTGAAGTAATAATCCCATAAGCTGCAATCCCATGAGCGTGAGGTGGCCACTAGCAATATCGCATATATAACAAAAATTAACTTTTATAACTATGCACATAATATAATTAAATTCCTGTCATATTTTACCAATTGAGTTGGATCGTTCTCAGGCTCGCTGCATCCTAATCCTAGCATGAGAACATGCAACTAAACTTAACTTGACCACAACCTCGTAATTGAACCCAAAAACGGGACAATTGCGCCCAACGAACTTAGTATTCAATCATGGCTTCGTACCAATCCGAACCAACATCGAACCATCATTTAGCCATGATTAAAATACTCTTAAAATACTGGAAAACATGACCATAAGGCTGTAATACACGAAAATTGTGCATGGATGCCAAAATCATGAAACGCGCTTTCGAGGATCGCTTTGGCACATTGCACCGTAAATTCTTGTACGACCTCTAAACTTAACCAAATCACAAACGGCAAAAAACAAGACCTTCCTAACTCGATGAGGTACTGTCCAGTCCAAGGCCATAGGTTAAAAGCCAACCAAGAACTCGAAACACACCTATGAACCGAAGGCACAGTTGCTGTTCAAGAAATCACAGCAGCAGCTGTTGCGCTTCCTTGCTTCGTTTTCGAGACTATTGGCCATTGGGGCTTGAACCACTGACCAGAGCCTCTTACCAACATCCTAAGGTGTGGCTTGAACCATGGCTAAGGGTCCTAGGCCAGCCACAATCCGAGCAACACCAGAAACAACTCACAGACTCTACCCGAGAACACACCTCACACGCGTGGGGTTTCTTGCTGAACTTGTTGTCTTAACTCACTCCAGTGGTCATAGGGTCGACCATGGCATGATCTAGACATTACGAGGTATTGTGTGAACCATGGCTAAGGGCTAGAAAGCCAACCAAGATCCACACCAACACCATGACCGAACATACCCACGCAGAAATGAAAAGGGGTCGAAGGGTGCTTTTCTTGTTTTGTTTTGAAAACCGATGAACCATGGACCAAGCCTTGAAAGGCCGACTTGGTCACGTCTTAGACAAGCCAAGGAGAGATTCTAACCATGGCTACAGCCCCTAGGGCAGCCAAGATCCGAACCATCACCTTAGACAATAAACCATGCAAATCGAGACACGAAAATGCACCAAGGAGAGTTGTTGTCAAATACGCGTTGCTGGGAGGAAAGGGACTTAAACCAATGGACTAACGCCTTCCTAACACACTCTATATCGTGTCTAGATGCAGCCTTAAACGCCTGGAACCGAGCCAACCCCTGAAACCACAAACATAAAGCAAAAACCGTGAAGCATGAAGGTGGCCGAGAAAATCTGTGTAGAATTCTTTTGAAAGTTGCTGTCATTATTTCGGTTTCGCTACATGAATTATGAACATAACATGGTTTAAAAATATGTATATGACTTGATTGAAGAGAAAAGAAGGACATATACATGCCTTGGATTTGTTTGGAATGAAAACAAATCGATTACGATGACACGGCGCGGAGGAGACGGAGTTGCTTTGCTTTCTTGTTTTCTCTCTTGTTTTCCCTCTTGCTTCTCACGTTTCTTTGAGAGGTTTTGCTACTGAATTTCGGTGGAAATGGTGAGGGAGAGAAGGGCAGGAAATGAAGGGAATGATTGCAAGATAGATGGGATTTGAAATGGTCAACCAATCTTTCTATACTAGTGTTTGATATATAAGGAATGAGGAGTGATTTGATATGATTGAAGGGGTGGCCGATTTTCTTCTTTCAAAATAAGGTAGAAAATTGCTTAATTAATAATTATTGAAGATTAAGTATGATGGAATTATCTCCCAAGAAAAAAATAAGGAAATGAATTAAAGATTGAGAGTTGCCAAATATTTTAAATCCTATGAAGGAGGTGGCCGAAATCTAATATTAAAATGGGGTGGGATATTGCTTAATTCAATAATTATTGGTGATTAAAAATGAAGGGATTATCTAGCAAGAATGGATAAGGAAAAAAATCAAAGGAAATGAGTTGTCAAACTTAATTAAAATCTTTTAGGTGATGGCCGAAAATTGCAAGATAATGGAGGGAAAATATTGCTTAATTATTGAATTTTAACTCATTAAAGTTTTAAACACTCATTATGTATTTTAGTGAATTAATAAATTAATTTAGGATAATGATTTTCTTGCATGCATGGCAAATTCTTAAAATAAATTACTAACATGTTAAGTTACAATTTCTTAAATCAAATAAGCCTAGATTAACTTATCTCAATTGGTCACATATTTTAATTTAGGCTTTTAATTAAATTATTGGACATAAAAGAATTTATTTACTATTTATCTCTAATTAATTAATTTAATGCTTAAACATTCTTTTATATTAAAATAAATTTTCCTTTATCTTGAATAAATTCTAGGAATATTTTCTTATAATTAAATTTTATCTTAATACTCCAACTCCAGACCGGCCTCACTTACTTAACTGAAAAGATAAAAACTAAAATACTGCGTAAAATAAATAATAATAAGTCAACCAATTTTAAAAGAATGAATTTAAATCCTCATGCATAAAAATCATTTTTAATTTAAATAATAGTAATTATGCACGGCTTATACGTAGTCTGATTTACGGGTTCTATAACTCTCCCCTCCTTAAAAGAAATTTCGTCCTCGAAATTAAAACTCACCGAATAACTCGGGGTAACGACTCTTCATCTCCAGCTCAGCCTCCCACGTAGCTTCCTCCTCCGAATGATTAAGCCATTTGACTTTCACTAGCTGCACCATTTTGTTCCGAAGCTTTTTCTCCTGTCTGTCTAAGATCTGCACTGGTCTTTCCTCATAAGATAGGTTCGTAGTGAGCTGCAACGGCTCAAAATTCAAGACATGCGAAGGATTGGCCATATACTTCCTCAGCATAGAGACGTGGAACACATTGTGTACTCCGGCTAGATTCGGGGGAAGAGCAACACAGTAAGCTACGTCCCAACCCTGTCGAGGATCTCGAATGGTCCAATGAATCTCGGACTGAGCTTTCCTTTCTTTCCGAACCGCATGACACCCTTCATAGGTGCTACCTTCACGAAAACATGGTCGCCGACGGCAAACTCTAGATCTCTCGTCCGCTGATCCGCATAACTCTTCTGTCGACTCTGAGCAGTCCTCATCCTATCACGGATCTTGAATACTACATCGGCAGTCTGTTGAATAATCTCCGGACCCAATTCTGCTCTCTCTCCTACTTCATCCCAGTGAATAGGCGATCTGCACTTGTGGCCATACAGTGCTTCATACGGAGCCATACCTATAGACGACTGAAAACTGTTGTTATAGGTGAACTCTACCAGTGGCAACTTCGACTCCCAACTCCCTGAGAAATCAATAACGCAAGCACGGAGAAGATCCTCTAAAATCTGGATAACTCTATTTGACTGACCATCTGTCTGAGGGTGGAAAACTGTGCTAAACAACAACTTCGTACATATAGTCGAATTCAAACTCTTCCAAAATGAAGAAGTGAAGCTGGAATCTCGATCAGACACGATAGAAACGGGAATACCATGAAGTCGGACTATCTCCCGGGTATACAACTCTGCATACTGAATCATGGTGAAAGTCGTCTTAATAGGCAAGAAGTGCGCTGATTTTGTGAGACGATCAACAATCACCTAGATAGCATTTGATCCTCTGGCTGACTTTGGGAACCGGTCACGAAGTCCATGGTAACATTCTCCCATTTCCACTCGGGAATAGGAAGAGGCTTGAGCATACCTGCTGGTCTCTAATGCTCCGCTTTCACAAGCTGACATGTCAAGCACTTGGATACAAAACGTCTGATGTCTTTCTTCATGCTGGGCCACAAATACAACAACTGTAGATCTTTGTACATATTCGTACTCCTAGGGTGAATAGAGTATGGCGACATGTGGGTCTCTGATAAAATATCTGCTCGAATAGAATCGCTGCTAGGAACCCACATTCTGCCTCGATATCTCACAATACCGTCGCTAACTGTATACAAGATACTGCCCTTGGCCTCATCTCTCTGCTTCCACTTTGCCAACTGCTCGTCTGCTGACTGCCCACTGCGAGTACAATCTAGAAGAGAAGACTGAATAGTCAAAGTAGATAGACGAGGAACTCTACCTCGAGGATATGTCTCTAGATCAAACCTCTGCATCTCAGACTGAAGAGGTCTCTGAATCGTCAAATGAGCCATCACTGCGACTTTCCTGCTCAATGCAACCGCAACTACATTAGCTTTGCCCGGGTGGTAGCTAATGTCACAGTCATAGTCCTTCACTAGCTCCAACCAACGCTCTGACGCATATTCAGCTCTTTCTGCGTAAAGAAGTACTTGAGGCTCTTATGGTCGGTAAAGATCTGACACTTCTCCCCGTACAGATAATGCCTCCAAATTTTCAAGGCAAATACTACGACTGCCAAATCTAGGTCGTGAGTAGGGTAGTTCTTCTCATGGGTTTTCAACTATCGAGAAGCATACGATATCACTTTCCCATGCTGCATCAATACTGCGCCTAGACCGAGCTTCGAAGCATCGGTGTACAATACAAACTCGTTGGGCCCTGACGGCATGGCCAATAATTCGCTCCACACAAATTTAACATTCTTCTTTGTCAATGATGTGAGTGGAACTGCGATGGAAGACAATCTCTGAATAAAATTTCGATAATATCCTTCTAGCCCAAGGAAACTACTGATCTCTGATGCATTCTGCGGCACAACCCAATCTCTGACTGCAGCAACTTTCGCTGGGTGTACCTCAATCCCGCTGCTAGAAACGATGTGACCTAGAAACGCCACCTTCTCTAACCAGAATTCGCATTTACTGAACTTCGCGAATAACTTATGCTTCTGTAGGGTCTGCAAAACTGTGGTCAGATGTCTGCTGTGCTCTTCGTGATTCTTTGAGTAGACGAGAATGTCGTCTATGAATACTATCACGAACTGGTCAAGATACGGCTGAAATACGCGATTCATGAGATCCATGAAGATCGCTGGCGCATTCGTCAAACCGAACGACATCACAAGAAACTCGAAGTGGCCGTAACGAGTCCTGAAAGCAGTCTTGAGAACATCGGCTTCTTTCACCCTCAACTGGTGATAACCGGAACGCAGATCGATCTTTGAGAATACTGAAGCTCCCCTGTAACTGATCAAATAAATCTTCAATCCGCGGAAGTGGGTACTTGTTCTTCACTGTAACCATGTTTAACTCCCGGTAATCAATACAGAGCCGCATGGAACCACCCTTCTTCTTCACAAACAAATCTGGCACGCCCCATGGTGAAAAACTCGGGCGAATGAACTCCTTGTCAAGAAGTTCCTGAATCTGCTTCTTCAGTTCTGCCATCTCTGTCGGTGCTAATCGGTACGGTGCTTTCGAGATTGGTACCGTACCTGGCATAAGCTCAATAGAAAACTCCACCTCTCGCTCGGGTGGCATACCAGAGACGTTGTCAGGAAAAATGTCTAGAAAGTCCCTAACAATGGGAACATCGGAGGCTGACTGACTGGGTGCCTCGGGAACGGATACAAAAGTCGCTAAAAACGCCCGACACTCTCTATGCATGAGCTTCCTAGCCTGGATAGAAGGTATAATGCGCGGTAAAGGAATGTACCTATCTGGCTTGAATAAGAACTGCGCCATCACAGGCGGTCGGACTAGAACAGATCTCCGATGGAAGTCAATCAAAACTCTGTTACTTAGTAGCCAGTCCATACCCAGAATGATGTCAAACTCTGGCATTGGCAACACAATAAGATCCGCATAAACAAGGTTGCCATGAAGCTCAAGGTCTATGTCTCGGATCACATTAGTAGCTGTCATTTCTTCTCCAGACGGCAATACTACTGAGTAGGCTATATCTAGCCCAACGGTCTTGACTTTGAGGAAGCTCGCAAAGACCTCTGAAATGAACGAATGAGTAGCCCCTGAATCTATCAAGGCTTTCGTAGCTGAACCAGCTATAAAAATTCTCCCTGAAAGGTTGGAACATCAAGCCGAACCCAATAATTACAAGAACTAAACTTATAGACAGGCGACGACCAAAGTCCTTCTAACCTAATCCCCGAAAATGACCCTGATTAGAGCATGCAATCCTATCGTAATTCTAAGTTCAAAATCTTAAACCCGACTCCCAAAAACATCGAAATTCAAATACAAACTTAAAGCTTTAAGATACCTGTCATGAGCATGGTCTCTGGGTTAGTCTTCGCTGCATGGAGAGCAAAAACTCTGCCTTGAGTAGGCAGACTCCCCTGTGGGCACTGCTTCAGCAAGTGGTCTGGACTACCACACTTGTAACACTTCCATGAGCAGTACATACAAACTCCGACGTGACGGCGTGAGCACTTTGCACAGACTGGGTGCTCAACGGCCCTCGGGACTGCCCGTCCCTGCTGCTGCTGCTGCTGCCCTCTGTTCCTGGGAGGGCCGTGGAAAGGCCTCTTATTCTGCTGCTGCTGCTGAGGAGGAGGGCGGTGCGGCATCTGGACTGGTCGCTTGCCCTGGCGATCCCTCTCAATATCATGCTGATCCTGCTCTGCGGCTAGCGCTTTGGAGACAGCGACCTCATAAGTAGTAGGGCCAGCCACCCTAACATCACGGCGCAAGATCGGCTGTAGACCCTCCATAAAATGTCTCAACTTGGCTCCAGTATCATTCGCGATCAGGGGTACCAAATGGCAACCCCTCTCGAATTTACGGATGAACTCCGTAACAGTCATATCTCTTTGCCTCAGGGTCATGAACTCCCTGGTCAACCTGGTGCGCACCTCGTCGGTAAAATATTTGGAGTAGAATACCTCCTTGAAGCGCCTCCAGCTCAGAGTAGCCATATTCAAAGCTACGGATGCTCTTTCCCACCAAAGGCGTGCGTCTCCTCCCAACAGATAGGTCGCACAACGAACTCTGTCTGCATCCCCAAGCTCCATGAACTCTAAGATAACCTCGAGGGATTTAATCCAGCCCTTGGCAATCATGGGATCTGCCGTCCCTGAGAACTCCTTCGGTCGCATCTTCATGAACCACTCATAGGTAGCCTCAGGCCCTGTCGGCCTGGCTGCCACAGCATTGTTCCCCGCAAACTGTGCGAAGAACTGAGTCATCTCAGCTAGCATCTGGGCATTCATGTCCGGTGGAGGGGGTGGAGGTAAATCTCTCTCCTGCCTACGGTTCTGACTGTCCTCCTGGTGAGGCTCATCATCTCTCGCGCTCTCAAGAATACGTCTAGGAGGCATACTGTTCCATGCATATAACTCATATGTAACCATCATGCATAATTACATTATTTCTTTAAATTTAAATAAATACTGCATAATAAAAAAATCTGGACATAAAATATTTCATGAAAACATGCTGTTAAAATAATTCATGCTTTAAACGAAATGCGTAAACATAAAACTTACAGACCGAAGACGTGACTTCGTGAGCTTCTCGAGGTCAGTAGTAGTACAACCCTTTACAAGAACATATGCTCTGATACCACCTGTAGAGGCCCGTATTTCGTACTTGAAAATTTGCGGAAAAATTTAAAATTTTCTCTTTAAATAAATAAAATATCTCATTCATAATTATACTGATAAAAGAACCAATGTTTAAAGTAGCAGCGGAAGTAAATAATGTTTTCAGAATAACAACTTAAAATAATTTGACAAAATAAAAACTGAGTTTGGAATAAAAATAGTAAGTGCTGAAAATGAGGTCCTCGGGTTCCTACTACTGCCGACCCAAGCTGGCTCACTGGTCCCCGCCCTCCGGCCCGACCTCATCAATACCTACAACAATCAAATCTAGTGAGTCTAAAGAATCAGCATGCATATATTGTGAAATAACAAGTAAATATATAATAAATCCGCATGCAACTTCAAAATATCGTGTCGTAACGTAAACATAAAAATCGTGTCATGATTAATTATAAATACGTGCATAACTGAAAATCGTACGTAAAATGTTTGCTCGATAGAGTCCTGTCATAAAATAGCGTATCATAATTTTCTGTTGAGAATATGTTCTATGCGAGTGGCTCATAACATAACGTAACGTAACATAACATAACATGAATCGTTTGATCAGACTAAACCACAGTATACTGGGCGGTAGAGATCATCACAGACATTGGACTAGATATCCGTACCCATACATGAACATGAACCGATCGTAGGTCACCGGGTGAAGTAATAATCCCATAAGCTGCAATCCCATGAGCGTGAGGTGGCCACTAGCAATATCGCATATATCTCAAAAATTAACTTTTATAACTATGCACGTAATATAATTAAATTCCTGTCTTATTTTACCAATTGAGTTGGATCGTTCCCAGGCTCGCTGCATCCTAATCCTAGCATGAGAACATGCAACTAAACTTAACTTGACCACAACCTCGTAATCGAACCCAAAAACAGGACAATTACGCCCAACGAACTTAGTATCCAATCATGGCTTCGTACCAACCCGAACCAACATCGAACCATCATTTAGCCATGATTAAAATACTCTTAAAATACTGGAAAACATGACCATAGGGCTGTAATACACGAAAATTGTGCATGGATGCCAAAATCATGAAACGCTCTTTCGAGAGTCGCTTTGGCACATTGCATCGTAAATTCTCGTACGACCTCTAAACTTAACCAAATCATAAACGGCCAAAAACATGGCCTTCTTAACTTGATGAGCTACTGTCCAGTCCAAGGCCATAGGCTAAAAGCCAACCAAGAACTCGAAACACACCTCTGAACCGAAGGCACAGTTGCAGTTCAGAAAATTACAGCAGCAGTTGTTGCGCTTCCTTGCTTCGTTTTCAAGACTATTGGCCATTAGGGCTTGAACCACCAACCAGAGCCTCTTACCAACATCCTAAGGTGTGGCTTGAACCATGTCTAAGGGCCCTAGGCCAGCCACAATCCGAGCAACACCAGAAAAAACTCACACACTCTACCCGAGAACACACCTCACATGCGTGGGGTTTCTTGCTGAACTTGTTGTCTTAACTCACTCCAGTGGTCCTAGGGTTGACCATGGCATGATCTAGACATCACGAGGTATTTGTGAACCATGGCTAAGGGCTAGAAAGCCAACCAAGATCCACACCAACACCATGACCGAACATACCCACGCAGAAATGAAAAGGGGTCGAAGGGTGCTTGTCTTGTTTTGTTTTGAAAACCGATGAACCATGGACCAAGCCTTGAAAGGCCGACTTGGTCATGTCTTAGACAAGCCAAGGAGAGATTCTAACCATGGCTACAGCCCATAGGGCAGACAAGATCCGAACCATCACCTTAGACAATAAACCATGCAAATCGAGACACGAAAATGCACCAAGGAGAGTTGCTGTCAAATACGCGTTGCTAGGGGGAAAGGGACTTAAACCAATGGACTAACGCCTTCCTAACACACTCTATATCGTGTCTAGATGCAGTCTTAAATGCCTGGAACCGAGCCAACCCCTGAAACCACAAACACAAAGCAAAAACCGTGAAGCATGAAGGTGGCCGAGAAAATCTGTGCAGAATTCTTTTGAAAGTTGCTGTCATTATTTCGGTTTTGCTACATGAATTATGAACATAACATGGTTTAAAAATATATATATGACTTGATTGAAAAGAAAAGAAGGACATATACATGCCTTGGATTTGTTTGGAATGAAAACAAATCGATTACGACGACACGGCGCGGAGGAGACGGAGTTGCTTTGCTTTCTAGTTTTCTCTCTTGTTTTCCCTATTTCTTCTCACGTTTTTTTGAGAGGTTTTGCTACTGAATTTCGGTGGAAATGGTGAGGGAGAGAAGGGCAGGAAATGAAGGGAATGATTGCAAGATAGATGGGATTTGAAATGGCCAACCAATCTTTCTATACTAGTGTTTGATATATAAGGAATGAGGAGTGATTTGATTTGATTGAAGGGGTGGCCGATTTTCTTCTTTCAAAATAAGGTAGAAAATTGCTTAATTAATAATTATTGAAGATTAAGTGTGA
This sequence comes from Primulina huaijiensis, assembly GCF_012295235.1. Taxonomy (NCBI): domain Eukaryota; kingdom Viridiplantae; phylum Streptophyta; class Magnoliopsida; order Lamiales; family Gesneriaceae; genus Primulina; species Primulina huaijiensis. The sequence continues at coordinate 14,627,683 of NC_133320.1, read as the reverse complement.
TGGAATTATCTCCCAAGAAAAAAATAAGGAAATGAATTAAAGATTGAGAGTTGCCAAATATTTTAAATCCTATCAAGGAAGTGGCCGAAATCTAATATTAAAATGGGGTGGGATATTGCTTAATTCAATAATTATTGGTGATTAAAAATGAAGGGATTATCTAGCAAGAATGGATAAGGAAAAGAATCAAAAGAAATGAGTTGTCAAACTTAATTAAAATCTTTTAGGTGATGTCCGAAAATTGCAAGATAATGGAGGGAAAATATTGTTTAATTATTGAATTTTAACTCATTAAAGTTTTAAACACTCATTATATATTTTAGTGAATTAATAAATTAATTTAGGATAATGATTTTCTTGCATGCATGACTAATTCTTAAAATAAATTACTAACATGTTAAGTTACAATTTCTTAAATCAAATAAGCCTAGATTAACTTATCTCAATTGGTCACATATTTTAATTTAGGCTTTTAATTAAATTATTGGACATAAAAGAATTTATTTACTACTTATCTCTAATTAATTAATTTAATTCTTAAACATTCTTTTACATTAAAATAAAATTTCCTTTATCTTGAATGAATTCTAGGAATATTTTCTTATCATAAAATTTTATCTTAATACTCCAACTCCAGTCCGGCCTCACTTACTTAACTGAAAAGATAAAAACTAAAATACTGCGTAAAATAAATAATAATAAGTCAACCAATTTTAAAAGAATTAATTTAAATCCTCATGCATAAAAATCATTTTTAATTTAAATAATAGTAATTATGCACGGCTTATACGTAGTCTGATTTACGGGTTCTACAGCTTGGTAGAGCGATCAAACCGTAGTGCTTGTGCTGCTGTGCGGTTTAAAAGATTTGAATTGCACCATTTCCACTAACTATAATTTTTGGTAAAGCGACAAGCGCTCGGTCCTACAAATAGCATATACATTTTAAAAATGCAATTATGGTGATCAGGGTGCTACTAGAATTGCTAACTCGACCCAGGTGCAAAATAATCATTTTGCACCTAGAAACCCTAATTGAAAATTTTACCTCTATACCTCAAAATTTTGACCCGAATCCAACCAACCTATTAAAATACCTCAAAACATATCTATAAGCATTTCTTAGACGTAAACTAGAGCCCATTCGGTAACTTTTACGATTCGTTTTAAAATTTGGATCGGGGTCCCTGTTTTAACATGAATCAGCCAGAATCTCAACCAAACTTTCCCAAATTTCAACCATGACTTAACTACACCTTACCACCCCCTATTCAACAAAATTCCAGTCATTTAGAACCCCCTAAACTCGGCTGCACCTTGCTGGAAATTTCTTGACCAATCCGTTCGAACCCTAGTTGCACCATCGAGCCAATTCTTCGACCCTACGCTTAACCAGCTTGGACCAGCCCCGAACCAGCTCTTCCTAGTCCACCTCTGGATCCTCCTGGACAGACCTAGACCCAGCCCCAGCCCTCAGCCCCATGAACGCAACGTATAGGAACCACACGATGCAAGCCCAAAAATATATCCACTCGACCCTAGATCGCGACTAGCTTATTTGATCTCCTCTCCACCCGAGACCAGCCATGCATGAGTTGCTCCAGGCTGTCTCAGATCCAGCAAGGCCTATTCCACGTCCCTGGAACGTCCCATGCATCGGCGCCCTTCCCTTTTTCCGATCTAGCCGATATGTACCCTCGCGAGCCAAAATCGATCGGCCTCTTTTCTAGACATGATCCGACTTGCTCCCGGCCCTAGTCACCCTAGATCTCAACGTGTACTGTAAGGTCCAAAATTAAGACGACGTAATTCAACTGCATGCGAATTTACGGAAAATGAGTAATAACTAAATAAATGATTTTAATTGCTTAAATTGATTATGTTGATATGTTTATATGGTTTTAAAGTGGTTTTCTACTTGAATGCATAAAACAGTATTTTTAAAAAAAGTTATTCGAGATGCGATCGAAGAACGGAGACCGAGGGCTAAAAATGGAAAATATTTTTATTAAATAATTGTTTTTAATTATTTAAAATAAAATTGATGCTTTATGATATTTTTGAAAATAAGGAATTTTGAGGTGATTTTATACGTCAAGACGTAATTTTTATCGGTATTCGATTTTCAACAAAAATATGAATTTTTTGACAAATCGGCTAATATTTTCACAGACTTTTCTAAACGAAATATTTTTAAAATTCACTAATGGGATTATTGGGCCTAGTATACCATACTAATGGGCCCAAGATTACTCTACACCTTTTAATTAAAATAAACAAGCCCAAAACCCCACCCCAAAACCCTTAAAGCACACGCCTCCCTTCCACTAAACCCCACAACTCTTTCTCATGAGCTAGAACACACGCATACACGTGAATTCATCAAGGAAAAGCGTCGGGTTTGAGGGAAAAATCAAGCCAAGGTCGTTCGTCGTCGTTCCTCGCATCTCAACGTAATTGTTGTGCGTAAAATATGCAAAGGCACGCCATAATTCTTTCCTTTCTCATATATCACAATCTAATATATGTTTGATTATTGTTTGTATGAAAAACATGGTTCCTTATTGAATATTTTTGTTTTATGTATTCATGCATGCTTAAGGTATGCTTTTTGTTCCAAAAACTTGTGATATGTTAGCACGAAGGGGCTGCCATGTTAGGAGATCAAGATGGAACGTTTTTCACACGAGTTGAGGGTCATAACATACACGGTGATAGGCTGCACACGCTAGGAAACAAGCTGGAACAAGTATTGCATGTTTTGATGCCTAGGTTTGGCCATAAGGGTTTAACCACGCATGGCTCGACCAAGGCTTGATTAGGGCTGGGCTGGGACGTGGTTGGGTGTGTGGAGGAGTCCTAGCGTGTGTGGAGGAGTCCTAGCCACGCTAGGACTCGAGTAGCATCGGCTAGGGAAGAGTCCAAGTAAGCTAGGACTCTTCCCAAGAAACCCGAGAGAGCAGCGTGTGCAGAGAGGGCTCGCGGCTGGGCCGGGGGTCCAGGCTAAGTCTGTTAGGGTCCTGAGAGGGTTCACGAGGGGCTGGGATCGGAGATGGCCTCTTGTTCGGTGCAGGAGGTTGCTGCGTGGGTTAAGCTTGGTCCAGTGGGTCCAGTAAGGTCCCTAGAAGGTTTGGGAAGGAGGTGGCTCGGTGTGGCTTGGGTGCGGCTCGAGGAAAATGGGAGATGGCTCGAGGGTGTTCATGGAGGGCTCGGTTTTTAGGGTTTCCTTGGTTAAGGGTTGAACCGTGGTCCACGGGGGTCGAATCATAGTTCACAAGGGTAATTTAAATATAAAAAGTCTATGTTTAAAAATTGGGAATTTAATAATAAAGTTTGGATTTATTCAAGATTAAAATGCATTACGAATTAATAATTACGAATAAATCAACAGCCTTGAATTTAAGCTAAATAAAAATATCAAAAAATTAATTTAAGTTTAAATAATTATTTAGAAGGGTTTAGAGTCAACGAAAGTAAGAAAAAGTCAAAACCGAGAAATTTTACGTCTAGGGGTAAAACGGTCATTTTACACCTGAAAAATAGTAAACGTCATGGCAGTGCCCTGAATGCTATAATATATGATAAAATGATTATTTTAAATGTTTAAGGAATTTTATGATAAAATGTTTAAAGCTAAAAGATATGTTGCATGCGTGGTTTAAAAGAAAAATGATAATTATATGCATGATGTTTATAAAGTGATGAAAATATGAAACATTGGAGGATGTGAAGTAATTTTGACTATTATAATGCTATGATGATATGATTGGGGATATCATGAGGGAAAAGGCCCAGAGAGAGCCCATTTATGTGAGAAGGCCCCAGAGGGAGCCCGAAGATCGTATTTTCATATGATGATGATAGACCAAGGCTCAATTGACAGGTGAGATGTCGCTGATGTCCCCGCCGCCCAGTACTGTGGTTATATGTAGTCGGGTCCATCGACCTTATGATGAAACGAAAGTCACAATTAACGATCTAAATTCAATAAAAAGAAAATGTTTATGATGAAATGATATATGATATGAAAAGATGAAAGAAAAAATGTTTATGCTTATGTTCATGAAAAGTTATTTTAAGTAAAAGTATTTTCACTGTTGCATGCGATTGTATATATATTACTTGTAATGAAGATTATGGTTTTCTGAGTCATTAGACTCACTAGGTGTGATGAATGCAGGTGAGCATGATGTTAATGATAATGGAGGTTTCGATGGTTGATCTTGCTGGACTGAAGGTGCACACAACCTAAGGACCAGCGCTAGATTTTCCGCATTATGATTATAATTTACGTTTAAGTTTATGATAAAGATTTTTACGACTTTTATTATGCTTTTGAGTGGTTTTAGAGAGGATGTTAGAGTTAGGATGCTTTTGAAATATTGCTAAGTTAGGTTTGGTAAACAGGTGATGATTTTATGTTTTGAACTCTTTCCTTTGAATTTTCAGGTATAGTCGGTTGTTTTATTTTAAAATGGTGTCAAAGTATTTTAAAGTATATATATATGTATCAGCCGAAAACGTTTAGGGTAAAAAAAATTCCTAGAATTTTTTAAGTAAAACGATTAGTAGACGTTTCATGTACAGCTCCTTGGAGTCTAGATCTAGTAGCCCCTTTGCACACACAAGAGAAAACAAGCATCATGACAAAATGTATGAAAATTTTGGTGCAAAAATCGTATAAAACCAACACCACGTGATAGATATAAGGTTTCTCACGCAAAAACATACAAATCAACATATATTGATGTTAATGATGAGAAAAACGAGGTATAGGGCGTGCCTTTGCGTATTTACGCTCTAAAACCTCGATATAATTGCGTAGAAGTGCACCGGAGGGACAAAGAAGAGATCATTTGAAGAAATTTTGAGAAAACCCAAGGATAAAGGCTGCCGAAATTTTTGAATTGTTGCTGCTGAAAATGGAGAGGGGCGGCTGAAGGATCATTTGCTGGGCACCTTGAGGTGCTTCAAAAAAAATATTCTCCAATGAGCTGCAATAGCTCGTGTTCTAAGAATGTTAACAGTGATTAATTAAATCGAGTTTGGTTGAAAACCAAGGGGAGGAAACGCGAAGTAATCCTTCGTGAAAAAAGCTGTTTATAATAGGAAATTTTTTAACTTATGTAAATTGAATAACTGAAAAAACAAGTGATCAGTTGTCGCATATATCAGTTCAGTTATAGTAAGAACTGAACTGACGGATGCTCTAACTGATCAAGTCAGTTTGAAAAACAACAGTTAATCAGTTAAGTACACAAGATATGTTTATGGATGTTTGGAGGCTTCAACTGCTCCTACGTCACCCTTTCTACCACCTCGGGTAGGATCCGCTACTTGTACAAATCCACCCAACTTAGGACTTACACTACTGCCTAACTGAACTCCTAGTCTAGATTGAAATCAGCACCTTCCAGCCAACACTTCTTTAACGTCTATGTGTCAAAGACTACATACACAAAATTAGCTGAACTGCTCATTTGACATATCAGTTTGTCTGATTCAGTTTGTGTGATCAGTTGGGTCTTCAGTTTGCGATTTAGACAACTCGTAACTGATCTTAGCTTCTGCACACTAAGGTAAATCATTAGTAACAAAATAACAAGTTTTGTGAACATCAAAATCAATATTGCGAAATTGTTGAAAAGATCCAACAATCGAAATGAAGGTGTAAGATCTAGGAAAATTCGAACTACGTAACCTGACAGCATGCAATCTAGGGTTTTATTTAAATACGTGTACATGTTTAAAATGTATATGATATTATGAACGTGATTTTTTATGAAAATACGAAAATATTTCTCATGCATGATTTTAAGAAAATTTACGTATATGCATGATTTTTATAAGTGATGAATATGATGATATGTTATGAAGGATATGAGTTGGTTGTGATTAATACGAACACGAACATGTAAGGCCAAGGCTCAGTGGATGGATAATATTGTCGCCGATGTCCCTGTCTCCAGATACCGTAGTTATACGTAGATGGATCCATCGACTAGAGCTGATACGAAAGTCACAACTAATGATCTGGATTCAAATAAAGAAAATGAACACGTATATGTTGACATGATGAGATATGTTATGGACACATTTATGCTTTGTGTAACGTCTATCGTTTTAAAAGTGTGGAAATATTTTTTTATAAAGCTCTCATTTTTAAATAAACATTTAAATAAATTGCATGCATGCAATCCTACTTAAAAACATCATTTAAAAATTATCATAAACAATTACCACTAAAAATATAGCGGAGTAAAAAAAACGAGTAAAATAAACAGCGTATAAAATACTCATATCCTCTCAATAACATAAAATCATAAATGTGCGGAAAATCATAAGGTCCTCGGGTCGTGTCGTCCGCCAGGTCTGCTGACTCAAAGTCCAGCACCTCCAGTCTCCTCGACATCGAACTCACTTGCATCACACACGCCTATTGAGTCTAAAGACTCAACACACATGTACTATAAATAACAAATACCTATACATAGCACACAACAGTGAAAAATATCATAATCAACATATCTTTCATGAACTTTAAAAGCTTAATGCAAACGTGTCATATGCAATCGTGACGTGTCAAAACAGCTCATCGTTAATCATCATTCCTCATTTATCAATCATCATTCATCATTTATCATTAATCATTCATAGGTGAATTCAGTTCATTAGAGGTGACTATCTTACATCATCATAGACGATGGATCCATCATATATAGAACCGCGGTACCCGGCGGCTGTCGGACATCGGTGACAGGATTACCCATCCACTGTGCCTAGGCCTCATCATCAGCATGTACATATACATCTTAAACCTTTACATATACTTCGATAGCCACAACTAATTCCTATCATTCAAAACATCATCGTTTACATCACTTATAAAAATCAAGCACAAATGCAATTTTCTTTAAATTCAATCATGCAACGTATATTTTCATAAAATCTAAAAAATCGTGAATCAAGATGCATAAACATTTAAAATATCATAAATTTGTGCTCAGAGCGCTGCTAGGACCAAAATCTCACATCGGGTGCAAAATGACCATTTTGCCCCTGGAAACCCAAAAATTATCGTTTCACATCTGAACATCTAAAATTGACCAGAAGCTTATCTAACTCCTTAAAATGTTCCAAAACATTTATAAAAAGCATTCTTAGACGTAAACTCGAGCCAAATTCAGAATTTAATCGATTCGTTTTAAAACTTGGACCGGGGTCCCGGTTTTAACCTGAATCGAGCCGAAACTTAACCAAAACTTTCCCAACTTGACCCATAATTTAAACCACTCATCCTAAACCATTTACTACTTAAATTATGACCTCTAAATCCATGAAATTTTGGCCAACACCTAATGTTCCTTAATAGGATCGGTTAGAGGATAAAGAGTGTTTAGAAGGGGGGTTGAATAAACACTCACGGTTTTTAACTCTTTCTCGAAGGTTTGAATCAGTTTGGTGAGAAACTTATTCTCAAGATCTTGTCAGTCGATCATAGTCAGTCAACAGTTAAGTGCGGAATATAACTAACTGAAAGATAGAATATAGCTACTGAAAAACTTGTACGAAATGCACAAGGTTTGTTTCTGGATGTTCGGAGATTTCAATTACTCCTACGTCACCCCTTCTATCACGAAGATAGGATTTTCACTAAAATACTTTGATCAATACAAGACTTGTACAGACCCACTTCAGTTTGGACTTAACAATGCCAAAACTGAAACTCTTAGTTTACAACTCAATTTGCTCGATTGAAAGAAACTTAGCACAACTGATCTCTAGGATCAAGTTTCACAGTAATCACAATGTGCTAAAGTGCTCGAAAGATAGCCTAACAGCTATGAATGTAAATAATAAGTGTGAGCGTAAGTTTCAGCAGAGTAACAGTAAGAAAGATTGCTAGTTCACTCTTCGCAACTGATTGTAAAGTTTTTCGTATTTTCTATAGTTGCTTTTCTCTGTTATTTATAGGCTTCCCTCCAACAGTAATATTGAATGCGGTTTAAGCTTTCTATTCGTTGATGTGCCGCGTCAAAATTCCTATGCCAATAGTACAGTGTGCCTTTTCTGAAATGTGGCGTTCCCACTAACAGTTGCAGACTGTTGTACTATTTTTCTGTGGTCGTTTTCAACTGATGACGTGTCCAGCTGAAAGATCAGCTGAAAGGTAGAAGCTGATAAGGTTCACAACTATAGTCAGTTGACTGCGCGACCAGTTACGTGGATCAGTTGGTCGGATAGTTGAGTTGCTGGATTCAGTTGAGGTGTCCGATTATGTTTAGATTATATGATCAGTTAATTCGATCTTTTAGCTCTTCAGTTTTTCAAACATCCAAAACTTAGTTTCCAACATCCCTAATACATTCTGAGCCCCACCCCCCTCTTTTATGATCATATTCCAACACATGGCCCCAAATCTTAAACATTTCGGTCCCCCCTTATACCACCACCTGTCCTGCCTTTAAAGCTCACCATTAGGACCCTAATGACCCATCTAAACTAAGCCAAACTAACACTAAAAACCGTTGCACCAGCCACGTGCAGAAACCATCAGAAACTATCACCTTCCTCTCGATTCACGCCATGCTTCCAAGGATCGAGCTTCTCCCTCGACCCAAAACCCATGGCTCATTCCTACCATCTTACTAGCTTGGTTAGAGCCCATGCATCGCAACACACCCCAATTCTTTCGATCTTGCCATACCTAGCAAAACAAAGACACCACCTCTTGATCTCTCCTCCTACAGCAACACCGAACCATTTTCACTCCAAGAATCCATCGTGACACCACCATCAGACCCTGAACAGCCCCAAGCCACAGCCCCTTGCACCTCAATTCAGAAAAACTTGAGTAGCAAAGCATGGAATGCTAAAATACATGCAAAAACCGTAAACCAACCAGGCTCATGCTTGGATCGAGACTTTCATCCACAAATAAACAACTAACAGCATGCATACCGCGTATGTGATGCAAAAACCAAAGTACAATGCGTGCCTTGATGTTAGATGAACGAAAGCGAGACGAAGGAGACACCGGGAGGATTTTCTCTTGAAGAAAATGAAGTGGCCGATGGAACTTTTAGCTGGAAGTGATGAAACCAAGGGAAAAAGGTTGAGGTTAAGGTAGAGGGTGTCGGCTGGTACACTAATTAGGTTTAGGTTAAGAGTAGTTTAGGTGATAATTATATAATAAACTATATGATAATGGGCCCTAACTTGATAATTAAAGGTTTAAAAAGGTATTTAAGCCCAATAAGCTTAAAAATATGCCCATTAAATCCAAACACACTCTCAAAAAATATTTTGTGTTGGAAAGTATTTGAAAATATTAGCCGAACTTTCAAAAAGTCTCCCGAATCGATAAAATTTACGTACCGTTAAAAATAAAATCATGTGGATAAAAATACCCAATAAAATTCTATTTTTGAAAAATACCCTTAAAAACACCTTATATTAATTAATAAAAATTAATCATGTATTAAAATAACTTTCCTGAAAATTCTCCTGTCTCTGTTTTTCGTTCGAACGTGAAATGCATCTAGAAACCCTAATGCATGAACTTTTAAAATTTCATGAAATAAACCTATCATGCATGAATTTATGCATAACATGCATAAAAATACTTAAAAACATAATTTAAAATAACATCCTAGATTGCATGCATTCAGGTTACGTAAATTAAATTCCTGGACCTTACACTTTGACACGTTATGTTTAAGCTCATGTTTTTAAGATCATGAAAGGTATTTTAATTACAATAATTTTCACTGTTGCATGTTATGTATATGTACTTGCTATCACAGTTCAGGTGTGTTGAGTCTTTAGACTCACTAGGTGTGAATGATGCAGGTGAGCATGATGATGTAGAGACTGGAGGCGCTGAAGACTGAGTAGGCGGAGCTGGGTAACACCCGAGGACTATACATTTTCGACATTACATGTTTATGAGTAAGGAGAAAAGCATTGTTATTTTTATACATTTTCATCTTTTACTATGTTGATGATTTAGCAGAATTTTGGATGTTACTTATGAGTTCCTTAAAACCATGGTCTAGGACTTTGATGCGATTAAAATTATTTAACTGCAGTATTTTCACTTAGTAGTTGAATGGTATTTTTTTTTGAATGGTTGTGGTTGAGAAATTTTCAAAAATAGTTTGAAAAAAAAAATATTTCTAGTTGTATTTTAGCACTAGACGTTACACTTATTGATGGAGCACCATATCGAATAAAGAAGCCACGAGATGAGTGGACCTCAGAAGATAAGAGAAAGGCTAACTTGGACAATGTTGTCAAGGACATCTTGTATAAAACTCTGGACAAAAACACATTTAGCAAAATCAAAATGTGTAAATCAGCTAAGGAAATCTGGGAAAAGCTATTCAGCTATGCGAAGGAAATTAGCAGACACAAAAAAACAAGCTGTCAGTTGCTGTTAAAAAATTTGATAACATCAAGATGAAAGTCGGAGAATCTATGAGTGATTTTGATGAAAGAGTCAGCTACATAGTGAATGAACCGAATGCACTTGGAAGAGTGTACTCAAATAAAGAGATTACCCTGAAAGTAATGTGTGGCCTTCACAAGGAATGAAATGTTAAAACCATGGCCATGAGGGAATCTACAGATTTGAACAAGGTAGAAATACATTACCTATTTGCATATCTAGAAGCCTATGAATTTGAGATGCACACCAGAGAAGGCGAGCCTACAATTCCACCAGTCACAATTGCTCTAAACGCAATAAAACTGGAACCAACAGTTTCAGTTGAGAACCAACAGTTTCAGTTGAAAATTCAGCAGAACAGCTAAGCAATGATGCAATATCATTGTTTGTAAGAAAGTTTGGAAAGTTCATGAGAAAGAATCAAGGTTCCTTTCAAAGAAACAACCATAGAAATGAACCTAAGGAGGAACCTTCTTGCTGGAAACTGAATTTCGGTGGTTTGACAAATTGAGCTTAATCTATCGAACAAATGATCAAGATAACTGAAAGAAACTGATCTAAAAATACGCAAACTATCGGTTGCCTAACTGAAGATTGATACGTCGAAAATCAACGACAACTGAACTTAGCTAACTGAATTTGTAGACGACTGAATAATCAGTTGAGAACTGATCAGTTAAACTACAATCAGTTGAGAGCAATCAGTTTATCCTTCGGATTTATCACAACTGATAAAGCAGCTGAACACGTCATCAGTTAAGGATGTAACTATCATCCAACAAATGGTACAAAAGCAAGACTATAACTTTAAGTGGGAACGCCGCATTTCAGTAATGCAACAGTGTACTACTATCAGAAGAATGTTGACATGGAAATCAACGGATATAAAGTTTCAAATCGTATTCAATGTTACCGTTGAAAGCAAAGACTATAAATATTCGAGGAGTTCAGCCGAGAAAAGAACTTTTTGCGCATATTCATTCTAAGTCAATTTTGAATTCAAGCTTTTAAAGAATAGTTACAAAAAGCTCACCCTTATCTGAAAAATTCATAGCTTTCAAGCTATCTTTCGAGTAGAAGTATTAGCACACATATTTGTTGTATTTGATCTTGTGAGATCAGTTGTGCTAAGAAAGGAATATCAGTTAGTTACTGATAAATTTGTAAAGATACTAAGAGTTTCAGTTTGGCATTGTTAAGTGCAAAACTGATGTGGGTCTGTAAAAGAGTTTGTATTTGATCAAAGTCTTTTAGTGAATATCCTATCTTTCAGATAGAAGGGGTGACGTAGGAGAGTTTGAAATCTCCGAACATCCATAAATCTTGTGTCTCTTTATTTCAGTTATATTCTATCTGTCATTCAGTTTATTTCTGTACTTTCACCAGTTAACTAATTGACATTGACAAAATAAGATTCTCGATATCAGTTTATAACTAAACTGACTCATCAGTCGAAAAACGAGAAAAGTTTTCAAATGTTTATTCAACCCCCTCTTCTAAACACTTCATCACCTCCCCAACCGATCCTATCAAGTGGTATCAGAGCAGTTGAATCTTGTTCTAAAATATTTCTATACACAAACTAATTACCATGTCTTCCTTCAAAAAAATCCTAATGTTTTCCAGAGAAGATTTTGACGACTGGAAAATTAGAATGTAGGCTCATCTAGCTGCACAAGATGATGACATGTGGTATGTTGTCACTGACGGACCCATGAGAATACTAAAAATAAACACTGTTGTTGCTATAACTGAGGGTGCTCCACAACGTATTGAAAAACCTAGAGATGAGTGGACAGCTGAAGATAAAAGAAAAGCCAAATTGGACAACGTGGCTAAAGATATCTTGTACAAAACACTGGATAAAGTTACTTTCAGCAAAATAAAGATGTGCAAGACTGCCAAAGAAATCTGGGAGAAGTTAATCCAGCTCTGCGAAGGCAATGAGCAAACCAAATAAAATAAACTCTCAGTTGCTGTTCAAAAATTCGATAACATCAAGATGAAGACTGAAGAGTCTATGCACGAATATGATGAAAGAATCAGCGACATTATAAACGAACTGAATCACTTGAAAAGGTGTATTCCAACAAAGAAATCGGGCTGAAGGTTGTCAGAGGTCTTCCCAAGGAGTGAGATGTCAAGAAAATGGCAATAAGAGAATCAAAGGATCTCAACAAGGTCGAGCTAGATGATCTATTTGCTGACCTGAAGGCCTATGAGTTTGAGTTGCAAACCAGAGAAGGATAACCTTCTACACTAGTAGCTACTACAGCTCTTAGTGCTGTCAAACTGGAACCAACTGGTTCATTTGAGAGAACTGCTGATCAGTTAAGCAATGATGTAATGTCTTTGTTTGTTAAAAAGTTTGGAAGATTCATGAGTAGAAATCAAGGTTTCTTCAAAAGACAATATCAGATAAATAACACCAAAGAATAACCAAATGCTTGCTACAACTGTGGCAAAACTGGACATTTTATTGCTGACTGTACTAAGCCAAAGAAGGACAGTCGATGCTTAGCTGAAAAGGGAAAGAAATCATATGAGCACAAGAGAAGATCTAAGGATGATAAGAAATCATTCAAAAAGAAACATGAAGTGCTTCTAGCTGAGGAAAGAAAGTCCAAATGGGCAGAAATTGATAGTGGTGAATTAGAATCTGAGAGCTTGAGCAGCTCCAACGACGATGAGGAAGTCAAGTGTCTGATGGCTGACGACACAGAGCTAGAATCAACCAATGAGCAGGTATTTGACTTTAGCTCAACCGACTTTACACGTGATGAAATTATTTTTACAGTACATGACATGGTCAACGAGTATCACAAGCTTGCTCTCTCTTTTGAGAAAGCCAAAGCAAAGCAAACTGATCTCAATGACAATAAGACTGAAACCGTGAATCATTTGATCTGTTGAGTCTTAAACGGGAGATTGCTGAGCTGAATGCTGAAAGAAGCAAGAATCAATCTATGATTCAGCAGTTTATTCTTGAGAATTCAAAGCAAACTGAGCTGATTAAAGCATGGAATAAATCACCAGTTACAGTAACTGAAATGCAAGATATGCAATAATAAGTTACTGATAAAACTGGTTTGGGCTTTAGCAGCCAAGATGAAACTTCCACTAGTGATATTCAGCCAAAACTGAACAAGAACAAAGGGAAATACATTAACTTTGTCAAGTCAGTTATGGTACAAGAACAACCAGAGCCAAGTAAACCAGTTGAACAACGTATTGAAAATAAGAACAAGGCTAAAAGGTATGGAATTGGTTATAGCCCTAAAATTTCAAATGTTTCATGTAGCTTGTCACCTAAAAGGTACAACAATAATTTTTCAAATGGCTATTCCAATTATCATAACTGCAAGCCAGTTCAGAAAAGATATCGACTGAACAACCAGTTGAAAAAGGCTAATGCACATATTGTTTCATCTGCACAAAACACACCAAGCACACACACAAGCTGGGAAAAACCATTTGGAACACAGCAACTGGAAAGTCAGTTAGACTAATCCAAGTCTGGGTTCCTAAAAGACTAATCAGTTCAGGACCAAAATGATATGGTGTTGGAAACTAAATTTCGGTGATTTGACAAACTGAACGTTTATTAGATCGAACTAACTGATCGAGAAGACTTGCGGTAACTGATCAAAATATGTGAACTAACAGTTGCCTTAACTATAGATTAATGCGAAGATAATCAAGGGGAACTGAACCAGCTGGACTGAACTACGCAGACAACTGACTGATCAGTTGCTACAAACAGTTATAAGCTTATCAACTATTGCTTATCAGCCGATCTTTTAACTGAACACGTGAAGAATAAGGACGTTCAACCAACAACAGTACAAAGCAGACTACAACTAATAGTGAGAGTGTAGCATTTCAGAAAAAACTGCAGTGTACGAATGTCAAAGGAATGTTGACGTGGCAAACAACGGATAAAAAAGATTCAAATTGTATTAATTATTACCGTTGGAAGAGAAGACTACAAATAGCAGAGACGAAGCAACAAAACACACATCCGACTTACTTGCAATCCCTCTGCTGAAATTATACTAAGATTCAAAGCTCACACTTATTGTATTTACTGATAGCACTCAGTCTATACTTCGAGCTTTCTAGCACAAACCTTTGATGTTGTAAAACTTGATCTTAAAGAGATCAGTTGTGCTAAATCTTTTTCAAGTCCAGTTGAATACTGAGAATTTCATTTGTAAAATAAGAGTTTTAGTTTGGCAGTGTTAAGTCCAAGACTGAAGTAGGTCTTTGCAATTGTTTGTATCGATCAAAGTCTTTTAGTAAAAATCATATCTTTGTGATAAAAGGGGTGACGATGTAGGAGTGGTTGAAATCTCCGAACATTCATAAAATATTTGTGTTCTTATTTCAGTTTATATTCTATCTTTCAGTCAGTTCATTTCCGCATATTACTTGTTAACTGACTGATATCGACTGACAAGATTCCCGAGTATTAGTTATCACTAAACTGACTGAATATTTGAAAAAGCTATGAAAATCGTTAAGTGTTTATTCAACCCCCACTTCTAAACACTCTTTCACCTGATAACCGATCATATCAAGTGGTATCAGAGCGGTTGAATCTTGTCCTTGAATATTTTTATACACTAAACTGATTACCATGTCTTCATTCAACAAAATTCCTATGTTTTCTATAAAAGACTTCCACGATTGGAAAATCAGAATGCAGGCTCATTTAGTTGTACAAGACGATGACATGTGGTGGTACGTTATCACTGATGGACCCATGAAAATTTTAAAAACTAATACAGCTGTTGCCCTAACTGAAAGGGCACCACAACATATTGAAAAGCCAAGAGAGGAATGGACTACTGAAGACAAGAGAAAAGCCAACTTGGACAATGTGGTTAAAGACATACTGTACAAAATGCTGGATAAAGTCACTTTGAACAAGATAAAGATGTGCAAAACCGCTAAAGAAATATGGGAGAAACTGATCCAGTTATGCGAAGGCAATGAGCAAACCAAGGAGAATAAACTATCAGTTGCTGTTCAAAAATTCGATAATATCAAGATGAAAGTTGGTGAATCCATGCATGAATATGATGAAAGTATCAGTGTTATTGTAAACGAGCTGAATGCACTTGGAAAGGTGTATTCAAACAAAGAGGTGGTATTGAAAGTGGTCAGAGGTCTTCCCAAAGAATGGGATGTCAAGAATATGGCAATGAGAGAATCAAAGGACCTTAACAAGGTCAGACTTCATGATTTGTTTGCTGATCTAAAGGCCTAGGAGTTTGAACTACAAACCAAAGAAGGAGAACCTTCTACACCAGCTACCACAACTGCCTTAACTGCTGTCAAATTGGAACCAACTGGATCAATTGACAAATCTGTTGATCAGCTGAGTAATTACGCAATGTCATTGTTTGACAAAAATTTTGGAAGATTCATGAGAAGAAACCAAGGAAACTTTCAAAGACAATACCAGAGAAGCAACTCAAAGGAAGAACCAAATGCTTGCTACAACTGTGGTAAATCTGGTCATTTATTGCTGACTGTCTTAAGCCAAAAAGGACAGTAGATGTTCAATTGAAAAAGGAAAGAAGCCCTATGAGCACAAAAGAAGAACCAAGGATGATAAGAAATCATTCAGAAAGAAACATGAGGTGCTTCTAGCTGAGGAAAGCAAATCAAAGTGGGCAAAAACTGATAGTGAGGAGTCAGAACCTGAGAGTTTGAGCTGCTCCAGTGATGATGAGGAAGAAGTCAAGTTTAATGGCTGATGACACAAAAATGGAGTCAACCAGTCAACAGGTATTCGATTTTAGCTCAACTGACTTCACACGAGATGAACTTATTTCTACACTTCATGACATGGTTAATGAGTATCACAAGCTTGTCTTACCTTTTGAGAATGCCAGAGCAAAGCAAACTGATCCCAAAGACAACAAAATTGAAACTGATGAATCAGTTGATTTGTTGAGTCTTAAATGGAAGATTGCTGAGCTCAATGCTGAATGAAGCAAGAAACAATCAATGATTCAGCAGTTGATGCTTGAGAATTCAAAGCAAACTGAGCTTATTCAGGCTTGGAACAAATAATCTGTTGCATTAGCTGAAATACAAAATAAACAAAAATCAGTTACTGATAAGACTGGTTTAGGGTTCAGCAACCAAAATGAAACTTTCACTAGTGATAATCAGCCAAAGCTGAACATGAGCAAAGAGAAATATATTCACTTTGTAATATCAGCTGTGGTACAAGAACAACCTGAGCTAAGTAAACCAGTTGTAAAGCCTATTGAAAATCAGAATAAGGCTAAAAGATATGGTATTGGTTATAGCCCAAAAATTTCAACTGACCCACAAAGCCAGTCACCAAAAAGGTTCAGAAATAAATACATGAAGTATTCTAATGGCTACTCCAATTATTATAACAGTAAGCCAGTTCAGAAAATATATCGGCTGAACAACCAGTTGAACAAAGATAAAGTTCATATTGCTTCATCTGCACACAACACACCAAGCACACACAAGCCGAGAAACACCATATGGAACACAGCAACTGGAAAGTCAGTTAGGCTGATCGAAGTCTGGGTTCCTGAAAGACTAATCAGTTTAGGACCAAATAGATTTGGGCACCAAAATTATATATTGTATGTGATTGCAGGTAACATGTACACACAAAGAATCAATCTGGTATTTGGACAGTGAATGCTCGCGTTATATGACAGGGGATACAAATTTGTTATCCCAACTGATCAAATACACTGGTCCAAGTATAAGTTTTGGAGACAACTCCAAAGGTAAAACTGTGGGTAAGGGTAAGCTTATCTATGGTAATTTTACAATCCAAGATGTTTTACTAGTTGAGAATTTGAAGTATAACTTGATTAGTATCAGTCAGTTATGCGACAATAAATTCTCAGTTCAGTTCGACAGACATACTTGTTCAGTTAGAGACTCAAGTGATGAGGTCATACTAATTGGCAATCGTTGTGGAAACGCATACAAAGTCAGTTGGACTGAACAACCTTACGCACCAGTTTTTTTTTTAAAGCTTCCAAATCTTCTAAGAATTGGTTGTGGCATAAGAGGTTGAACAACCTAAACTCTAAATCTATTGCTTATCTGAGTAACCATGATCTTGTAATTGGTTTGCCCAAAATAGATTTTTCAAAAGATAAAATTTGTTCAGCATGTCAGTTTGGTAAGCAAGTAAGATCATCTTTTAAAAACAAGGGTTGTAAATCATCATCCCGATGCTTAGAACTGTTACATATGGATATTTTTGGCCTTATACCAGTCATGAGCTTAGGGAGAATTAGGGGGAATGAAATACAATTTCGTGGATGACTATACAAGATTTACTTTGGTTATTTTTCTCAAATCCAAATAGCAAACTGCTGCATAACCGATTAAGCTTTTCAAAAGACTTTTAAATGAAAAATCAGTTGGAATTGATCGAATAAGGTCTGATCAAGGTACTGAATTTATCAATCAAAATCTTTCACTAATTTTTAAAAAATATTGGGATTAAGCATGAGCTCTCAGCAGCAAGAACTCCTCAGCAAAATGGTGTAGCTGAGAGAAGAAATCGCACCCTTAAAGAAGTTGCTAGAACAATGCTTGTTGATTCCGGTATTTCTCAGAGGTTTTAGGTAGAAGCAGTATTGACTGCATGTTACACTCAGAACAGATCAATGATTAATAAGAAACATTTGAAAACACCATATGAGATTTGGCATGGACGCAAAAGTGTGGTTTCATATTTCAAAATATTTGACTGCAGATGTTTTATTCTTGATAATGGCAAAAATCATTTAAAAGCTTTTGATGCTAAATATGCAGAGAGAATATTTCTTGGTTATTCTTCAGTTAGTAAAGCTTACAGAGTTTTTAACAAATGCACTTGAATGTAGAAGAATATATTCATGTTGTATTTGATGAATCTGTGCTAACTGATAAGCCAACTGATCCAGTTGAGGTAGCTGATCGCCTTACAGATATTAGTTTGGAGGATGATGATGAAGAAGAGAATCACACTAATTGAAACATCCTTCAAACACCAGAACCAGAAGTGCTGGATCAATCAGTTGAACAAGAACTTGTAACTGATAATCAGTTGGTAGAACAAAATGAAAATATTCAGTTGCCAACTGATACAACTCCAACTGAAACTGAAGAAAATATTCAGTTGCCAACTAAAGCAGTTGATGAAATGAACGCAACTAATGCGGAGTACAGATGGAAGAAATCACATCCTCAAGAAATGGTGATAGGTAATCCATCTGATCCGGTAAGAACTTGAAATCAAATGTTTAATTTATTTATTCATTCAGCTTTCGTTTGACAACTGGATCCTAAGAAAACTGATGAAGCTCTTGTTGATCCTAACTGGATAAATGCAATGCAAGAAGAGCTAAATCAGTTTACCCATAACAATGAAGAGTGCATCTCTGAATGGTCAGTTGCATCACCTGTAGAGGCCTCTAAATACGTACTTGAAAATTTGCGGAAAATTTAAAATTTTTCTTTTTAATTAATTAAAATGCATCATTCATAAATAAATAACTGATAAAAGTTTAATCATTCAAAATAGCAGCGGAAGTAAATGTTTGTTTGCAAGATAATAATTTAAAACAATTCAACAACGAAGAAATTTGTTTGAGTCAAAATAGTAAATGCTAAAAACATGAGGTCCTCGGGTTCCACTACTGCCGACTCAAGCTAGCTCACTGGTCCCCGCCCTCGGTCCCTGCATCATCGGTACCTACAACAATCAAGTCTAGTGAGTCTAAAGACTCAGCATGCATATATCGTAAATAATGAGTAAATAAATAATAAAATTGCATGCAAGTGAAAATATCATGTCGTAAGGCATAACGTAAAATATCGTGTCATGATTAATTATAATACGTGCATAACTGAACTGAAAATCATAGTGAAAATGTTTGCTCCTTGGAGCCCTGTAATGAAATAGCATGTAATAATTTTCTGGTGAGATTATGGTCTACGCAAGGGGCCCCTGAACTGAACTGAACTGACCGGTAACTGACGACCGGGTGAAGTAATAATCCCATGATAGTAAAGTGACCACAAACAATATCACATAAATCTCAAAATGAATATTTTGCACGTAATATAATTAAATAACAAAATTGAATATGAACAATTTCGATTTTCTTGCATTAAAATCATGTACTTGCGATATTTAAAAATACCTATACGGCTTGATTGAAGAGTGAAAGAAGATATAAACATGCCTTGGTTTGTTTTGACAGAAAACAAACGAAATAACGACGCGGCGCGGCGGAGACGAAGTGCTCTTCACTTTCTTACTTTTTCTCTCTTAATTCCTTTAAACCAAGCATGCACCATAATTATTATAATAGCGAAAAAAATCGTAAACATGATGCATGAACATTTAAAAATATCATGATTTGTGCTCAGGGCGTTGCCATGACCAAAATCTCACCCCGAGTGCAAAATGACCATTTTGCCTCTGGAAACCCAAAAATTATCGTTTCACACCTGGACCTCTAAAATTGACCCAAAGATTACCAAACTCCTTAAAATGTGCCAAAACATTTTTAAAAGCGTCCCTAGACGTAAACTCGAGCTTATTTCATAACTTAACCGAATTGTTTTAAAATTTGGAACGGAGTCCCGGTTTTAACCCGAATCGACTCAAAACTTAACCAAAACTTTCCCAACTTTTTAGCATGCCTTAAAAACACTATAATGGCCATAAAATATTAATTTTTAGACCCTTAGACCCACGGCTGATGGTTCCAGAAAATGACATAAATTTCGACCCTACCCCATTCTTGTACCCTATTCCCTTTTCTTCTCCAACTCACATTCTAGCTCACCACCGACGGATCAAGCCTCAACTCCACCTTACCTAGGCCACCCTAGGACTCCCGTGAACCTACTGAACCCACGCAAATCATCCCTTGCAAGCCGCAGCCCCTTCAAACCGCTAATCACACCAAAACGTCTCAACTGAGCCAAGCCTCTACCTCCTCGATCCACAGCGCTTGGGACGGTTCCAGCACTATCCGAGCCCTTCCAAGACTTGTATCAGACCCACCAGGGTCTGGACTAAGCCTCAGAGAAGTCCCTGTAGTGCTGGTTGAACCCTGGACGCTGACACACCAAAGAATGAGCCACCCCCGAAGAACCCACCTCACGTCCCTTCACTCGGATGCGCCCAACAAATTTTCTAAATCCCATGACAGCAAATTAACACCACCACCAGCCTCTAGACACTCAAGAACCGCAGCCCCTTGACCAAGAATTCAGAAAAATCGTGAGCAACAATTATAGGATGCAAGAAAGCACATGAAAACCGAAGAACTTTCATACACAAGATTAGATTGAAAATTTTCATGCATGAGCACAACCATCAGCGTATAAAACGTATATGATGCATAAAGAATGATACAAAAAGGAGAATACTTGCGTGCCTTGATGAGAGGAAGAACCAAAACGAAGCAAATGGAGACCCGGGAGAAATTTTCTTTTGCAAGAACAACCATGGCCGAAGCTTTTGCTGTGAAAAGGAGCTGAAAACCGAGAGGATTTATTGGGGAAGGGAGAGGGTGTCGGTTGGTATAGAATAATTGGTGTAGGGTAGGTTTAGGTTTAGTCTAAATGTAGTTTAGGTTAATTAAATTGTGTACTAATGAGCCTCAATTAAAATAAAAAGAGTTTTAAGTCCAATAAGCTTAAAAATAGGCCCATTAAATCCAAACACACTCTCGAAAAATATTTCTTGTTGAAAAGTTTTTGGAATTTTTAGCCGAACACTCAAAAAGTTCCTCGATTCGATAAAATTTGTGCACCGTTAAAAATTAAAATCATACGGGTAAAAATACCCAATAAATCTCAATTCTTGAAAAATACCTTTAAAACATCTTATATTAATTAATAAAACTTAATCTTGTAATAAAAAAATAATTTTCTTGAAAATTCTCCGGTCTCCGATCCTCGTTCGAGCGTGAAATGCATCTAGAAATCCTAATGCATGAACTGATAAAATTCATGAAATAAATCCCTATCATGCAATAATTATGCCTAAAATGCATGAAAATAATTAAACACAAATTAATAAAATAAACATGTATTTTATGCTTTAAAAGAATTTAATAAAATACCAAAGAAATTTAATAACTTGCATGAATGTCAATTTTTTAAATTATATTTACTAACATGATAATTTACCACTTCTTAAATAAGTCTTTATTAACTTATCTCAATACTCCATCTCCAGTCCGGCCTCACTTATTTAACTGAAAAGGTGACAATTAAACTACTACGTAAAATAAATAAATTTAAAGAAAAGAATTTAAATACTCATGAAATAAAAAAAATCATTTTAATTTAAATACTAGAAATTATGCATGGCTTATACGCAGTCCAAGTTACGGGTTCTACATCACCTATGCATCATTCAAGAATTTTAAAGTCTACCAGATGGACGTGAAGAGTGCATTTCTGAATGGTCAGTTGGAGGAAGAAGTTTATGTTGAACAACCACCAGGTTTTATCAATCACTCTTTTCCTGATCATGTTTATCATATTAACAAAGCCTTATATGGTCTTAAACAAGCTCCAAGAGCTTGGTATGAAACACTTTTAAAATTCCTAACTGATCACGATTTTACTGTTGGATTAGTTGATAAGACCTTGTTCAAATTTTTAAAGAATGATAACATTTTACTTATTTAAATTTATGTTGATGATATTGTTTTTGAGTCAACTAACCCCAAATTATGCGATAAATTTACTAAGTTAATGCAGAAAAAATTTGAGATGAGTATGATGGGTGAACTGATATTTTTCTTCGGTCTTCAAGTGAGGCAACTGGAAACTGGTATTTTTATCAGTCAGACCAAATATACGAAGGAACTGCTTAAGAAATTAGGCAGCGACAAGAGCAACACGTCAGTGGTCAACTCCGAAGGAAACATAAGATCCATGCCAACAAGCTTATCCACGAGCCCATCAACTTTAGGCCATGCTCATGGACCGAAGACACATCTCGCATTCGTAAAGTGATTAGCTCCTTGATGGTAGCATGCCTAAGAGGTCGAGTCTGCTCACTAAAGAGCTCCTTGATATGCAAATGAATGTCAGCAGCACTATTTGCATCCTCAAAACGTCTCTGCAGCTCATCATTCATAGAAACCTGCATATAACACTTCGCTCGTAAGTCATGGTCACATCAATCCTTGTAAGCCTGCAATACCTCAGGAGTGCAAATAGTCGGAACCTCAATACGGGAGGACTCAGTCAATGTATATGCTATCCTTTCCGAATTTAAGACGATTTTCAGATTTCTTAGCCAATTGAGGTAATTAGGTCCAGTTAAAACGTGTTTTTCGAGTATTGTAGATAACGGATTGCGAATCGAAGACATTGTCAAATTTGTACTGAAAAGTAAAACAGATAAATGTTAATGACTATTTTAAAATATTTAGTAAGATATAAAGTATGGAATTTTACTTCATAAATATTTACTCCCACTGTTTTGACATCTTCCACTACCCTCTAGTGAAAACAGTAGAATTCTTTCCTCAGTAGGTATGTAAGGTCCAATTAGAAAATTATGATCTCGAATAACATCAGCCAATCATAATTCCTAAAAGGTAGTTTCCAATTGCATCATCATGCAACCCTTTATGAAGGATCGAGTGTGCTAGTGCCTTCGAAGGCATTGCGAACACTATATTCTCCAATCAGCTGCAATAGCTTGTGTTCTAAGAATATGAACACCGATGAATTAAATCGAGTTTGGTTTAAAACCAAGCGGAAGAAATTCGAAGTAATCCTTCGTGAAGAAGACTGTTATTAGAAAACATTTTAACTCATGTAAACTGAATAACTGAGAAAGACTAGATTAGTTTTTGCATTCTTCAGTTCAGTTATGGTGACAAATGAACTGACGGATGCTCCAACTGATCGAAACCATTTGCAAACAGCAGTTAATCAGTAAAATACACAAGATATGTTTATGGATGTTCGGAGACTTCACCTGCTCCTACGTCACCCCTTCTACCTCCACGGGTAGGTTCCACTAGAAGATTTTGATTTATACAACTCTTTGTACAAACCCACTCAGCTAGGACTTACACTACTGCCTAAACTGAACTCCTAGCTACGACTGAAAGCAGCACCTTCCAGCCAACACTTCTTTAACGTCTATGTGTCAAAGACTACATACACAAGTTTAACGTCTTTGTGCAAGACGGTATTTGAGTTGTTTTGAGAGTAAGTGTGTGTGTGAGAACTGAACAAGAATGTTCTCACACACTGAGGGAAAATGGCTTCTAAACTAAGCTGATACAACGATGAACAATTCCCTCTGGGCTGATTGCTTCTGAAAGCTGATATGCAACAGAACGTGCCCTTTTCTGTTTTTCTTCTCAACTCTTTTCACTCTCTTATGTGTCTCTTGTTAGAGTCTTCACTGATCTTCTCTTTATATAGACGGGAAAAGATGATCGTACAGTGAGACTCAATTTTTGTATCTGTTGCATTTGAATCGGTTCCTTGGACTTTGTGCTTCGACTTTTCGACTTTCATATTGAATCGTTTTGTCTTTAATGCTCTGATGCAACGTCCATTATTGTCCTTTGACTGGACAATGGATTTGTACCTTCTCGCACAGCTGGAATCCATTTGCTGTAAGCTTGTCTTGATCTGCAACTGAAAGATTCTGACTGATGCTTTGAACTGGTCAGCTGGACTGATCTTCAGTTGGGCTAGTGAAATCAATTGACTCGTAAGTTGAACTGATTTCACTCATTCAGTTGAACTGGTTAGCTGGGTTCTTTGTTAGTTGGACACATCATAGGCTAGCCAGGCTTTTGAGATATTCCTGCTGAATCACCTATCAGTTTGGACAATCAACTGAACTTCTTGTTTGAAGAACCAGTTAGACTGATTTAGTCTCGACAATCAGTTGGTTCAATCAGTTGGCATCTCCGATGGCTTCAGTTGTGGTTTCGTAAAACTGATTAATTCAGTTTTAGCTGTCTGCGCACTAAGGTAAATTATTAGAAACAAAATAATAAGTTTTGTAATCGTCAAAATCAAGATTGCGAACTTGAAAAATTCCAACAATCTCCCCCTTTTTGATGATTACAAAACTTGAACAGTTAAGCACATTATATTCAGTTCAAGTGTTAGTACATTCAAACATCATTGAAAGCTCCCCCTCAAGAACTGAATTAAAGAAATTTTGAAAAACCATTTAGAGATAGATGATAAAAAAAACTCTTCCTCCAAAACTGAATTGATAAACCCTTAAATGTATTTAGAAAACACTTTTCAATTGACGAAAAAGAAAGAATTTTTCTCAACAATTGAATTTAAAAACTGATTGAAAAACAATTTTTTAATTTGAGGGTAAAAGAAAAACTCCCACTCAGAAACTGAATGAAAACTCGTATTTGAAAGATATTTATCTAGTCATTTAATCATTCAAGTATCGTACACAAGAGAACTGATAATATCTATTCAATCACAACGAAACATAACTGGATAAACATGATGTTTTATTTAAATGAATTTCCATGTATTTACATCTGAGTGCATACATAAATTGAAAAGGAAAAGTTGTTACAACAATAGCATAATTTAAAAAACATCAGATATCTATCAGTTTCTATGATGGAACTAGATATACCATCAGCTAGTTGTCTTGACTTCTTGAATTGCTGCATCAGTTGTGAGTTCAATTTGCTAGAGAAACGAGTTAAACTGCTTTGAACTTGTCCTCTGTTCTCCCCCAATTGGTCGAGCAGACTCTGAATAGGCTCTCTTGGAGTTCAGCTGGTGATTAAATCGACCAACATCCCAACATGGATGAGTTTCGTCTGAAGAACAGCTGACTTGGTAGGTTTGCAACTGAGTTCTTGTTCAGTGAGCAATTTAGATGTGCATCTTTGCAGATGTTCCTCAGTCCTCTGCAGGCTGATTAAAGCCCCAAAGTTAGGAATCTAAAGAAGTGGTTGCAATGTTACTTGCAGAACCAATCCTCTCAACTCTTTGCTAAAGAGAGACATTTAAATAGCTTTTAACACTATTTTAAAGTAACAAATTTTAAAATACAATTTTCTTCAAATGTTCTTCATAGAACAACCCGCTCTGATACCAATTGAAGGATCGAGTGTGCTAGTGCCTTCGAAGGCATTTCGAAGACTATATTCTCCAATAAGCTGCAATAGCTCGTGTTCTAAGAATATGAACACCGATGGATTAAATCGAGTTTTGTTTAAAACCAAGCGGAAGAAACTCGAAGTAATCCTTCGTGAAGAAGACTATTATTAGAAAACATTTTAACTTATGTAAACTGAATAAATGAGAAAGACTAGATTATTTTTTGCATTCTTCAGTTCAGCTATGGTGACAACTGAACTGACAGATGCTCCAACTGATCGAAACCATTTGAAAATAGCAGTTAATCAGTAAAATACACAAGATATGTTTATGGATGTTCGGAGACTTCAACTGCTCCTACGTCACCCCTTCTACCTCCACGGGTAGGTTCCACTAGAAGACTTTGAATTATACAACTCTTTGTACAAACCCACTCAGCTAGCACTTACACTACTGCCTAAACTGAACTCCTAGCTACTACTGAAGGCAGCACCTTCCAACCAACACTTCTATAACTGGAAGATTCTGACTAATGCTTTGAACTGGTCAGATGGACTGATCTTCAGTTGGGCTAGTGAAATCAGTTGACTCGTCAGTTGAACTTTTCACTCCTTTAGTTGAATTGGTTAGCTGGGTTCTTTGTCAGTTGGACACATCATAGGCTGGACAGGCTTTTGAGATCTTCCTGTTGAATCACCTATCAGTTTGGACAATCAACTGAACTGTTTGTTTGAAGAACCAGTTAGACTGATTTAGTCTCGGCAATCAGTTGGTTCAATCAGTTGACATCTCCGATGGCTTCAGTTGTGGTTTCGTAAAACTGATTAATTCAGTTTTAGCTGTCTGCGCACTAAGCTAGATTATTAGAAAGAAAATAATAAGCTTTGTTATCATCAAAATCAAGATTGCGAACTTGAAAAGTTCCAACACTTTACGTAAACTTTTGTCTCACGTTTGATTAGGGCCCAATAATATGACCTCGTTCATCTTTACGTGTCAAACCTTACCCATCGATGTTGAACCTTAACGGACGGTCGCCATGAGTTCCCTCAATAATATGAGCCGAAATCATGAGAATTCCACGTAGTTCACATCACCATGTCAATGGATGTCACAGCTTTCCGGTATCCAGGGCCCCCAATAATATGAGCCGAGCCCCGAATACGGGTAGCGTTCATCATGCACCTATTGTCGGTGGAAGACATGGAAATTATAAACACCTTTATAATTCTTCTTTTCATGCTTGATATGAATTTTGAATCTTATTCAAAATGAGGGTTTTTATTTTTGAAAGGTCTCATCATTAATTTTATTTAAAAGCTCGCCATGTTTGATCGTATGTTTGTCGGATTCATGCAACTTTGTTATTATCATAATAATAACGCACATACTCATTATTAATAATATATCATGGATATATTATAAATAGTAAACTAAAAAAGGATGATCAATCGCCCCAATTCTAATGGCCCGTGTGAGCTAAACACAGGCCTAGGTCCAATCCTAAGGAAATGCATGGGATGCAAATGCAACTTTTAAATAAGCCTCCAATATTTACATGTCTTCGATCTTCATAATCATCACGGCCACTATCTTCCAATCTTGATCTTCCACTATACTAATATTTTCAAATAAATATCCATGAAAAATATTGATACATCTCATGGGGTGGGAACGAGCCGTATACTAAGCCCACTTATAAATTAATAATTATTACAATTATTCAATACAAAATATCCTAACATACACCTAGCTAATTGGGCTTGGACTTTTGATCATCCTTCATGCATAATATCACATATCATACACCATCAATGAATTATCACAATAATCAATTGATCCAATATTATATATCTTAATCCAATCACTAACCACCACGATTGTAAACTAAATCAACAAAGTACACGAACTCTTTTGTCTACTTTCTAATTAATTTATTTATAACCGAATTTCTTGTAAATCACCATTTACTATAAATAATTAAAGTCCAACTTCAATTATTTATTTTATGAGAAAATATGTACAACTTTTGTAACTTTAAACTTAAGGACCCAAAAAGACATTTTTCACCAAAAATATTTTGGCCCATTTAAATTTCAAAAATTATGTTAGCCATCTAATGGCTCAACAACTTCAAGGCCCATGACACTTTGATATTCCAAAACACTTTTGAAAATCCTAGTCGTCATCGCCGTCGTCGGATTCCGGCTAACATGCAAAAAAAAAAAAAAATTTTAAAGGAGGGGCTTGGGCTGCCTGAAATGGGTAGCAACTTGCTGCCCAAAAACATCCCTTGTAATGGCCTTGATTCGATGAAAAAATTTATCTCATGCGGTTAGAAATGGTTCTCAATATAATATCATATATTTGCTACACAAAATAGTAATCATAGCTCATGATGCCACTTAAAAGGGGATCGGTTACGGTGCTCGGATGCGCAACGGAAGTTTCAAAAATAAATTTTAAAGGCAAAACCGAGCACCCTAAACCATATTGTGTAGCAAATACCATAAAACACAAAATGACATTCATAGAATGTTTTAGAAAATTACCTATCAATCTCAAAATATTGATGATGGCTCCAACTAAGTAAACAACTTAGCTCTTGTATGGTTGACCCTCTACAAGCTTTCCTTGCTCTTGGACTCCTTCCTTCAAATTAAGTTCACCACCAACTAGGAAGATCCCCTCTAATTTTGCACAAAAAAAATTAGAAGATTTTTCTAGTGAGTGTGTGCAATCTTCAACTATTGAAGAAGCAAAAAATGAAGGAGAAATGTAGGGGAGGTTTCGTCCATTGCAAGTTGAGAGAAGGGGAGGAAAAATTTTCTTGATATATGAAAAAGTAAAAGTAGCATGTGCATGCCATACCTTGTTTAATGAAAATGAAACGACCTCGATTTTTTTTTCTTTCTAATCTTAAATCATAAATTCTAAATTTCTAAATAAAATAATTTAACATAATCATTGATCATAATAATTTAACATATGAATCCCAAGTGCATAAAATAAAATTCCGAAACATCAACTAACCAAAATTTTTAAATCGACCTTTGAAAAGATCAACTAACAATAAAAATAAAGCATAAAAATATTTCTAAATAAAATCCTTAACATAAATCTTTAAATCTTAAATCTATCTAGTTAGTGCGGAAACATAAAAGTCCTCGGGTATGTACTGCTGCACTCGATCGACTCAATCGTCACCGCCTCCAAAATCATCAAATCCTGCATCATACAAACCTAGTGAGTCTAAAAACTCAACACGCTCTAAACATAAATAGCAAATAATACATATACACTCGCATGCATTTAAAAATCATATTTTTATTTAAAATAGCTTTTGAAAATAAAAAAACCNCGAGTGTATATGTATTATTTGCTATTTATGTTTAGAGCGTGTTGAGTNAAAACCATTTAAAATCATTTAATCATAATTAAATCATAAATTTAAAAATCATTTTAAAATAACTTTAAACATCAATAAATCCTTTAAAAAAATCATTTAAAACAAGCTTTAAACATAAAAAAATCATTTTAAAAAATAGCTTTAATCATCATCATAAATCATATGTCATAAAATCATTTTAATCATAAGCTTTCAATAATATATCATTTTAGGATAAGTAAGATCCTTGAAAGTGACTAGCTTTTATCCTTTGGTCGATTGCAGTCTTAGCTCCACGTGGTCCATAGGGATGGGCACTAGGCTCCACCATGAAAATACGATCGTCGGGATCTCTCGGGGGCTTTTTCCCATAGACGGAGTCCCTCTGGGAGCCTTGGCCCGTAAACGGGGTCCTTCTAGGGCCTTGGCCTGAATATGGGTTCCCTCTGGGCCTTGGCCCTCATGTCATTGCTACTACTTAAATTATATTTAACCCAAGTGTAGGTTGTCTACAAGTAATATATTTTGTAAGTACGAGATCGATCCACAGAGAGTTATTTTAAGTTTAAATTTATTAATTTATAGATTACAAAATACAAGAATGAATTTTACAAATTATGAATTTTGTCAAGGCTCGAGGATTTATTCTTGATTTATGTAATATTGTTTAACTAAAAGTAAAACAAATGAAACCACCATAAATAATGGTCCCAAGAAAACTAAATATTTAAACACACACATAATATTATATAGTTCCCACTATAGAAAATACAAAATTAACCGATATTTTATATATGGTACCTATGATTATATTTATAACTATATAAATATATAATTCGATAAAGTATATGTTAAATTAAATCCTTATATTTCATTTAGAATAACCGGAAGTGCCACACTATTGCCTAAATGAAATATATGATTTAATAAGTTAGTTGCGGTAAAGTTAAAGTTAGTTGCGGAAAAATAAAAGTTCATTGCGGGAAAGTAAAAGTTAGATGCGAAAAATAAAAGTTAGTTGCGATAAAGTAATTGTTAGATTNAAATATAAAAATATAAACAATCTTACTTCACCAAGAATGCATCCTCTTCACCTTGACATAATAGATTTAGCTTGTCATGAGCTTAATTTTGATCAACACTAAAAACATCACTCATAGTTGAGAAAATGAAAAATATATTGGAACTTAAAACTTTTATACATACACACACTATATTTTACAATAGGATAGAATGATTCTTAAGCTAGCACAAGGCCTCTATTTATAGGCCAAATGAGAGAAAGGGTCAAAAATTTTATTAATGACATGTAGTTGTAATAGTAGTCTTTGTCTCCTCCAACTTCAATTTCATGTCCCTTCTTTCAATGCTTTGTTCCACGATTTTAATCACTGAATTTGACTCTGCTCAAAACAAAAAACATGTGGGGAATTGTCTGTAGATGACTTTGGCCTTTCGGTTCACCTCATTTGGTTAAATATTAAAATAATTATGATTTTTTTACTATATGCTGGTAATAGTAAAAATAAATCTGTCCTCTTTTTGATATTTGCACAATTTTAATCATCTTAATTAACTTTTTAGGCAATCACGTTTTATGCAAAGTTGTAGATAATTTCTCCAGGATTCCAAAGATGTTTGAATCACCTCCATTTTAATTTTGTATCTTGAGTAATCATTATTTTACCAACACGTAGAAAACCTGAAAATAAAATATTTTTAGTAAAACAATTAAATATAAACAAAAAATACTAAAATAACATAATATTATAATTTTAATGAAACTTAAATTTTAAAATATAGGTTTTAACATATAATAAATTATTAATTTTAAGTTTCATTACACCCCCACACTATCTTATTACTAGTCCTTTAGTAATAAAATTTATCGGAAAATCACAACCTAGATTCTTTATTTCTTTTATATATTCAAATAAACATATTAATTTTTAAAAACAAAGTCATATACTATATATATTTTTTCATTTAATATAATAATATATAATCAGATGTGCTTTTATTTTTATTTTTATTTTCACATAATATATAAAGTAACAATATATATATACATATTTTTTAATTTCTAAATTTTTTTAAAGTAATATAGTCAAAAAGATAATTCATACCACCCACCATAACATGTATAATATCAAGAATATTTTCGTAAAAGTCTCAACTCCGTATTCTTTCAAGTCAAAATTTTTAATGGATAGCTGATATACACTCATGGAGTTGGAATGAATATTAAATCTCATTGAAAAAAGCTAATTATTAAAGCAGACAATTAAATAAACAAATATAGAAAAAAAATAAGAAAATTTACAAATAATAAAATCCCTTTTTTTCTTTTTCTTTTGTTCTTTTTTTTTTATCGTGACTGCAAAGTTTTACAATAACATAAATCAAATACTTCCGACTACCTTTGAAACTTATCCAACACAAACAAATATTTTTGTTTTTGTTTTTTTTTAAACTTTTTTATTTTACACATTGATTGATGAATTTTTAGAACACATCGATAGTACATCAATCAAATCTAGAAAAAAATTACAATTAATAAAGTAATTTGCAGTCCGTTACTTATTTACTTCTCTTTTTTTTTAGGAGAGTTATATTCTTGTAATTAACCATTTTTTAATAAACAATAAAAGTTTATTAATTGTTTTCTCATTTCTCACCACTTACTCACAAAAAATGTGTGATATATNGAAGATTATTCATACATTAAAAAAAACATTAAAACATACCGTTGAATCACAAGTTTAGCATCACATTAATTTTCTTTTCTTATTCTTGGATGTTGGCCAATTAACTTGAGATAAGAATGGATCTGGTTCATGACTAAATCCTTGCAGTAAATCAATAAGTTCACCTTCACTTGTAGCAGAAACTAACATCCTTCGTGAAGCTAATGAAATAAATCTTTGTTCCACAACATCATCAAGATACGATAACTGTTTATCATAATAATTGTTAACATTTAACAAACAAATTGACTTATTGTGGATATTTAATTGTGCCCAACAAACAATATGAAATATTTCCTCCAAAGTACAGAAACATCCTGGCAAAGCAATGAAAGCATCTGAATGTTCAATCAATTGAGTAATTCGTTCATACATGTTGTCCACTTTCATTTCTTCTCCTATTGTTGGTCCAGTAAGACTGACTAAGGTAATCGGAATAATGCCTAATATTTCACTTCCACCTATATGCGCAACTTTTGCAACTTTTCCCATGAGGCCAACTTCGCCACCACCATATACCAAATGAATCTTTTTTTTAGCAAGTGTTATTCGAAGCTTTTCTGCTACTTCTTCATAAATTGAATCTTTTCCTGCACTAGATCCACAAAATACACAAATATTTTTTATTTTACTTACCGTGGACGTTGACATGTTGAGAAATATGTTTTCTGTTGTGAGGGCCCGTGCTCCTGATTAATTGTTGATTATCAAACAACTAGGATTTATTAGCGTAAACAGCGAAAACGAGTAAAAATTTTCCATTTTGGGCCTAAAAAAATTTCGGCATGGCCTCACCGTAAATAGGACATGCCAAAAATTTCAAAACAACACAACAAAACATTTATACTCGAAAATAGAGTCCAATAAAACAAACATAATACCAATTGCACACAGAGCCAGCCAGGCTCGATCACACTAAATAATATCCAACGCTCAATAATACAACCGTACAAATACACGAGGCATCTCCTCGGCAAATGACTCAATATATATAGTATAAATTTCTGGGGACTCCCAACTGAAACCGACTCACTGGGCTCCACTGGCAGACGCTCTGCCAGCTGCATCAGAACCACCTGTATAAACTGCTATGGAATCACAAAACAAACCACAGCAGCCCCGAGGGACAGGGGTCAAACCCCAGTACGAAGATCAAATAAATGACAGCATAAATAAATGACATGTAATGAAATCAATACAATGCAATGCATGTAGGGTACCAATAATCTTAGGTATCAAACTAGATCCAAAGAAACAATAGTAACAATTGTGGCCACATGTGCCAGGGGTGTGACGTGTCAAATACGCCCTCGGCCCTGCACATTTGCGTCAGGGGTGTTAGTCTGCAGAACTGCTCTGCCCTTCCGCTAGTCATCAGAGGTGTGATGCTTAAACGCCCTCGGCTCTAATGTCTAAATAACTCATCCAAGAGTAACAGAAATCTCGGGAACAACGGAGTCCTGGCTCGATATGAATGCGTGCTCAACAATGCATATAAATCCATAGATTATTCTAATATATTTAAAAACTCACATTTATTTTAAAAATGAAGAATAATCATAAAATACACCCAAACAGCACAAAGAGCACATAAACACATAATTCTCATAAAATCACATCAATTTAATTACATGTCGTCATAGACGCTGTAAAGAATCGATCAATCCGTACCTTAACCTTCAAATTAAATTACCACAATAGTTTATGAACTCTTCGGTGCTTCCTGGCTACTAAAACCTGTGGCAAATAATTTATTTCTATCAAATAAATATTCAACTCTTAGCCAATAACAAGTTACTAATTCCAGCTTGTACCTAAGTTCGGTTTTAAGGTCATAACTCAACCAAAACTTAACCAAAACACAGTTATCATACATTGCTGGACTCCTAACTCAAAATCCCATATTTTTTTTAATTTGGCTTAAATCGGACTTTAAAATTAATCTTTAAATATAACATATTAATGCGTTTTAATCCCAAATTAAATCAAACCTTAGCATAAAATTCCCAAATTAAAAACTTAGACTTC
The DNA here is from genome assembly GCF_012295235.1 of Primulina huaijiensis. Classification (NCBI taxonomy): domain Eukaryota; kingdom Viridiplantae; phylum Streptophyta; class Magnoliopsida; order Lamiales; family Gesneriaceae; genus Primulina; species Primulina huaijiensis. The sequence continues at coordinate 14,593,917 of NC_133320.1, read as the reverse complement.
TAATAATTATTTGAGCTTAAATATAATTTTCTATAATTTTATTAAGATTAAATCTAGGCGTTTCAATTAATTCTTTAATTAACGTTTCGTGCGACAACTAAATCCCAAATAAATCCAAACTCATTATTTTGATCCGAAGCTTACCAAACTCCTTAAAATATCCCAAAACATATTTAAAAGCATCCCTAGACATAAACTCAAGCTCATTTAACAACTTAACCGAATTGTTTTAAAATTTGGACCGGTGTCCCGGTTTTAACCCTAATCGACTCGAAACTTAACCGAATTTTCCCAAACTTTTTACCATACTTAGTACACCTTTTAAAAGCCCTAAAATGTCAAAAACCAGACCTCTAAACCTTCGAAAATTTGGACATCCAGCTGCTGTACTTTTCATGGCTCCCTATTTCCTCCAAACCCATGTGCATCACTTCCCACTTGCTCCCTAACTCCCAACCGGTTGGTCCAGCCCTGACTCGGCCCTACTTAGGACACTCTAAGGACCCTCTGGACTGAACCCACATCAGCTCCTTGCCCCATGCAGCTTACACAACAGAAACGAGCGCTAGAAACCGAAACCACTACACCCGAGCTCCCATCTTCAAGCGTGCGGTCTGCTAAGCCTAGGGGTTCCAGCACGCTTCGAGCCCTTCCAAGACTTGTCTCAGACCTACCAGGGTCTGGTCTAAGACTCAGCTAGGTCCCTGCGTGGCTAGCTAACCCTTTTACTCAACTTATCCCAAAACCGAGCCAAAACTTGACACCCCTCTCGATCTACACCAAGCTTCAACCCAACGTCGACTCCAGCTCTATATCCCTCGAACATGACATGTCTCAGCCCCTTAACAAGCGTAGCCAACAGCCCCTTGCACAACCACGTGAAGAAACATGATTAAAGAATAAAAATGGTGCATGTTTTTAAGCAAAACCAAACCCATCTCCATGTAACAAGCTGGATTGAGAATTCCACCCACAAATAAACACACATCAACAAATATACAGCGTAAATGATGCAGAAACGAAAGTACTTAGCGTGCTTGGGCGAGAGGGTGCGATTATACCAGCACTAATGCACCGGATCCCATCAGAACTCCGAAGTTAAGCGTGCTTGAGCGAGAGCAGTACTAGGATGGGTGACCTCCTGGGAAGTCCTCGTGTTGCACCCCTTTTAAATATTTTATTGTAAGGACCGACGACTCAGCTGAGGCCCATGCTAACAGAACTCCCCAGCCCAGGTGCTGGAGTCACTCCCTCCCCAAGAATCGAACCTATGACTCCCTGGCTTAAGTACATAGTTCCTTGATTTTTGGTAACCACTTGGGCTGCACCTGGAGTTAGGGAGTTCTTTGAGTATGGGCCTCGGTTGAGTCGTCGGGTCCTTACATCTGTAATTGTTAGATCACAACATATGAATTTATAAGCGTAACATGCCAAAAGTCAATATTTGAACAGGAAATTTTTATTATTAAAAGAAATAAAAATGACAAAATTAAAACACATATATACAGCATAGTTGTGATTGTGGCTCACATCTTCCTCTGATTTTACGTTCAGTAACGGCTTCAACGCCTTCTATGAGTCGAGAATATGCTTCCCATCCAATTTTCTTATAAATTGGCAAACAGGGTCTTTTAACGTCAGATTCCCAAGACGAAATAGTGTATATATATATATATATATATATATANATCTTCTCTATTCATTGATGTCATTCAAACATTTTTGCATTTCTCTTTACAAGTCCACCTTGTACATTTATGACATCCACCTATACGTTTAGCTCTTCGCTTTTTGGCATATGTGCTTTTACCAAATCCTGTCATATGTCTTATTATTAATTCACTTGCTTCCCCAACCAATCGGACTTTTGCTTCAATTATCAAACGGACATCATTCGGTATGCCATATAACATCATCAACCTTAGTCGCTCACATCTAGCTTTATAAATTTTTTTCAATGCATTATCAGGTAAACAAGCAAAATATTTACGAAGATTCAGAATACAAACATCCATATTATTATTTATATTTCAATTATTTTGGGGAAACTGAAGAGACCGACTTAAATAGTCACGGAGTACCGTTATCCGCCACTTCATCGGGAAATGAACTAGAATATGCAAAAACAAAATGAAAATATCAAACAACTATTGTGGATCATATAAAGGCATAAACTCATCATTAAGAATTTCATTTTCTATAAAAGGCTTAAGTCTTTGCTCATTAACTTTAAACAAATCATTATTTTTAAGATTTTCAATATCAACAGCACCATGAGGATAAACAAATTTAACTATAAATGGTCCTGACCATCTGGATCTTAGTTTTCCTGGAAATAAATACAAACGAGAATTATAAATTAAAACTTTTTGTCCAATTTCAAATGATTTTCTCATAATATTTTTATCATGAAAGGCTTTAGTTTTATCTTTATAAATCTTTGAATTTTCGTATGCATCATTTCTTAATTCTTCAAGTTCATTTAATTGCAATTTTCTTAATTAAAGATGCGCCGTCCAAATTAATATTAAATGCTTTAATTGCCCAATAAGCTTTATGTTCAAGTTCGACTGGTAAATGACAATGCTTACCAAAAACTAACCTATCTGGTGACATCCCTAATGATATTTTAAATGCAGTTCTATATGCCCATAATGTATCAGTTAATCTTAAAGACCAATCTTCTCGATTTGGATTAATTGTTTTTTCTAAAATTTGTTTTATTTCTCTATTTGCAAGTTCAACTTGACCATTACTTTGAGGATGATATGGAGGAGAAACTTTATGTGTAATGCCATATTTTCTTAACAAAGAAGAAAATGATTTATTCATAAAATGACTTCTCCCATCACTAATTATTGCTCTAGGTATTCCAAATCGACTAAAAATATTTTCTTTAAAAAATTTTATAATAACTTTATGATCATTAGTTCTATATTCAATTGCTTCAATCCATTTTGAAACATAATCAACAGCGACTAAAATGTACGTATATCCAAAAGATAATGAAAATGGACCCATAAAATCTATCCCCCAACTATCAAATAATTCAATAATTATGATTGGATTTAAAGGCATCATATTTCTTTTTGAAATTGATCCCATCTTCTGACAGTTTTCAGAAGATTTGCAAACTAAATGCGTATCTTTGAATAAAGACGGCCAATAAAATCCACATTATAAGATTTTTGTAGCTGTTTTATTGGATGAAAAATGACCTACACATGCTTCAGAATGACAAATTTTAATAACATTACTTACTTCATTGTCTGGTATGCATCGTCGAAAAATTTGGTCAGGACAATACTTAAATAAGTAAGGATCATCCCAATAAAAATTTTTAACTTCTATCAAGAATTTATTCTTATCCTGTGAATTCCAATGAGAAGGCATTTTATTTGTCACAAGAAAATTTACAATGTTAGCAAACCATGACATAATAGTAGCATAAAACAACTGATCCTCTGGAAAATTTTCATTTATTGGTATTTCATTATGAGATGATTCAGTCATTATTCTAAATAAATGATCAGCTACGACATTTTCTTTTCTTTTTTATCTTTAATTATAATATCAAATTCTTGTAACAATAAAATCCACCGTATTAATCTTGGTTTAGCATCTTGTTTATTTGATAAATATTTTATTGCAGAATGATCAGTGTAAACAATAGTAGTAGAACCAATTGAATAAGATCAAAACTTATCTAATGCAAATACTACTGAAAGTAATTCTTTTTCAGTAGTTGAATAATTTATTTGGGCACTATTTAAGGTTTTACTAACATAATAGATTGCATAAGGTTTTCCTTCTTCTCTTTGTCCTAACACAGCTCCTATAGCATAATCACTTGCATCACACATTAATTCAAATGGTAAAGACCAATCTGGAGGTTGTAAAATAAGTAATGTAATTAAAAGATTAATAATTTTTTAAAAGCATTTTCACATTTCTGAATCAATTCAAATTTTGTATCTTTTGTTAAAAGATTCGAAATTGGTTTCGATATTATTCTGAAATTTTTTATAAACCTTCTATAAAAACCTGCATGACCCAAGAATAATCGAACTTTTTTGACTGTTTTTGGTGATGTTAAATTAGCAATAACATCAACTTTGGCTTTATCAACTTCAATTCCGTTTTCAGATATCACATGTCCTAAAACAATCTCAAATTTAACCATATAATGACATTTTTCCCAATTTAAAACAAGATTTTTTTCTTTACATCTTTTTAATACTACTTTTAGGTTTTAAGACAATTTTCAAATGAGTTTCCAAAAACAGTTATATCATCCATAAAAACTTCTACAAATTCTTCAATCATATCACTGAAAATACTAAACATGCATATTTGAAAAGTAGCTGGAGCATTACATAAACCAAATAGCATTCTTTTAAATGAAAAAGTTCCGAAAGGACAAGTGAAAGTAGTTTTTTTTTGATCTTCTAATGATATAGATATTTGATAATACCCCGAATACCCATCAAGAAAACAGTAATAAGAATTTCCTGCTATTTTTTCTAGAATTTGATCTAAAAATGGTAGTGGAAAATGATCTTTTCTAATTGCATCATGTAATTGTCTATAATCAATACACATACGCCAACTATATGGAATCCTAGCTTTTAATAACTCTCCTTTCTCATTTTTTATAACAGTGATGCCTGATTTTTTAGGTACTACTTGTGTTGGACTTACCCATTTACTATCTGAGATTGGATAGATAATTCCAGCGTCTAATAGTTTTAATACTTCATTCTTAACAACTTCTTTCATTTGTGGATTTAACCTTCTTTGTGGTTGTTGATATGTTTTAGCATTTTCTTCCAAGTGAATTTTATGTGTACAAATTAAAGGATTCATACCTTTTATATCTTTCAAAGTCCATCCAATTGCATTTTTATATTTTTTAAGTAATTTAATTAAATCTTCTTTTTGATTTTGTAAAAGAGTGGAAGAAATTACAACAGGAAATGTTTTATTTTCACCAAGAAATACATATTTCAATTCTAATGGTAAAACTTTTAATTCAAGTTTTGTATTAACATCTTCTTTAAAATTATTTTTAGACTCAAAACTTTCTATTGAAAAAACTTTATATTGTTGATTTAAGTTTTCTTCTTGTATATTTTCTTCCACAATTGTTTCAATTTCATTATTATCTTCATTTTCATTAATACTTGATTGTTTACATAAATTGAACACATTAAGTTCTAGAGTCATATTTCCAAAATACAATTTCATTATTCCATTTCGATAATTAATTAAAGCATTTGAAGTTGCTAGAAATGGTCGTCCCAATATTACTGGAATTTCATTATGTACTTTTATTGGTTGTGTATCAAAAACAATAAAATCTACAGGATATATTAATTTATCACCTTGAACCAACACATCTTCTACGATACCTCTAGGTATTTTGATTGACCTATCCGCCAGTAAGAGAGTAACAGAAGTGGGTTTTAATTCTCTAAAATTAAGTTTTTCATAAACTGAATAAGGAAGTAAATTCACACTTGCTCCAAAATCTAACAAAGCTTTTTTAATTTTATTTTCTCCAATAATATATGAAATTTTTGGACAACCACGATCTTTATATTTTAAACTAGAATTATTTTGAAGAATAAAACTTACTTGTTCAGCCAAGAATGCTTTCTTCTTCACATGCAATTTTCTCTTCACAGTGCATAAGTCTTTTAAAAATTTTGCATATGAAGGTACTTGTTTAATAGCATCTAATAATGGAATATTTATCTTTACTTGTTTAAAAAATTCATAGATATCAGAATCATTTTTTTGTTTTTTATGATTTGTTAATGCATGAGGAAATGGTGGAGGTTTATTTGACTCATTTACTATTTCAGATGATTTACCATTCACCATATTATTCTTAGAATTTAAGGTATCATCATTCTCAAAAGTATCAGGATTATCATCCTTACTCTTTGATTTTAAATGATCCTTGTTTTCATTACTATATGAATCATTAACTATTTTACCACTTCTAAGGGTAATAACAGATTTTATTTGATCAATTTTTTCATTTTTTAATTCTTGATTTTGATTTTTAGGATTAGGTTGAGGTTGAGATGGAAATTTTCCTTTTTCATGAATATTAAGTGCAGATGCAAATTTTGCAAGAGTTTCTTTCAAATCAGTCATAGATTGACTGTTTTGAATATTGATAGATTCTTGCTTTTGGATAAATGCATGAATTACATCTTCAAAGTTTTTTCTTGGAGGTGTAACATAAGGAATATAACCTTGATGATTTTGGTTATTTTGAAAATATTGTTGTGAGGGTTGTGCATTATTATCATTCCTCCAACTAAAATTAGGATGATTTTTCCATCCAGGATTATATGATGTTGAAAAAGGATCTAGTATTGGTTTTTTATAATTGTTAACATAATTTGCTTGTTCATGGAGACATTCTTTAAATGAAGGTAATGTTGGACAATCTTTTGTAGCATGATCATGTGTATCACATATATGACAAACAATTTCTTGAATACTTTTTAATTGACCACTCTTTTTCATTTCTAATGACTCAATTTTTCTTGCTAAAGATGCAAGTTTAGCTTGAATATCTATATCATCTTTAAGATTATAGATACCACCCCCATTTGTTGAATTATTGATTTTAGTTGTTGGTGGTTCTATTGTGCCTATATTATCCCAATTTTGAGCATTTTCTGCTAATGAATCCAAATACTCCATAGCTTCATTTGGGTTTTTATCTTCAAAAGTTCCATTACACATGAATTCTATCATTTGCCTATCTTTAGGTATTAGACCTTCATAAAAGTGAGAAACTATTCTCCATGTTTCAAAACCATGATGTGGGCATGTATTAAGTAATTCTTTATATCTATCCCAACATTGATAAAATGTTTCTCCTTGTTTTTGAGAAAAAGTAGTAATTTGTCTTTTAAAAGAGTTTGTTCTATGGGAAGGAAAAAACTTTTTGAGAAATTGTTGTTGCATTTCTTCCCATGATCTTATTGAACTTGATCTCAAATTTTGTAGCCATGTTTTAGCTTTATCTTTTAAAGAAAAAGGGAAAAGCTTTAATCGAACTATATCCATGCTACAATTTTGATCATTATAAGTGTTACAAACTTCCTCAAATTCTCTTAGATGTAAATATGGATTTTCAGAATCTAAGCCATGAAAATTTGGTAAAAGTTGAATAATTTGAGGTTTAAAGTTGAAATTAGATGCATCAGGAGGAAAAACTAAACAAGATGGGGCACTAGTTCTAATAGGGTTCATATGGTGCCTAAGTGTTCTTAATTGATCATGTTCTTGATTATTATTATTATTATTATTGTTATTATTATCTTGATTATTTGAATTATCATCCATGTTTAAATTATTTTCAGATACTCGAATAAGTCTACCACTTTTTTTTCTACTCTAAATACTCATACAAAAAAAACACAATACTTATAAATAAAACATAATTAACAAACATAAACTTAATTTATATCTCCCCGAAAACGGCGCCAAAAACTTGCTACTACTTAAATTATATTTCACCCAAGTGTAGGTTGTCTGCAAGTAATATATTTTGTAAGTACGAGATCGATCCACAGAGAGGTTATTTTAAGTTTAAATTACCAAATGCAAGAATGAAGTTTACAAATTATAAATTTTGTCAAGGCTCGAGGATTTATTTTTGGTTTATGTAATATTGTTTAACTAAAAGTAAAACAAAGGAAACAATCATAAATAATGGTTCTAAGAAAATTAAACATTTAAACACACACATAATATAATATAGTTCTCACTATAGAAAATACCGAATTAACCGATATTTTATATATGGTACCTATGATTATATTTATAACTATATAAATATATAATTGCATAAATTAAATGTTAAATTAAATCCTTATATTTTATTTAGAACAACCTCTACCTAAATGAAATATATGATTTAATAAGTTAGTTGCGGTAAAGTAAAAGTTAGTTGCGGAAAAATAAAAGTTAGTTGCGGGAAAGTAAAATTTAGATGCGAAAAATAAAAGTTAGTTGCGATAAAGTAAATGTTAGATTGTTAGATGTTAGTATTAAATCATAATATTTCATTTAGAACAACCGGCAGAGCCACGCTATCGTCTAAATGAAATATTATGATATAATTATATATNTAATTCATTTTTATACCTACAATACAAAAAAGGTTAACTAAATGAAAAGAAATAAAGAAAAAATATACAAAATATAAACAATCTTACTTCACCAAGAATGCATCCTCTTCACCTTGACATAATAAATTTAGCTTGCCATGAGCTTACTTTTGATCAACCCTAAAAACATCACTTATAGTGGGAAAATGAAAAATATATTGGAACTTAGAACTTTTATATATACACACACACACTAAATTTTACAATGGGATAGAATGATTCTCAAGCTAGCACAAGGCCTCTATTTATAGGCCAAATGAGAGAAAAGGTCAAAAATTTTATTAATGCCATGTAGTTGTAATAGTAGTCTTTGTCTCCTCTAACTTCAATTTCATGTCCCTTCTTTCAATGCTTTGTTCCATAACTTTAATCATCGAATTTGACTCTGTTCAAAACAGCAAACGTGTGGGGAATTGTCTGTAGATGACTTTGGTCTTTTGGTTCACCTCATTTGGTTAAATATTGAAATAATTATGATTTTTTTACTATATGCTGGTCATAGTAAAAGTAAATATGTCCTCCTTTTGATATTTTCAAAATTTGATCATCTTAATAAACTTTTTAGGCAATCATGGCTTCTGCAAATTTGTAGATAATTTTTCAAGGATTCCCAAGATGTTTGAATCACCTCCATTTGAATTTTGTAGCTTGAGTAATCATTATTTTACCAACACATAGAAAACCTGAAAATAAAACATGTTTAGTTAAACAATTAAATATAAACAAACAACACTAAAATAACATAATTTTATAATAACAAACAACACTAAAACTTGAGTAATCATTATTTTACCAGCCCAGCCCCTAGAACCCACGCATGTACCCCCTGTACCAAGCACAAGAATCTGCGCCACAAAGCTCCCTCACGGTTTCAATCTCCTCTCAAGCCAGCAGCCACCCAAGCGGCCCCAGCCCCTATCCCGACCCCTGCCCATGACCCTATGACCCTGATGAACCTACCCTGAGCCACCCAGCCCCAACAGCAAGTCCCCATGGCCGCTGCTGCACAAACGTGAGCATGGGAGAGAGTCCCTCTTCACGTGGACTCTTCACCAGCCCAAATCTCGGACCCTAGCTGCCGTAGGACCCAACCCAAGACCTAGCCATGACCCCTAGGACCCAACCTCCAGACCTGGTTGAGACACCTACCCCCATTCACAAGAACCGAGACCTTTGAATTTGCAAACCCAATGACAAACCCACGGCTCCTTCATGAAAAACTCCTACGGTTTCCAGCTTCCTTTTTCCTTTAATTTACTCATGTTTTGAACATAATTCTATCATATTTTATCATGTATTGGCAGCGTACTCATTGGATTAAAAAACGTTTTTCATAAAAGCGTAAAAACATTGTATTTTTGAAAATAAACGTTCTTCCGTAAAAATATTCAAACACCAATTTTTTTCATGCATAAAAAATTAAATCAAGCATATTATGATTTGTATGATGTTAAGGAGTTTAGGAAACGTGCCTTTGCTTTAATAACGCTCGATTATTTGATCTTTGGCGATGGTGCGATGTTGGACGATCGGACGACGAATAACACAAGCTTTTCTCCTCTAGATATTTTCGAAAACTATGGTGGTGTGTGTGAGGAGTGCACGGCTGACGATGTGAGGAATTGTGAGGTTTTTGAAACCTAAATCACTTATTTATAATTAATTAACATGCTAATGGGCTTTGGTTTTTGGGCTTGTAAGTTTAAGGTAATTGGGCCTTCTTTAAATCATTAAATTGGGCCCAATAATACTTAATTAATTAAAACATAAAAGTTTGTAAAATTAGTTTCCATAAAATAATATTTTTGATCTTTTAAAATTCTTTGTTTGCCCAAAACCGGCTTCTCGAGAAAAATCGAGCTCGACTCGTAAAATAATTCGAACTCCAACATTTTTAGGAAAAATTAAATCATTTTTAATTATATTAGGAAGCCTTGCCATTATTTAAATAAAAATACATATTCTTGTCTTGGTAGTCCCCAGTCTCTTTTCTCCTGCCTATTATCGAATATTCGGGTAAAATCCTTAATGTCATGAAAGCATGTCACATAATCATTTAATCATGCAATCATACATTTAATTATATTATAAATATCATGCTAGCATTTAAAATCAATTAAATAAAACAATTAAGCAATTAAAATAATTTTGCATGCATGTGGTTTACATAGGTTGGTTTTTCGGACGTTACAGAAAAGTTGCCTCCAACCCTTCATCTGCCAAGCATGCAATATTATTTGGGCATGTAACAATTACGAAGCCCATGTACTTTTATTTAAATGTCTCAAACATATTTGATACCATTTAAACTTTACTTGATTTTACTCAAGCCCACTAGTTGAATAATTATTTTCTATTGGACTCTACAAGACCCAATGTTATTTAATTAATGCAACACTTGAATTAATTTAATTATTTGGACTCTACTAGGTCCACTACTGTTTAATTAATTCAGCATTTGAATTAATTTAATTTAGTACATAATAATGTTTATGAAAATCACAATTTTCAAATATATTATTTATTTGGCCAACTTTTAATTTAGGAACACTTCCACAAATTAAAAGTTACATTCCTCATAATCCTCTTATAGAAGTCATACTTCTATTTTTCTTTACGCTTATAAACTCCTTTATAATCCGTTCAACACATTGAACTATTTTACTTTTCAACGAGATCTAAAAAGTTAGCACTTGTGTGACCCTCAATGGTTCATTGATACAACTAGCCGTGGGTTCACATCTCCATGTGATTCGGGGCTAAACATGTCCTTATATGAGCATACCCCAGTTGCTCCATTCTTACTTATCAACTACTTGATAATAAGAACGTCAGAACTCAAATCTGATAGTACTCAACCAATCATGTTAAACGCCTAGCAGCAACGCTTACATGATTCCCTAGGTATCAAATGATAGTGCCTGCAAGAACCATTATATTATGCTTAGTGTACAGTACGGTCCCTTAAACTCATATATCCCTACCGATTCGACAACTAGTGGTATATCGAGAGCTGTCAAAGAATCGATACTATGTGTCATATTGTAGTTGCATCGATGGTGTAATCTAAGAAACCTCTTTCTTAATTACCACCAACACTCTGATCAGAGATTTCATACTACATACACATAGGATATCCATACCCGAAGGTAAGCGGTGAATCCTCGACTACAATGCATCGACTCCTATATGTTTCGACAAAACACCCAACCTTGTCACATGATGACCCCATATGAGTCGGTAAACAAGTCAAAGTACAATGCTAGCATATAGAGTCTCAATATTGTCCCGGGTCATAAGGACTAATGGTGTACAACCATAAACTAGGACGTTTTCACTCGATAAATGAGAACCACTTGAAAAGTCCTTTATGGAGGGTTGTTCAGTGCACTCTACAAAGAGCACCTATCCGCATGCTCGGACATCACAATGTCCTCTACCAATGAAACATGGTACTCACATCGCAGATACTATTATCAAACTCAAGCGGCCTATATCCTTCTTAGCGGCGGCTGAATCGACTAGGAACTGTTAAGAATATACAGTATTCCAAATATGAGTTTCATGATACTCATCATATGAGCATCTCATATTCTTTCTACTATTTGTATATTCAAGGACTTTATCTATTCAACTAACATGGGTATACAGATAAAGATATGCCAAAACAATAATTTCAAATATTATTAAAATAAAGATTGTTTATTCATAGAGTTTCAACGTGAACCATCGGCCAACACTTAGCTCGACAGACACCTAATCTAACAAGTTCTTCACTCAAGGACCAAGCACATTGATGTCGGGCATCATTTCATCAGAGATCATGCTCTGAAGAAAGCAGTCAAACTGGAATATGTACCATCTGAACAACAAGCTGCTGACATTTTCTCCAAACCATTACCAGAGAAGTTTTCTCACTTTCGCAATATACTTGGTTTAATTGACTTGTCTTAATTATATCAGTTTTATTGTTGAATTATGTCAGTTGCTATTTATTTTTAGTCATTTATCAGTTATTATCCATTCAGTTAGAGAATTGTTTGTCAACTGATGCCAGTTAAGTTTTGCAGATAAGAAAAGAGACAAAAATGAATCGTAAACAACAATGATCTTGAATAAAATCGAAACCAATTTACACGATTTATTTCCCTCTCAACGGCATCTTGCAGAGAGATATCCAGTTATACATATCATGGCAATTCAGTCTTCAAAAGGCGTCTGAAGAGGAGATCTTCTCGAGCATATTCCACTCCTTCCTCAGCATCACATGCAACAGAACTTGATCAGTGGCAAGCTCTGAAACATGGCTGACTTCAAAACGCCGCTTGTACTTTCTTGAAACATCTCTCTGTCTGTCAGTAGGAACCATTCCATTAAGATAGAAGATCTGGAGTTGTTGCACCTTGATCCAAGAGGACATGACTTTTAACCAGACATATTCTTTAATGGTTTCCTTCAAACTCTCTAAACGACGGAGTGTTGATGCAGAAACAGAGACGTTGGAACTACTTGAACTTGCCATGTGTGCTTATTTGTTATCATCTAATGTCTTTGGTCTTATTTATAGTCAGCCTGATATTGGAAAAATAGAAGAAGACAAAGAGACTCAAGTCAATTGAAAGCTTTTGACTTATCCAGACTGAGTTTTTCCTACTCTTTCTTTTATTTATATGCATTTATTGAGGGGGAATATTAGATATAAATGGTTAACTTAGAATACAATAGTCAGTTAGTCTTCGACTGAACTGAATCAGCTTTCAACTGATCACTCAGTTGCTGACCCAACTGATCTTATCCAGTAAGTTAACTGATTAATCGTTAAATATTCCATAATAAGTTATGTGACTGATTGTGTACGCATTTAATTGTCGTCATTCAATGAATAGCATTTTGAAACGTGGACCTACGTAATCCATTTATATTCTACACACGTTTTTATCATACATACACACGTTTTATTCAAATTATCATGGACTGACACGTGTCCAAAATTTGAACCGTCACACACATATGTACTACACCCCACTCCATTTCAGTTTTCTTTACGCTTACTTCGCTTTATAGAGCAAATCCAAACTCAAACTCCTTTTTCGCAGCAAATCGAACTAATCAGAAATGGCAAACCAAATTCCGGCTCATATCTTGAACGCAATGGCAATCGATTTTGCCTCAGTTTTGCCAGTTCCTGGTAAAGCAGTGAAGAACATCTCCAACAAACTGGAAGCTGCTGGACTCAAGAGATTCTTAGGATTATCTTCCCAAGAGATTTATCCTAAAGAGATTCAAGACTTATACGCCATGGTTTTATCTCTGCCGATGGCAATATCACCACCACTGTCAACAACCAGCTGCTGATTATTGATGAAGAATCTTTCAGCATTCTATTTCAGCTGCCTACTGATGGGCCAGCTAATATTTCTTAAGTTAGAGCTTCTGACATTGAGGAGATGCAAACATTTCTATCTGCAGACGGACGGAAAATCAAAGTTTTTGATCCAAATAAGGAACTGAAGTCGGAGGTGCAGTTGCTAGCTGATATAGTGGCCAAACGACTATTGGCCAAGGTAGAGTCATTTGCTGCTCTTACGCTGGAAAAATTTAAAGCTATGACTGCTATAATGGCTAAGAAAAGACTGAACTCGAGAAGCATCATCTTCAATATCCTGAAAAACATGTTTCAGTCGTCAAAGAAATCAAAGGGATATGCTGTTCAGCTCAAATATCTGCTGAAAACCAAGGGATTGGTGGGTGATGATTCTGAGAAATCATTAGAATTTAAAGTCTTCAATACCAAGAATGTCCAGCTGCCAAAGCCCAAACTGGACATCTCTCCTGAGAAACTTTTGAAGGTGAAGAAGGAAATTGGGATGCAAGAGGCTCTCAAATCAGTTCAGAAAGCCAAAAAGCCAAGTTAGAGGAAAAAAATCAAGCAAAAACTGATTGTCAGTGAGACTGAATCTGAGAAGACTCCTTCTCCAAAGATATCCAAAAAGCCCCGGACTCTGAATACCAAACCAGTAGCTGCACTAGCCTCAATCCCAACTGATAGACTGAAACAATCTGGAGCTGAAGAGCCAATCAAGGCTACACCGCTGAGGACGGTTGCAACCAAAATTTCAACTGAGGTTCAGTTATGAAACGTCTGCCTTTATTTTTCTTAAAATGTGCTAGAATTTTTATTTTAAACCCTTATATAGCATCAGCCGAATCATACACATTTGCATAAAATATTTTAGAACCATTTTAAAATTAAAACAACCAACTATATAGTTTAGAAATACAGCCCATACTATAATTCTCTCAAAAATCACTCAAAGGCGTAAATAAAAAGTCGTAAAAATCTTTAACATAAATCATAATCATAAATGCGGAAAGCTAAAAGCGCTGGTTCTCGGGTCGTGTGCACCTTCAGTCCAGTCAAGTCAACCATCAAGACCTCCCATAACATTAATATCATAAACACCTGCATCAATCACACCTAGTGAGTCTAAAGACTCAACACGTCATATTCTTGATAACAAGTAATACGTATAAAACCACAAGCAACAGTGAAAAATACTTGTACTTAAAATATCGTTTTCATGAAGATGCATAACTTCAAACATGAACATTTTCGTAAACCTTTTTATGATGCATGAACCATAAATAAAATATTTTCATAATGATGCATCAACTTTAAACATAAACATTTTCATGACATGCAAACATAAACCTTAACTTTTCCATTTTTCCTCAACATGACATAACATCAAACCTTTTAACATGATCATAAACATTTTTCCTTTTCCTTTTCCTTTTCCTTTTCCTTTGTTGAATTCAGATCGTTAATTGTGACTTTCCTCAAGCCTCAAGAGTCGATGGATCCATCTACATGTAACCACAGTACTGGGCGGCGGAGACACCAGCGACACTCTCACCGGTCAACTGGGCCTTGGCCTATCCTCATCGAATAGAAATACGATCGTCAGGGCTCCCTCGGGGGCCTTCTCCCATAGACGGGCTCCCTCTGGGGCCTACTCCCACGCACGGGTTCCCTCTGGGGCCTTCTCCCGAAAATGGGCTCCCTCTGGGGCCTTCTCCCCTCACGATATTCTCATTCTTACCTTAAACCTCATATCCTCATATCCTCAATGGTGTCACGGGAAATACGATCGTCGGACTCCCACTGGGACCATAACCCTCACGATATCTCTACATAACATCATTATAGTAACAATTACTTCACTTCCTTCAATGTTTTACATTTCCATCACTTTATAAAAATCATGCATAACGTATAATTTTGTTTTTGAAATCAATCATGCAACATGTCTTTTAAATCTCTTCCTTAAATCATGAAAATCCCATAGACATTTAAAAATCATAATTTAATCATGAACATTTCATAAACATTTAAAAATAATTATTTTAACCTCAAAAAATTTAAAATAACATTTTGACATATTAAATCAAAAACATATAAAATTCCCTAAACATTTAAAATATCCTTTTAACATATAAAATCCCATAAACGTTTAAAATATCATTTTAACATATAAAATTCCATAAACATCTATAACTATAGAAAATAATCATATTAGCACACAAAACAACATTCAAGGCACTGCCATGACGTTTACTAATTTCTAGGTGTAAAAAGACCGTTTTACCCCTGGACGTAAAATTCCACGTTTTTGACTTTTTCTTAATTTCATTGACTCTAACATATCTCAAATAATTATTTAAGCTTACATGAATTTCCCATAATTTTATTTGGCTTAAATCGATGATTTTTAAATTAATCTTTAAATGTGACGTATTAATGCATTTTAATCTCGAATTAATCCAAACCTTAATATAAAATTCCCAAATTAAAAACTTAGACTTTTAATAATTATTCAAGCTTAAATATAAATTTTCATAATTTTATAAAGTTAAACTAGGCGTTTTAATTAACTCGCTAATTAGCGTTCCGTGCGGCGGTAAAATCTTGAATAAATTCAAAACTCGTTATTTTGATCCCAAATTTTTAACATAACCTTTTTATGATTTATTCTACCATTCCAAGTCATGAGCCACACCCATGGACCCATGGATTCATTTTTAGTCTTTTAATTTTTGTTTTTGACCTTTTATCGAACGCACCGAGCCATCTCCTAATTTACTCGAGCCACGCCCGAGCCACCTTGGGCCAAAACCTAGCCAACCCACCTAGGAACCCTCTTGACAGAACCCAACCCATAAAACCAGCCCTGGCCTGCTCAATTTCCTACTGAAACTGACCCCAAAATCTGCATGTTTTGTGCGTGAATCTTACTACCTTACCAAGACTCCTATCCAACTAGGACTCCTTTAGCCTCCTACCCAACGATCACCTAGGACCCTCACCAGCCCTGGACCACTCTCAGACTCAACCCAGACCAGTCCCGAGCCCCTAACCCCCGCACAAAGCTTCTGTAACCAGTAAACCACATGCGCGTCCCTTTGCTTCTTGCGTGCGTGAGTGTGTTGCTTCTCCTGGAATCTTGCTCGAGCCACCACGAGCCCTGACCCTTCCTACCCCTCTCTGGACCGTCCCAAGCCATCATCCAGACCACCTAGCTTAGCCCCAACTGAGCTACAGCCCCTGAAATCTCTCGGCCACCAGAAATCCCTTCGGGAAGAGCCCTGTCCATCGAGGACTCTTCAACAGCCCTACTGTGCGAGTCCTAGTCCACTAGGACTCTACCAGACCCTCACCCTTGGCCCTCCTCGAGCCCCAGCCAGCCCTGGACGAGCACACTTGCCCCCATGAAAAAAAAAACCAAACCTTGAACCTATGCAACCCACAAGAAGACCCACGGCTCCTCTTTTCTTTTTCTCAGTTGTTCCAGCTTGTGTTATAACAGGTTTTGCAGCATGTTTCGTGTTTTCTAAGGCCTCTAAATTTGTGTAAAACTATCCCTTTTCAATTCCTAATCATGGCAGCCCCTTATATACATGTAAATCATGATTTTTGGATCAAATTACATGTTTTTAAAACCATATAATATGCATATACGAAAATAATAAGGTGTGTGCCTTGTTTTTATGCAAAATGATTTTAAATAATTACTATGGTGTGAAAGATGAGAAAGGAAGAAATATGGCGTGCCTTTGCGTAATTTACGCACGAATATACGTTGACGAATCGAAGAACGGCGGCACGAAGACGATGGCTTGAACTCCCTTGCAATATTTGAAAACTTTCTCTTCAAAATATTGAGTGTGTGCCGTGTAAATTTAGGAGAGGGTTTGGAGAGAATTTTAATTGTGTTTGGCGTGGGGTTCAAGGGTTTAATGGGGTGGTTTAACATATTATATACTTAATTATTTTACTAACAAGGCTTAGGCCTATTAAAGGGTTTAATTCGGCCCATTAGCATTTAATTAAATAATTAAAATTAATTTATTTAAATAAGTTTGTAAATTTATTAGCCGGGTTGCCAAAAATTTCGAGTGTTTGTTGAAAAAACCAACACCGATAAAATTATGTCCCTGCGTATAAAATCACCTCAAAACCTCTTATTTTCAAAAATAAGAAAAAACATCACCCTTAATTTAAATAGTTAAAAACAATTATTTAATAAAAATATTTTCTAATTTTCAGCCATCGGTCTCCGTTTCTCGATCGCAACTCGAATAACCTTTAAAAATTACATTTTTATGCAACCATGTAGAAAAGTGTGTTTTAAACATGTCAAAATGCACAACATAATTAATTTATGCAATTAAACAATTTAATTAAAATATAAGAGAATTTAATAATTACATTCATTTGGTTCGCGTGGACCTTTAAAATTTCGGGGGTTACAATCTCCTCCCCTTAAATTGAATTTCGTCCTCGAAATTTGCTTATCCTTAATAACCCAAAGTTTAGACTTAGTTATAGTATCCCAAAAATCCACGCTTTCGCTGCGCTACTCTGATAAAACTTAAGTTTTAGAATGTCCTTACGGCTCCTTGTTCCCAATTAAATTTTCCTTCTACATCCTTATTTGCAATTTGCAACTTAAGAAAACCCATAATGACTTAGTGCTCTACTATTATAACCCCGAATTTTAATTTTTCTTACAATTCCCGATATTAAAAGATGGTTGATCATACTTATCGTATATTAATTTCCTTATTTATACCTAAAATATTCATCAACCTATCAATCTCAATCTTAAAATCCCAAGCACATCTGCTAACATTTAGATTTTTCAAGTCTAATATCGATTCATCCTTAAAAACCCTTGATTAAAGCTTCTTATAATACTAAGACCAAGATATCCTAAAGTTCTGAATATTCTTAAAAGTCTAAATCATCAAAAACTCTTACCATATAACCCATTCAATTCGCACTTATTGTTAAACTAGTCCCCTAATTTCTTAATATTTGCAAAATAAATTCTTAATTTCCCCAAAAATTATTCTAATTGGTCCTTAATTTCCAAAAATCCTCTAGTTAACCCATAAGTTCTCGGTATTCTTAATTTTCTTCTACAGTTTTCCCATGACATAATTTCGATATTTTTAAACATGTTTACCCAAAATCAATACCTATAACGAATTTTACCTTTCATCAAAAATTAAAATCTCAATTTATACATTTTCATTTTCCCAAAGCTGTTGCAAATCCTCGAATAACTATTACTTATGTCTAATTCCCAAAAATTAATTCAACTATAGTAACCATGAATCATAAATATTTTCTTAGAAAATCTACGTTTCTCAAAGTATTCATAATATTCACGATTAACTTATGGCCCAAAAAGTAAAACGTTAATAATAAAATCCAAAAATCAAAATTGTCCAATTCCACCACGAAGCAAACATGCGTTGAAATCAAATAATTTCTTATTTCATATCATATCACGTATAAAAATTATAAAGCGTATAAATCATATATTATCATAAAACTATTAAACATGTGACGTGAACATATAATTCATGTACTTATGCAGGTAACACCATAAAATCGTATAAAGCATGTAAACTTACAATTGAGGCTTGACGACTGATCTTTCCGGCGCTAATGGTGGCACAACCCTTTACAGAACCATTACTCTGATACCAACTGAAACGTCTGACTTTCTTTTTCTTAAAATGTGCTAGAAATTTTTTTTTTTAAACCCTTACATAGCATCGGCCGAATCATACACATTTACATAAAAATATTTTAGAACTATTTTAAAATTAAAACAACCAACTATATATTTGAGAAATACATCTCTCAAAAATCACTCAAAAGCGTAAATAAAATNTCATAAAAAGTCGTAAAAATCTTTAACATAAATCATAATCATAAATGCGGAAAGCTAGAAGCGCTGGTCCTCGGGTCGTGTGCACCTTCAGTCCAGTCAGGTCAACCATCAGGACCTCCCATAACATTAATATCATAAACATCTGCATCAATCAAACCTAGTGAGTCTAAAGACTCAACACGTCATATTCTTGATAACAAGTAATACATATAAAACCACAAGCAACAGTGAAAAATACTTGTACTTAAAATATCGTTTCATGAAGTTGCATAACTTCAAACATGAACATTTTCGTAAACATTTTTATGATGCATGAACTTTAAATAAAATATTTTCATAATGATGCATCAACTTTAAACATAAACACTTTCATGACATGCAAACATAAACCTTAACTTTTCCCTTTTTCCTCAACATGACATAACATAAAACCTTTTAACATGATCATAAACATTTTTCTTTTTCCTTTTCCTTTTCCTTTGTTGAATTCTGATCGTTAATTGTGACTTTCCTCAAACCTCAAAATTCGATGGATCCATCTACATGTAACCATAGTACTGGGCGACGGGCACACCAGCGACACTGTAAGGTCCAAAATTAAGACGACGTAATCCAACTGCATGTAAATCTAGGAAATATGAAAAATGAATAATTAATTGATTTTAATTGCTAATTAATTATGTGACATACTTGTTTAGATGTTAAATGAGATTTTTATTGTCATCATGCATAAAATGGTATTTTTAAAAAATATTCAAGTGACAATCGAGGAACGGGACCGAGGGCTGAAAAACGTAAAATGTTTTTATCAAATAATTATTTTTAATTATTTAAAATATGGTCGATGCTTTTTAGTATTTTTGAAAATAAAGGGTTTTGAGGTGATTTTATACGCCGGGACGTAAATTTTATCGGTGTTGGTTTTTCAACTAAAATACGAACTTTTTGGACAACCCGGCTATTTAATTCACAAATTATTTTTACCAAAACTTTACTAATATATTTTATTTAATTCTAATTAAAGACTAAAGGGCTTAATTGTGGCTTAATAGGCCTAAATCCTAGTTAGCAAGCTAATTAGAGTATTTAATATATTAAAAATCCCAAAACCCTACACTTGTTACTCAACAAATAATCGGCCACCCACCGTGCAAATTCTGAAAACACTCTCTCCCCAAAAGAGCACACACACGGCACCACATAGTGTAGGATTTTCGAAGGTTCAAGTAGTAAGCTAGCCAAGGTGCCCTCCGTTCTTCGTCGTCATTGATTATTCGAGCCTATAATACGCAAAGGCACGCCATACATCTCCTTTTCGCTTTCATCATATCATATTAATGTTTTAATTATTGGATGCATAAAGAACATGAGTATTTTTCCAGAATTTTTGAAATATTGCACTTGCATGTGTTAACTTCTTGAGGTTTGATGCAAAAATTTTTTCTAGGCATGTTAAGGGGCTGCCATGACATAAGTTAAGATCAAGAGTGGTTTACACCTGTGTTAGAGTCACACACACACGCTCAAACCCCATCACAGTCGAAGGAAAGGAGAACCATGCGAGAAACGTTGCTGTCAGTGGGTTCAGGGTGATCGGGTTTCATGAGGGAGGGATTGGCTTGGTCTTGGCTGGGGCCAAGGCTCGGCTAGAGTCGGTCATGGTTCAGGGGGAGAGTCCTAGCCATGCTAGGACTCGGTTTGGAAGGGCTGGGAGGAGTCCTTGCAAGCAAGGACTCCTCCCCGAGAAGTTGCACAATTCTGTGCAGACTTCGTGCGACTGGTAAGGGAGTAAGGGCTCGGCCCAGGGCTCAGGGGCTGGCTTAGGACGAGGCTTTAGAGTCTTAGGAAGGTGTGAGGATGAGTGGTTCAAGGTCTGGGTTCGCGGGTAGCAGCCTGGACGCACAAACATAGAATCCATGCAGGTTGGGATTCTCGGCCAGCACAGGGGTGACTTGGGGTTGCTCGGTTGTGGGCTTGGGAAAGGTATTTTAGTGGTCTAAGGGTTCAGTATGGTACTTTATGATGTTGGTCAAGTTTCGGATCAACATGGTTTGGGAGTAACTCGTGAAAATCGAAAGTTGGCTCGGGTCGAAATTTAGGTGTCAAATTAGGGCTTTTAACTAATAAAAATTGAAAAAAGGCTCACGGGGGTCGAGTCATGGTTCATAAGGGCTAAAATAATATAAAAATACTAAATTTAGAATTTAGGAATTTTATATTAAAGTTTGGGATTTTTCGGAATTAAAACGCCTTCAAAACGTCTAATTACGAATTAATTAAAAAGTCTAGTTTTTAAGCTAAATAAAACTATGAAAAATTAATTTAAGCTTAAATAATTATTTGAGACATGTAAGAGTCAATGAAATAAAGAAAAAAAGTCAAAATCGAAAAATGTCAAGTCCAGGGGTAAAACGGTCTTTTTAAACCGGGAAATTAGTAAACGTTATGGCAGTGCCCTAAATGCTATTTTTATCATATTATTGTTATTTTTAAATGTATATGAGATGTTCATGATTTAATTATGATTTTTAAATGTCAATGGAATTTTTATGATTTAAGAAGACATTTAAAAATACATGTTGCATGCTTGGTTTAAAAAAAGAAAAAAAATGTAAAGGCTATTCATGATTTTTCTATAGTAATGAGCATGAAAAATGTTGAAGGAAGTGAATTGATTGTGACTAATTTGTTAATGGTGGGGATATCGTGAGGGTTATGGTCCCAGTGGGAGCCCGACGATCGTGTTTCCATCATTGCGAATATGTGGTAACGATTATGTGGTAAAGGATTTGTGGTAACGGTAAGAATGGGAATGTCGTGAGGGGAAAAGACCCCAGAGGGAGCCCATTTATGGGAAAAGGCCCCAGAGAGAACTTCAACGATCGTATTTCTATTCGAATCATGATAGGCCAAGGCTCAGTTGACCGGTGAGACTGTTGCTGATGTTCCCGCCGCCCAATACTGTGGTTACATGTAGATGGATCCATCGACTCTTATGATCATGATCAGGAAAGTCACAATTAACTATCTGAATTCAACAAAGGAAAAGGAAAAGGAAAAAGGGAAAAGGAAAATATTTATGATCATGTTAAAATGTTTTTATGTCATGATAAGGAAAAAAGGAAAAGATTAAGATTTATTTATGCATGACATGAAATGTTATTTTTACCTAAAAGTATTTTCATCGTTGCATGTGGTTTTATACGTATTATTTGTTATAAAGATTATGGTGTGTTGAGTCTTTAGACTCTTTAGGTGTGATGGATGCAGGTGAGTTTGAGGGAGGTCTTGACGGATGATCTGACTGGACTGAAGGCGCACACAACCCGAGGACCAGCGTTCTACTTATTTCCGCACTTATGACTTATGAATCATGATTTATAATTGAAGATTTTAAGACTATTTATTTATGCTTTTTGAGAGATTTTTGAGAGGTTTAGTATGTGATATTCTTTTCAAATTATTGCTTTTTAGGTTTGGTAAAACAAATTGACGATTTCATTTTTATGACTATTTCATTGATTTCTAAAAATACTAGTTGGTTGATGTTTCATTTTAAAGGGTAAAATATTTTATAAAAATATTTTCATGGGATGGACGAAATTTAGGGAGAAAAAAATTTTCTAGCACTTTTAAAGCAATAAAAAGGGCAGGACGTTTCAGTTGGTATCAGAGCAAAGGTCCTGTAAAGGGTTGTGCCACCATCAGCGCCGGAAAGATCAATCGTCAAGCCTCAAATTGTAAGTATACATGCTTTATATGATTATATGACGTTACCTGCATTATGTCATGAATATGGTGTTTACGTTACATGTTTATTAGCTTTTTGAGTATTATTGCTTTTCATGCTTAAAATGCTAATTAAGTTAGGGTATGTCACATGATTAGAGAACTTAGATTTAAATGCATGTTGGTTACGTTAGAATTTGGAAAACATTCAGATAAAAATGCCTCCTAGACGTGCCCCCGTTAATGGAAACCAAGTAGAGAATAGTGTGAATCACCAAGGAAACGGACCTCCACCACCACCACCACCAGAGGATGCTGCTACTCGTGCTTTGGAGGGGATGGCTCGACTTTTCGAGCAGCGGTTACAGCAGCAGCAGTTACAACAGCTGCAGTTACAGCAGCAGCAGCTACAGCAGCCACCTAGGCCACAACATGATATATATGACCAGTTCTGGAGGCTAGGGCCGAAGGAATTTTCTGGCACTACCGATCCCTTTGCTGCTGAAAGTTGGATCCGTTCACTCGAGGTACACTTTCGATACCTGGATATGGGAAATGCGGATCGTGTGAGGTGTACCACTTATTTGTTTAGAGATGATGCTTCTTTGTGGTGGGAAGGAGCCGAGCAGGGTGTGGACCTTGCTACACTCACTTGGGCTCAATTCAAGACAAAATTCTATGAAAAATATTTCACTCCGGATGCTAGGAGCCGAATAAAGAGGGAATTTATGGCCCTCCGTCAGGGTGATGCTACTATTGCTGAGTTTGTGAAGAAATTTGATAGGGGTTGTCACTTTGTACCCCTTATTGCCAGGGATGCGGAAGAAAAGCTCAGAAATTTTATGGATGGCCTACGACCGACCATTCGAGATAAAGTTATGATGATGCGTCCTGGGGATTATGCTATCGCAGTTACATATGCATATCAGGCCGAGCAGTCTTTGAAGGACATCGACTTTGAGATTCAGTGCAAGAGGCAGCACAATCAGAATAATAATCAGCCTAACAAGAAGCCATATACGGGTCCCCCTATACCTCAAGGGCCTCAAAAGCCCCAAGGTCCGGTCAAGAAGCCAGCTCCACCAAAGCCACAAAATCCTGGAGCACCAAAGCCTGCTGAAAGGCAACCATGCAAGGAGTACAACCGTCTACATCTTGGCAAATGCGAATTGGGATCATTTAAATGTTTCTACTGCAAAGAGGCTGGTCAAAAAGTTATAGATTTCCCAAAGAGGAAAGCGGCTACCACGGCACGAGCTTATGTTATGAATGCCGAGGAAGCTGAGGAAGAGGCAGACACTACACTCATCACGGGTAACCTAGTCATTAAACATTTTTATACTGTTTATTATTGCATGAAATGTTAAATTGGTTATTAGAATTGATTAGAGAAAAGGATTAACCTAATGAAAATTAGATTGCATGTTCTACCTAGTTGGACTTAAGTTATGATTTTAGAAACCATAGAAAATGATTTGAATTTTGTGCCTTATTTTATGTGAATGATGAAATGATTCCAAATAAAAAGTTTAGGGCCAAAATTAAAGAAGATCATAACTAAAGGATTTTTAGAGGAATTCGAATCATTGCGGGTTAAATGTGCAAATTTCGAAATTTTAAGGTCTAACATACAATTTTCGATAACTAAGGGACCAAAATACAAGTACCAAAATCTTAAGGGCAATAAATGTAATTTACGGGAACTTCAAGAGCTAAAATGAACAAGTTGGAAAATTTAAGGACTTAATTGCAATAATTCGAAAACTTTGGGTCGATAATGAAAATTTCAATAGTTGAGGGACTAAAGTGTAATTTATCCAAGATAGGTTTAAGTTCAACATAAATTCATCATATAACTCTGGGAATTAATGATAGTAAATCCTTAAGATTCAACACGACAAGATTTAAAAGACATTTTCACCGCAGGGAGGATTATCATTCAAGGTGTAGCAACCTATGCACTTTTAGACTCGGGAGCTACACATTCATTCCTATCTGAAACCTTCATCAAAAGACTGAATATTACTCCTCAAGATATGGGTTTGGGTTTCAAAGTTTCTAGTCCATCCGGTGAACAAATGCTCACGTCTAAAATTGTCAAGAATCTGGAGCTTCGTTTATTCAAGGATGTTGTTCGGGCAGATCTTATTGTGCTTCCTATGCCCGAATTTGATATTATATTGGGGATGGATTGGCTATCAGTAAATGGAGCTTCGACTTATTTCCGTCAGCGATCGGTATCTATTAGGCCACCTAGTGGTAAATCTTTTGTCTTCGAGGCGGCGAGAAACAAGCAAATGCCGCACATTATCTCTTGTCTATGTGCGAGGAAGCTTATTAAACGTGGATGCCAAGCTTATTTAGCATGTGTCACTACTGCACAGGAATCTATCAGTCAGAAATTAGAAGATGTTGACATTGTGAGAGATTTTCCTAGCGTCTTTCCCGAGGACGTTTCTGGTATTCCACCTAATCGTGAAGTGTAATTCTCTATTGATCTTATGTCGGGCACCGTTCCTATATCTAAAGCACCTTATCGTCTAGCAACCGCTGAAATGAAAGAATTGAAAGATCAAATCCAAGAATTGCTAGACAAGGGTTTCATTCGCCCTAGTTATTCTCCATGGGGCGCACCGGTATTATTTGTGAAAAAGAAAGATGGCAGCATGCGTCTATGCATCGATTATCGAGAGCTTAACAAGGTCACTATCAAAAACAAATATCCACTGCCAAGAATTGAAGATTTATTTGATCAGTTGCATGGAGCTGTGGTATTTTCAAAATTTGATCTGCTATCTGGATACCATCATTTAAAAGTGAAAGAGTCCGATGTGCACAAGACAGCATTCCGTACTAGATAAGGGCACTACGAGTTTATGGTCATGCCATTCGGTCTGACTAATGCACCAGCGATCTTCATGGATCTCATGAATCGCGTATTCCAGCCGTATCTGGATCAGTTTATTATAGTCTTCATCAATGATATATTGATTATTCGAAGAACAAACAGGAGCATAGTCGTCATTTGAGGACAGCATTGCAAGTACTACAAGACAGGAAGCTATATGCAAAATTCAGCAAGTGCAAGTTTTGGCTCGATAGAGTGGCGTTCTTAGGCCACATCATTTCTAGTAATGGCGTTGAAGTTGATCCAAGCAAAGTCGAGGCAGTGAAAGAGTGGCCAGTACCGAAGAGTGTTACCGAGATTCGCAGATTCTTGGGACTTGCCGGCTATTATCGCAAATTCATCAAGGGATTCTCATCCATTGCAGTACCATTGACATCCTTGACTAAGAAGAATGCGAAATTTATTTGGGGATCTGAGTGTCAAGACAGTTTTGACAAGTTAAAGCAAGTCTTGATTTCAGCACCAGTGTTATCTATGCCGTCGGAGCAAGGGGATTATGTTCTTTATACCAACGCTTCTAAACTCGGTTTGGGCGCAGTTCTGATGCAAAATGACTGAGTTATGGCCTATGCGTCGAGACAGTTGACGATTCACGAGAAAAACTACCCCACTCATGATCTTGAGCTTGCAGCAGTAGTCTTTGCACTAAAGATTTGGAGGCACTACCTTTACGGGGAAAAGTGCAAGATATAAACTGATCATAAAAGTTTGAAATACTTCTTCACCCAAAAGGAGCTGAATATGAGACAGCGCAGATGGCTTGAGTTAGTAAAAGATTATGATTGTGACATTAGCTACCATCTGGGAAAACCTAATGTAGTAGCAGACGCACTGAGTAGAAAAGCAGCAGTTATCACTCATCTATCACTCCAAAGACCATTGCAGTCCGCGATCCCGCGGTTGAGCTGACAGTATATGCTAGGGGCGAGGCACCTAATCTTGCCACATTATCGGTACAGTCGAACTTGAGAGATAGAATTCGTGATGGGCAGTCCTCTGATGAACAGTTACAAAAGTGGAGAGCTAGAGATGAAGCCAAGGGTCGGAAATTATATTCAGAGGTGGATGGTATAGTTCCTTATCGAGATCGGTTATGGTTTCCTTGTGACGATTCTTTGAGAGGCCTTATTATGAAGAAAGCTCATGACACACCTTATTCCATTCACCCGGGTAGCACGAAAACGTACAAAGATTTGCAGTTGCTATATTGGTGGCCAGGCATGAAGAGAGACATTCTGAAGTTTATATCCGAGTGTTTGACTTGCCAACAAGTTAAAGCAGAGCACCAAAGACCAGCGGGAAAATTGAAGCCACTCCCTATTCCCGAGTGGAAATGGGAGAATATCGCTATGGACTTTGTAGTGGGATTGCCAAAGACAATTAAGGGATTCAACGCTATATGGATGATAGTCGATCGTCTTACTAAATCAGCGAATTTTCTACCTATCAAGACGACCTTCACCATGATTCAGTACGCCGACTTGTATATTCGAGAGATAGTTTGTCTGCATGGGATTCCTGTATCCATTGTTTCTGACAGAGATCCGAGATTCACGTCAGCTTTCTGGAAAAGTCTACATGCAGCGATGGGGACCAAGTTATTATTCAGTACAGCATTTCATTCCCAACCCGATGGACAGTCAGAAAGAGTTATACAGATTTTGGAAGATCTACTTCTAGCATGTGTTATTGATTTCCAAGGCAGTTGGGAACCAAAATTACCTCTAGTGGAGTTCACCTACAATAATAGCTATCAATCATCAACTTGGATGGCTCCTTTTGAGGCACTTTATGGAAGAAAATGTAGATCTCCTATACATTGGGACGAAGTTGGGGAAAGAAGAGAAATGGGTCCGGACGTGATAGAAGAGACTACCGAACTTATAGTCAGAATCTGCGATAGAATGAAGACGGCGCAAAGCCGACAGAAGAGTTATGCAGACAAACGACGAAGGGACTTGGAGTTTGTGGTGGGCGACCATGTATTTGTGAAAATAGCACCTATGAAGGGTGTTATGCGCTTTGGCAAGAAAGGCAAGCTTAGTCCAAGATTTATAGGCCCGTTCGAGATTTTGGAGAGGATTGGGACACTAGCTTATAGAGTAGCATCGCCACCAGCACTTGCAGGAGTTCACAATGTGTTCCGCATTTCAATGCTGCGGAAGTACATGTCGAATCCGTCACATGTGCTTAATTATGAACATCTTCAATTAACTCCAAATATGACATATGAGGAAAGACCCGTCCAGATCTTGGCAAGACAAGAAAGGTGATTGAGGAACAAAGTCATCCAATGGTCAAGGTCAAGTGGCTGAATCACTCGGAAGAGGAAGCTACTTGGGCAACCTAGAAAGACTTGAAGAGTCGCTATCCTGATCTATTCGGTAAGTTCTAATTTCGAGGACGAAATTTTATTTAAGGGAGGAGGAATTGTAAGGTCCAAAATTAAGACGATGTAATCCAACTGCATGCAAATCTAAGAAATATGAAAAATGAATAATTAAGTAATTTTAATTGCTAATTAATTATGTGACATACTTGTTTAGATGTTAAATGAGATTTTTATTGTCATCATGCATAAAATGGTATTTTTAAGGAATATTCAAGTGACGATCGAGGAACGGGGACCGAGGGCTGAAAAACGTAAAATGTTATTATCAAATAATTATTTTTAATTATTTAAAAGATGGTCGATGGTTTTTAGTATTTTTGAAAATAAAGGATTTTGAGGTGATTTTATACGCCGGGACGTAAATTTTATCGGTGTTGGTTTTTTTAACTAAAATACGAACTTTTTGGACAACCCGGCTATTTAATTCACAAATTATTTTTACCAAAACTTTACTAATATATTTTATTTAATTATAATTAAAGACTAATGGGCTTAATTGTGGCTTAATAGGCCTAAAGCCTAGTTAGCAAGCTAATTAGAGTATTTAATATATTAAAAATCCCAAAACCCTACACTTGTTACTCAACAAATAATCGGCCACCCACCGTGCAAATTCTGAAAACACTCTCTCCCTAAAAGAGCACACACACGGCACCACATAGTGTAGGATTTTCGAAGGTTCAAGTAGTAAGCTAGCCAAGGTGCCCTCTGTTCTTCGTCGTCAACGATTATTCGAGCGTATAATACGCAAAGGCACTCCATACATCTCCTTTTCACTTCCATCATATCATATTAATGTTTTAATTATTGGATGCATGAAGAACATGACTATTTTTCCAGAATTTTCGAAATATTGCACTTGCATGTGTTAACTTCTTGAGGTTTGATGCAAAAATTTGTTCTAGGCATGTAAAGGGGCTGCCATGACATAAGGTAAGATCAAGAGTGGTTTACACCTGTGTTAGAGTCACACACACACGCCCAAACCCCATCACAGTCGAAAGAAAGGAGAACCATGCGAGAAACGCTGGTGTCATTGGGTTCAGGGTGATCGGGTTTCATGAGGGAGGGGTTGGCTTGGTCTTGGCTGGGGCCAGGCTCGGCTAGAGTCAGTGATGGTTCAGGGGGAGAGTCCTAGCCATGCTAGGACTCGGTTTGGAAAGGCTGGGAGGACTCCTACCCGAGAAGTTGCACAATTCTGTGCAGACTTCGTGCGACTGGTAAGGGAGTAAGAGCTCGGACCAGGGCTCAGAGGCTGGGTTAGGACGAGGCTTTAGAGTCTAAAGAAGGTGTGAGGATGAGTGGTTCAAGGTCTGGGTTCGCGGGTAGCAACCTGGACGCACATACATAGAATCCATGCAGGTTGGGATTCTCGGCCAGCACAGGGGTGACTTGGGGTTGCTCGGTTGTGGGCTTGGGACGGGTATTTTAGTGTTCTAAGGGTCCAGTAGAGTACTTTAGGATGTTGGTCAAGTTTTGGATCAACATGGTTAGGGGGTAACTCGTGAAAATCGAAAGTTGGCTCGGGGTCGAAGTGTAGGTGTCAAATTAGGGCTTTTAACTAATAAAAATTGAAAAAAGGCTCACGGGGGTCGAGTCATGGTTCATAAGGGCTAAAATAATATAAAAATACTAAATTTAGAATTTAAGAATTTTATATTAAAGTTTGGGATTTTTCGAAATTAAAACGCCTTCAAAACGTCTAATTACGAATTAATTAAAAAGTCTAGTTTTATGCTGAATAAAATTATGGTAAAATTAATTTAAGCTTAAATAATTATTTGGGACATGTTAGAGTCAATGAAATAAAGAAAAAAAGTCAAAATCGAAAAATGTCGAGTTTAGGGGTAAAACGGTCTTTTTACATCGGGAAATTAGTAAACCTCATGGCAGTGCCCTAAATGCTATTTTATCATATTATGGTTATTTTTAAATTTATATGAGATGTTCATGATTTAATTATGATTTTTAAATGTCCATGGAATTTTTATGATTTAAGAAGACATTTAAAAATACTTGTTGCATTCTTGGTTTCAAAAAGGAAAAAAAAATGTAAAGGCTATTCATGATTTTTCTAAATTAATGAGCATGAAAAATGTTGAAGGAAGTGAATTGATTGTGACTAATTTGTTAATGGTGGGGATATTGTGAGGGTTATGGTCCCAGTGGGAGCCCGACGATCGTTTTTCCATCATTACGAATATGTGGTAACGGATTTGTGGTAACGGTAAGAATGGTAATGTCGTGAGCGGAAAAGGCCCCAGAGGGAGCCCATTTATGGGAAAAGACCCCAGAGGGAACTTCGACGATCGTATTTCTATTCGAATTATGATAGGCCAAGGCTCAGTTGACCGGTGAGACTGTTGCTGATGTTCCCGCCGCCCAATACTGTGGTTACATGTAGATGGATCCATCGACTCTTATGATAATGATCAGGAAAGTCACAATTAACGATCTGAATTCAACAAAGGAAAAGGAAAAGGAAAAAGGGAAAAGGAAAATATTTATGATCATGTTAAAATGTTTTTATGTCATGATAAGGAAAAAGGGAAAAGATTAAGTTTTATTTATGCATGTCCTGAAATGTTATTTTTACCTAAAAGTATTTTCATTGTTGCATGTGGTTTTATACGTATTATTTGTTATAAAGATTATGGTGTGTTGAGTCTTTAGACTCACTAGGTGTGATGGATGCAGGTGAGTTTGAGGGAGGTCTTGACGGATGATCTGACTGGACTGAAGGCGCACACAACCCGAGGACCAGCGCTTCTACTTATTTCCGCACTTAAGACTTATGAATCATGATTTATAATTGAAGATTTTAAGACTATTTATTTATGCTTTTTGAGCGATTTTTGAGAGGTTTAGTATAGGCTATTCTTTTCAAATTATTGCTTTTTAGGTTTGGTAAAACAAATTGACGATTTCATTTTTATGACTATTTCATTGATTTCTAAAAATGCTAGTTGGTTGATGTTTCATTTTAAAGGGTAAAATATTTTATAAAAATATTTTCATGGGATGGACGAAATTTAGGGAAAAAAAAATTTCTAGAACTTTTAAAGCAATAAAAATGGCAGGACGTTCTAGACACTCTCACCGGTCAACTGGGCCTTGGCCTATCCTCATCGAATAGAAATACGATCGTCGGGGCTCTCTCGGGGGCCTTCTCCCATAGACGGGCTCCCTCTGGGGCCTTTTCCCACGCACGGGTTCCCTCTGGGGCCTTCTCCCGAAAATGGGCTCCCTCGAGGGCCTTCTCCCCTCACGATATTCTCATTCTTACCTTAAACCTCATATCCTCAATGGTGTCACGGGAAATACGATCGTCGGGCTTCCACTGGGACCATAACCCTCACGATATCTCTACATAACATCATTATAGTCACAATTACTTCACTTCCTTCAACTTTTTACATTTCCATCACTTTATAAAAATCATGCATAACGTATAATTTTGTTTTTGAAACCAATCATGCAACATGTCTTTTAAATGTCTTCCTTAAATCATGAAAATCCCATAGACATTTAAAAATCATAATTTAATCATGAACAATTCATAAACATTTAAAAATAATTATTTTAACCTCAAAAAATTTAAAATAACATTTTGACATATTAAATCAAAAACATATAAAATTCCCTAAACATTTAAAATATCCTTTTAACATATAAAATCCCATAAACATTTAAAATATCATTTTAACATATAAAATTCCATAAACATCCATAACTATAGAAAATAATCATATTAGCACATAAAACAGTATTCAGGGCACTGCCATGACGTTTACTAATTTCTAGGTGTAAAAAGACCGTTTTACCTCTGGACGTAAAATTCCACATTTTTGACTTTTTCCTAATTTCATTGACTCTAACATGTCCCAAATAATTATTTAAGCTTACATGAATTTTCCCATAATTTTATTTGGCTTAAATTGATGATTTTTAAATTAATCTTTAAATGTGACGTATTAATGCGTTTTAATCTCGAATTAATCCAAACCTTAATATAAAATTCCAAAATTAAAAACTTAGACTTTTAATAATTATTTAAGCTTAAATTTAATTTTTCATAGTTTTATAAAGCTTAAAACTAGGGTTTTAATTAACTCGCTAATTAGCGTTCCGTGCGGCGGTAAAATCCCGAATAAATCCAAAACTCGTTATTTTGATCCCAAATTTTAACATAACCTTTTTATGATTTATTCTACCATTCCAAGTCAAGAGCCACACCCATGGACTCATGGATTCATTTTTAGTCTTTTAATTTTCGTTTTTGACCCTTTATCGAACGCACCGAGCCATCTCCTAATTTACTCGAGCCACGCCCGAGCCACCTTGGACCAAAACCTATGTAGAGGCCCGTATTTCATACTTGAAAATTTGCGGAAAAATTTAAAAATTTTCTCTTTAAATAAATAAAATGCTTCATTCATAAAATATACTGATAAAAAGATCTAATGTTTAAAGTAGCAGCGGAAGTAAATAATGTTTTAAGAATAACAACTTAAAATAATTCGACAAAATAAAAACTGAGTTTGGAATAAAAAAATAGTAAGTGCTGAAAATGAGGTCCTCGGGTTCCTACTACTGCCGACCCACGATGGCTCACTGGTTTCCGCCCTCGGTCCCGACCTCATCAGTACCTACAACAATCAAGTCTAGTGAGTCTAAAGACTCAGCAAGCGTATGTCGTAAATAACAAGTACATATATCATAAAATTTCATGCCATGTAAAGGTATCATGTCGTAAAATATAACGTGGAAATATCGTGTCATAAAGCGTATCATGAAAATCGTGTCATGAATAATTATAAATACGTGCATAACTGAACTGAAAGTAGTAAGTGAAATGTTTGCTCCGTAGAGCCCTGTCATGAAATAGCATGTAATAATTTTCTGTTGAGATTATGTTCTACGCAAGTGGCCCAAGAACTGAACTGAATCGCCTGATCAGACTAAACCACAGTACACTGGGCGGTAGAGATCATCACAGCCCTTGGACTGGATATTCGTACCAATAAATGAACATGAACTTGTTAGTGACCACCGGGTGAGGTAATAAGCCCATGATAAGCTGCAATCCCATGATAGTGAGGTGTCCACAAGCAATATCGCATAAATCTCAAAATGAATATTTTATATTTTTATGCACGTAATATAAATAAATATCCTGTTTTATTTTACCGAATGGGTTGGATCGTTCCTAGGCTCGCTGCATCCTAATCCTAACATGAGAACATGCAAATAAAATTAACTTGACCAAAACCTCGTAATTGAACCCAAAAACGGGACAATTACGCCCAACGAACTTAGTATTCAATCATGGCTTCGTACAAACACGAACCAACATCGAAACATCATTTAGCCATGATTAAAATACTCTTAAAATACTGAAAAACATGACCATAGGGCTGTAATACACAAAAATTATGCATGGAGGCCAAAATCATGAAACGCTCTTTCGAGAGTAACTTTGGCACATTGCACCGTAAATTCTCGTACGACCTCTAAACTCAACAAAATCACAAACGGCCAAAAACATGACCTTTCTAACTCATTGAGGTACTTTCCAGTCCAAGGTCAAAGGCTAAAATCCAACCAAGAACTCGAAACACACCTCTGAACCGAAGGCAAAGTTGCTGTAAAATTCCAGCGGCAACAACGGTGCTTGCTTCGCTTTGACTACAAGGCTAATGGTCATTGGGGCTTGAACCACCAACTCGAGCCTCTTCCCAACATCCTAAGGTATGGTTTGAACCATGGCTAGGGGCCCTAGGCCAACCATAATCCAAACAAACACCTATGACAATCCGAAGTTCCACCTGAAAACACCATGCTGTACCGTGGAGGGTGTTGCTTCATTTTGTTGTCATATATCATTCCAGTGGTCATTTGATCAACCATGGCATGATATAGACATCATGAGGTATTGTGTGAACCATGGCTAAGGGCTAGAAGCCAAACAAGATACACCCAACACACAAATTTCGAAACTCACACACCCAAAACCGAAAAAGAAGGAAACCGAGGGACTTGTCTTGTTTGTTTAAACTTTCGATGGGATCATGAACCAAGCCATGAAAGGTCATCTTGGTCCTGTCCTAGACATGCAAAGGAATGGTCATAACCATGGTTACAGGCCCAAAAGCCAACCAAGATTCGAACCTCCTTGAGCATTCAAAAACCAGAATTTCGAGACTCAACTTGCAACTATGGTGGAGTTGTTGTCAAGTCTTGAATCCAGCGAGTAGGGGCTTGAGCTACTGGACCAACATGACTCCAATACACTCTAGTACATGCCTAGGTGCAGCCTTGAATGCCTGGAACAGAGCCAACCCCTAAAATCACAAAAATCATACCAAACGTGAAGCACAAGTGGGAGTAAAAATTCTGCACAGATTTTTTGAAAAGTTGCTGCCATAATTTCGAATATGCTTCATGATTAATGAACAAAATATGGTTTAAAAACATGTATAGGACTTGATTGAAGAGAAAAGAATAATATATACATGCCTTGTATTTGCTTGAAACGAAAACAAATCGATACGACGAATACGACACGGAGGAGACGGAGTTCCTTTTCTTTTCTACTTTTCTCTCTTCTTTTCTTGCTAGCCTCTCACGATTTTTTTCTCTGAATTTCACTCTGAATTTTTGAAAATGAGGAGAGGGAAATGGCTTGGAGATGAATGAGGAAGTCTAATAATTGAATGGGAATTGATTGGCAACTTTAAAACCTTTCTATCCTAGTTGCTTGTGAGATATGGAATGATGTGTGATATTATTTGATTGAGGGAGATTTTAGGGGGCTATTTGGGGGTGAGTGGCCGATTCTTGCTTATCAAGAATAAGGGAGAAAATTGCTTAATGGATAATTATTGATGATTTAAAATGAGGGGATTAACCATGCAATGAAAGGATTAAGGAAAGATATCAATAAAAAATTACTAAAATTTATCAAATCCTCCAAGTGTGGTGGCCGATTTTATCTTTCAAAATAGGGTAGGAAATTGCTTAATTATTTAATTATTGAAGATTTAGATTGAAGGGATTAATCATACCAAGAGAGAATTAAGGAATGATATCAATGAAAATAAGTTGTCAAACTTTTAAATCATTTGAAGTGGGGTGGCCGAAATCTATGATTAAAATGAGGTAAAATATTGCCTAAATCTTGTATTTTAAATATTTAAAGTTTTATCTACTCATTAGGTATTTTAGTGAATTAAATAAATTAGTTTAGGATGGTAATTATCTTGCATGCATGGCTAATTCTTTTAAATTAAATTACTAACATGTTAAGTTATAATTTATTAAATAAAATAAGCCTAGGTTAACTTATCTCAATTGGTCACATATTTTATTTTAGGCTTTTAATTAAATTATTGGACATACAAGAATTTATTTACTACTTATCTCTAATTAATTAATTAAATTCTTAAACTTTCTTTTACATTAAAATAAATTATTCTTTGACTTAAATTAAATTTAGGAATATTTTCTTATCATTAAATTTTATCTTAAAACTCCAACTCCAGTCCGGCCTCACTTATTTAACTGAAAAGATAAAACTAAACTTATGCGATTTAAAATAAATAATCATGAATATCAAATTTAAAAATGCTTTAAATAATAAAGAAATTATTTTTAATTTAAAATACTAGAAATTATGCATGGCTTATACGTAGTCTTATTTAACGGGTTCTACAACCTAGCCAACCCACCTAGGAACCCTAATGACGGAGCCCAACCCGTAAAACCAGCCCTGGCCCGCTCAATTTCTTACTGAAACTGACCCCAAAATCTGCATGTTTTGTGCGTGACTCTTACCACCTTACCAAGACTCCTAGCCAACTAGGACTCCTCTAGCCTCCTACCCAACGATCACCTTGGACCCTCACCAGCCCTGGACCACTCCCAGACTCGACCCAGACCAGTCCCGAGCCCCTAACCCACGCACAAAGCTTCTGTAACTAGTAAACCACCTGCGTGTCCCTTTGCTTAATGCGTGCGTGAGTGTGTTGCTTCTCCTGGAATCTTGCTCGAGCCACCACGAGCCCTGCCCCTTCCTACCCCTCTCTGGACCGTCCCAAGCCATCACCCAGACCACCTAGCCTAGTCCCAACCGAGCTACAGCCCCTGAAATCTCTCGGCCACCAGAAATCCCTTCGGGAAGAGACATGTCCACCGAGGACTCTTCAATAGCCCTACTGTGCGAGTCCTAGTCCACTAGGACTCTACCAGACCCTCACCCCTGACCCTCCTCTAGCCCCAACCAGCCCTGGACGAGCCCACTTGCCCCCATGCAAAAAAACCAAACCTTGAACCTATGCAACCCACAAGAAGACCCACGGCTCCTCTTTTCTTTTTCTCAGTTGTTCCAGCTTGTGTTATAACAGGTTTTGCAGCATGTTTCGTGTTTTCTAAGGCCTCTAAATTTGTGTAAAACTATCCTTTTTCAATTCCTAATCATAGCAGCCACTTATATACATGTAAATCATGATTTTTGGATCAAATTACATGTTTTTAAAACCATATAATTTGCATATACGAAAATAATAAGGTGTGTGCCTTGTTTTTCATGCAAAACGATTTTAAATAATTACTATGGTGTGAAAGATGAGAAAAAGAAGAAATATGGCGTGCTTTTGCGTAATTTACGCACGAATATATGTTGACGAATCGAAGAACGACGGCACGAAGACGATGGATTGAACTCCCTTGCAATATTTGAAAACTTTATCTTCAAAATATTGAGTGTGTGCCGTGTAAATTTAGGAGAGGGTTTGGAGAGAATTTTAATTGTGTTTGACGTGGGGTTCAAGGGTTTAATGGGGTGGTTTAACATATTATATACTTAATTATTTTACTAACAAGGCTTAGGCCTATTAAAAGGTTTAATTAGGCCCATTAGTATTTAATTAAATAATTAAAATTATTTTGTTTAAATAAGTTTGTGAATTTATTAGCCGGGTTGCCAAAACGTTCGAGTTTTTGTTGAAAAAACCAACACCGATAAAATTACGTCCCGGCGTATAAAACAACCTCAAAACCTCTTATTTTCAAAAATAAGAAAAAACATCACCCTTAATTTAAATAGTTAAAAACAATTATTTAATAAAAACATTTTCTATTTTTCAGTCATCGGTCTCCGTTCCTCGATCGCAACTCGAATAACCTTTAAAAATTACATTTTTATGCAACCATGTAGAAAAGTATATTTTAAACATGTCAAAAAGCACAACATAATTAACTTATGCAATTAAAACATTTAATTAAAATATAAGAGAATTTAATAATTGCATTCATGTGGTTCGCGTGGACCTTTAAAATTTTGGGGCGTTACAAGTTACCTCCTCCAGCTGCTCAACAAGAAAAGACTATCACCAAATCTGGTGATAAGAAGAAATCTGCTGGAGTTCAAGCTCACGAATCACTATCACTGGCCCAACTTCTCTACCTTTTGCTAGACCCAAGGGGTTAGTGATCAGAGAAAACATTGATGCAACCTCTTCAGGGCTAAACATCCATCATGCTCTGACTGACACAAAGAGAAAGGGCAAAATGACAGAAGAGCCCCGACCCACAAATGTGATTCAAACTCACATTGATCTTATCTGGACCGAGATCAATGAATTTTCTGAGAATAAGCTGAAAGCTTATGATGAATGGGTCCGATTCAGAACTGAGGTGTTTGCTAGGCAAGTAGAGAAGAAGTCGGTTTTGAAGAAATTTGTTAACCTGGAAACTATTGTTCTGAAGATGGTCAAAGCAGCTACAATTCGTCAAGCTTTGTAAAGGAAGAAATATTTCTTTGATCAAATCTGTACCAAGAAGTTAAGTCAGATGGTTGTTCAGCTAAGGCAAAACTATAATCCTACCAGTTCAACTGTCTTTAATGATAAAGCAGTTCATGATCAGCTGGACTCGGATCTAATTACACTATATATGACGATTAAATAGTGGGAACTGGACCAAGAACTTGCTGACTATTTCAGCAAGTTCTCATGATCGTTCATCAGCAGAACAAGCTGAACAATCAATTCAGCAGCAAGAGTCATCCAAGGACTCAGTTGCTGAATCCTCTCAGCAAGCAACTAATCCTTCTTCAAAGGATGAGCAACCATCATCTACTGCTCATCCATCCTCAACTGCAGATAATAAGCTTTATTCTAATACTGAGCTGTCATTGGCAAATATCAATGAGGTCATCAAATCAATTGCCACTGATATCCAGCTGGAAACATCTAAAGCAGTTAAAGAAATTTTTGGAACTGAACAACCAGCTGAAAAGGCTACTTCTGTTACTGAACAACCAGCCGAGCAGGCTATTTTTTCTGAAGAGCTAGTTCAGTCAGCTAACATGAATGAACAGGAAGTTTCTGAAGAAACTGAACAAGCTCAGCTGCACTCGGCACCAACTGAAGAAATGCGAGCTGAAGAGCAAGTCGAAGGTTCAGTTGTTCAACCAACTGAAGAACCTAATTTCTCAACAAGCTGATTTACAAACTGAAGAACCAATTGTTACATCTGTTGTTCCGAATCTTCCTTCTCCTCCACAGCTTCAACAAGAAGCCATACCAGAACATGATTCAAAAATGGTGACACTCGAAACTAAATCAACTGACAGGGCTCTGGTTATCTTCAATCAAGGAAACATGGAACAAGAACCAGAAACCTCTGGAACCATGTCTCCTGGTGGATCAATGGAACCTGAATCCTTATTTGAAGCAATTCGGTCAATTCAGAACAACCTTACCTGTAACGTTCCGAAAAATTTGAAGGTCCACGTAAACCACACGCATGCAAGTTTTCAATTTATTGTGTATTTTAATTAAATTATTTTAATATGCATGGTTTTAACATGAATATATATACATATATATATATATGCTTAATTTCTTGATTGGTTAAAGTTTCACGCATTTGAGTTTTAAGTTGCATTTCGCGCTCGATCGAAGAACGGAGACCGGAAGTAAGTGGACAAGTTAGGAGCCGGTTGTGTTCGGGTAAGGCACAGCTGGGGAAGGGCTAAACCATGCTAAGGTGCGATCCAGGAAGGTCCAACCGAGGCTAGGGGTGGTCCATAACCAGCTGGTCACGGCTAAGAAGTAAGTGGACAAGTTAGGAGCCGGTTGTGTTCGGGTAAGGCACGGCCGTGCTTGTTCTTGAGGATTTGGCTGCGCTTCACGGCTTGCATGGGGCTGAGGCCGTGGGTTCAGTAGGTCCAGAGGGACCCTAGGGTGGTCTAGGAAAGGTTGATGTGTAGCTGGTCCCGTTAGGTGCAAGCTAGGATCGAAATTATGGAGGGTAGTGCAACTAGTGTTTTCGAATGGGACGTTGCTGAAAATTCCAGCAGCTTGTGGCTCGTTTTCATGGGTCTTAGTGTGCTGGAAAAATGTGGTTTAGGGGCTGGTAGGATGTATTTTAGGCATGGTTCAAATTTGGGAAATTTTGGTTGAGTTTCGGGTCGATTCGGGTTAAAACCGGGACCCCGGTCCAAGTTCTAAAACTAATCGATTAAGTGTTGAAACGGGCTCAAGTTTACATCTAAGAAATACTTTTAATAATGTTTTGGGACATTTTAAGGAGTTTGGTAAGCTTCGGGTCAATTTTAGAGTCTAGGGGAAAAATGGTAATTTTTGGGTTCCTGGAGCAAAATGGTCATTTTGCACCCGGGGTGATATTTTGGGTACTGGCAGCGCCCTGAGCACAAATTATGATATTTTAAATGATCATGCATCATGTTTACAATTTTTACGATATTATGATAATTATGATGCATGCTTGGTTTAAAGGAAAAATTACGTATACGCATGCTTTTATTAAGTGATGAATATGTTGACACGTTTTGAAGGAAGTGATTTAGTTGTGACTAACACGTAGACACGATGAAATGTAAGGCCCTGACTCAGTGGGCGAGTAATGCCGTCGCTGATGATCCTCGCCGCCGGGTACCGCGGTTACACGTAGATGGATCCATCGACAGACATGATGACATGATGATACGAAAGTCACAGCTAATGAACGGAATTCAAATTAAGAAATTTAACACGTATATGCTGATACGATTACATGCAATGATTTTACCAGGTTTTGTCAGGACACAATTATGTATACGATTTTACTGCGGACATGAAATGTATGCTCATTATGCTATTTTTCACTGTTGTGTACTACGTATATGTATTTGTTATTACTGGTACAAGTGTGTTGAGTCTTTAGACTCAATAGGCGTTTGTGATGCAGGTGAGCATTTTGATCAGGAGACAGGAGGTGCCAAAGACTGAGTAGGCAGGCGGGGTGTGCGGTGACATGACCCGAGGACCGCATGTTTTCCGCATAATGTTTTATGAGATTTGAGAAGACATGAATATTTTAATACGTTGATGATTTTAAGATATTTATACGTTTATTTTTATGTATGAGTTAGGATAAGTTTGGTTATTTTAAACTGCGCTATTTTTACTGTCAAATATTTAAGATTATTTTTAAATGTTATATTTTCTGTAGAGCGCATGCATGCGAAACATTTAAATATTGTTTCGAAAATGTTAGCTTTTAAAAAAAAATATTTCCGCATTTTAAAAGCGCAGCCGTTATATTACCAGTATGATGACTCCCATTTCTAATATTCAGTTTACCCAGTTCGCCCTTCAGATGAAGTTCACCTCTTCCAATGAGTTTACCATAGGGAGACTACAACAAATTCAAAAAGATGTGACATCTCTATTCTTTCGGATGGATGAAATTAAAAAGGACAAAGCGTCGACTGAAGCTCACTTTCAGACCCAAGCTTTATTCGGAAGGCGCCTTGACTTTCTGGAAAAGTTTGTTTCCAAAAGAATGGATTTGTTACAAGACACCGTACTAAATGCCGTGTCAGACATCGCCTCGGATGTTCGTATCTTATCCAAAAAGGTTGATATGTTTGACAAAAAGGGGGAAAAGGGGAAGATAAAGATCAACAGACTTGACAGATTTTTGGAACTATTTTTAGATCAGTTACAAGATTCTTTATTCTTTCATTCTTTGTACGAATCTGTACATTGGAAGAGTTGTCAATAAAGAAATTATTTTATCTAAAAAGTATTCAGTTGATCAGTTCAATTATTCTATGTTTTGTCAAACACCTAAAAGGGGGAAATTTTTGGAAACTAAATTTCGGTGGTTTGAAAAACTGAACGTTTATTAGATCAAACAAACTGATCGAGAAGACTGAAAGGGGATTGGTTACGGTGCCCGGTTGCGCAACGGAAGTTTAAAATTTTTTTCAAAAAGAACATGAAAACCGAGCACCCACTAAGTGTGTAGCAAATACGAAAACACCAAAATATGTCATACATAGGGTGTTTAGAATTTTTCACCTATCAATCACAAGGATTGATGTTATGGCTCCAACTTAGTTGATATACAACTAAGCTCTTTAATGGTAGACACAATCTACAAGCTTCTTTTGAGCACTCCTTGCTCAAAAATTAAGCCTACCACCAACTAGCTAGAACCTCTCTTATTTTGCACTAGAAAAATAAGAGCATTTTTCTTTTGAGAAGACTTTTCTTTCCTCAACTATTGAAGAAGAAAATTGAAGGAGAATGTATGTTGAAGTTTCGGCTTCGGCCAAGTCTAGATCAAGTGAAGGGGAGGATGAGTTGCCTTGGTTGTTAAAAAAGCTAAAAGCACTTTTAGCTCGGTCCCGAACTCATCCATACCTACAACAATCAAGTCTAGTGATTCTAAAGACTCAGCATGCATATATCGTAAATAACAAGTAATAATAATAAAATCGCATGCGAAGTAAAATATCATGTTATGATTAATTGTAATGCGTGCATCACTGAACTGAAATCGTATCATGAATAATTAATATTACGTGCATAACTGAACTGAACAGAACTGAAAGTAGTAAGTGAAATGTTTGCTCCGTAGAGCCCTGTCATAAAATAACGTGTAATAATTTTCTGTTGAGATTATGTTATACGCAAGTGGCCCCCTGAACTGCACTGAACTGAACTGAACTGACCGGTAACTGACAATCGGGTGAAATAATGTACGTCTGATCAGACTAATGCCACAGTATACTGGGTGGGACCGATAAGTAGCCACCGGGATGAACTGAACTGAACCGGTATGTGATCACCGGGTGAAGTAATAATAACAGCGAAGTGGCCCCAAGCAATATCACATAAATCTCAAAAATGGATATTTTACATTTTTGAACGTAATATAATTAAATAACGTAATTAAATATCCTGTATTAATTTTACCGTAAGGGTTGGACCGTTCCCAGGCTCGCTGCGACCTAATTATGTCATGAAAAATATGCAAATGATTTACTTGACCAAACTTTGTAATTGAATCCAAAAACGAGACAATTACGCCTACTGACTTAGTATTTAATCATGACTCCGAGCCAACCCGAACCAACACCAAACCAATGTTTAGTCATGATTAAAAATACTCTTAAAATGATGAAATAATGCTCCTAAAGTTGTACAAGTCGAAATCTTGGTGAATGGAGGCCAAAACATGAAACGCTCTTTCGAGAGTCACTTTGGCACATTGCACCGTAAATCCTCGTACGACCTCTAAACTTGACCAAATCACAAATCGCCAAAAACATGACTTTCCTAACATGATGAGGTACTGTCCAGTCCAAGGCC
This sequence comes from Primulina huaijiensis, assembly GCF_012295235.1. NCBI lineage: Eukaryota > Viridiplantae > Streptophyta > Magnoliopsida > Lamiales > Gesneriaceae > Primulina > Primulina huaijiensis. Next base: position 14,550,775 of record NC_133320.1, on the reverse strand, counting down.
ATAGGTTAAAAGCCAACTAAGAACTCGAACGAGCCTCTGAACCGAAGCAGCAAGTTGCTGTCCAGAAATTCCAGCAACCGCACTTGTACTTGCATCGCTTCGTTTGCGAGACTATTTGCCATTGGGGCTTGAACCATTGACCAGAGCCTCTTCCCAACATCCTAAGATGTGGCTTGAACCATGGCTAATGGCCCTAGGCCAACCACAATCCAGTCCAACACCTAGGACAACACAAAGCCTCAACCGAGAACTTAAAAATCTGTACCGTGATGTTTCTGAAATTTTATTTTGTTGCTGTCATGCATCTTACCAATGGCCATATGGTTGACCATGGCTTGATCTAGACATCTTGAGGTATGGTATGAACCATGGCTAAGGGCTAAAGAGCCGACCAAGATCCACACCAACACCCAAACCGAGTGGACACATGCAGAATTTTAAAAGGGGTCGAAGGGGCTGTTCTAGTTTTTTATTTGAACACCGATTCATCATGGACCAAGCTTCAAAATACCAACTTGGTCACATCTTAGACATTACCAAGAGATGTTCTAACCATGGATATAGCCCCTAGGGCAGCCAAGATCAGAAGCATCAACCCTTGACAGCAACATGAGAAAATCGAACCCAAAAAAGGGGCATGCTTGGGGAGTTGCTGTCATTTCTGACTTCCAGCATGTGTGGGGCTGGAACCAACGATCTTTCATGACCATAACATGTCCTAGTACATGTCAATATGCATCCTCAAGCCCCTGGAATGAGCCACCCCTGAAACCGAAAGGACACATACCAAACGTGAAGCATGAATAGAAACAAAAATCTGTGCATAATTTTTTTTTCTTGTTCTTGTTGCTGAAAATTTCGATTTTCTTTTTCATGATTCATGCACACATGATGTTTTAAAATATTAATATGACTTGATTGAAGAGTTAATAAAAATATAAACATGCCTGAATTTCGTTTGAAAAGAAAACGTGTAAGGTCCGAATTTAAGACGACGTGCTCCAACGGCATGCGAATCTAGGAAATTATGAAAAAAATGAGTAATTAATTCATTTTAGTTGCTAATTAATTATATGACATAATTGTTTATATTCTATTTGAGATTTTATTGTCATCATGCATTAAATTTGTATTTTTAGGAATATTCAAGTGACGATCGAGGAACGGGGACCGAGGGCTAAAATGTAAAAGGATTTTTATTAAATAATTATTTTTAATTATTTAAATTGTGGCCGATGATTTTAAGTAATTTTTGAAAATATAGGGTTTTGAGGTGATTTTATACGCCGGGACGTAAATTTTATCGGTGTTGGTTTTTCAACTAAAAATCGAGCTTTTTAGCAACCCGGCTAATAAATTCATATTTTTAATTAAAGAAAACTTTGTTATTATTTTATTTAAAATCCTAAATAGACTAATGGGCCTAATTTCATGGCTTATTAGGCCTAAAGTCTAGATTAAGGAGTAATTAGTATTTAAAGTAAAGAAATTGCAAAACCCTACACAATTCTAGACTCAAGTTTCGGCCACCCTTTTTTCCTCCAACCAAAACTCTCTCCCACACACTCCCACGGCAGCTTTATTATTTTCTGAAAACCTCACGGCACACTTGCACACAAATTTCAGAAGTAATTTTCGAAGCATCAAGGCAAGTTCAAGCCGTCNGCAACACTGCATGGGTGCATGAGGAAAGTTGATATTTGATTCAAATAAACTGTTATTTGCATGCTAAGGGACTGCCATGATGCCATACTATGTTTAAGTAAAGCTTTCAAGTAAAACAAAGCCACACACACACAACCAAGGTAGATAGAAACCATCGGGAACCAGGAAAATCTATAAGTTGCTGTCATGTGATCTATGGGCGGCGGGTTTGATACCCCACGGCTGGGCGTGAGTTGGCTTCGGTCTGGAGGCTAGCCAGGGTCGTGGTGGTGTCTAGGGGAGAGTCCTAGCCATGCTAGGACTCGAGCTGAGAGGCGGCAAGGAGTCCTTTGCATGAGGGACTCCTACCCGAGAGTGTTCTAGCCATGCGCAGGTGGCGCTGGTTTGCTGGGATAAGAGGCTCGGTCCAGTGGGCTGGGCTGGGGCATGGCATGACCGTAGGTCCCTAGGAGAGTGCACCACAGGATGTTTCAAGGGCTGGGTGGGTGTCTAGGTCCTAAGCTCAGGATTTAAGAGTCCTAGTGTGATACAATGTCTCGGCCAGCACAAGTTCTGAATATTGGGCTTCGATTTCTTGTCCAGGGGCATGGTCCGTGAGTTCTTAGTGTCCAGTAGGCTACTTTAACATGTTGGGCACCTTTTGGCTCGTTTTGGTTCGGGGGTAACTCGATAAAATTAAGAGAGCGCTCGGGGTCGAAGTTTAGGTGTCAAAGTGAGTTTTAAAATAAAGAAAATTGGAAAACGGCTCACGGGGGTCGAGTCGTGATCCATAAGGGCTAAAATAATATAAAAAGACTAAATTTAGAATTTAGGAATTTTATATTAAAGTTTGTTATTTTTCGTGATTAAAACCCCGTTAAAATAATTAAGAAAAGATAATTGAAAAACTCTAAGTTTTAAGCCAAATAAAATTACGAAAAAATTCACATAAGCTTAAGTAATTATTTGGGACATGTTAGAGTCATGAAATCAAGAAAAAAAGTCGAAAACTTAAAAAGTCGAGTCCAGGGGTAAAACGGTCTTTTTGCACCGAGAAATTAGTAAAGGTCATGGCAGTGCCCTAAATGCTATTTTTATGATATTATGATTATTTTTAATTGATTATGAAATGTTCATGATTACATGGTGATTTTTAAATGTCTATTTGATTTTCATGGTCTAAGGAAGACATCTAAAATACATGTTGCATGCTTGGTTCCAAAATGGAAAATGTAAATATTGTTCAGGATTTTTCGAAAGTGATGTGAATGAAAAAAAAAAGTTGAAGGATGTGAAGTGATTGTGACTAATTCGTTAATGTTGGCGACGTCGTGAGGGTTATGGTCCCAGTGGGAGCCCGACGATCGTGTTTCCATCATTGCGAATATGTGGTAACGGTTTTGTGGTAACGGAAGAATGGGAATATCGTGAGGGGAAAAGGCCCCAGAGGGAGCTCATTTATGGGAAAAGGCCCCAGAGGGAGCCCCGAAGATCGTATTTCTATTCGAATCATGATAGGCCAGGGCCCAGTTGACCGGTGAGAGTGTTGCTGGTGTCCCCCGCCGCCCAGTACTGTGGTTATATGTAGATGGATCCATCGACCTTCACGATCATGATCAGGAAAGTCACAATTATCGATCTGAATTCAACAAAGGAAAAGGAAAAGGAAAAGAAAAAGGAAAAATGTTTATGATCATGTTAAAAAGATTTTTGTCATGATAAGGAAAAAGATCATGGTTATTTTTGCATATCGTGAAATGTATTTTTACTTACAAGTATTTTCACTGTTGCATGTGGTTTTATACTTATTATTTGTTATCAAGATTATGGTGTGTTGAGTCTTTAGACTCACTAGGTGTGATGGATGCAGGTGAGATTGAGGGAGGTCTTGACGGATGATCTGACTGGACTGAAGGCGCACACAACCCGAGGACCAGCGCTTCTTTTATTCCGCATTATGACTTTTGACTCATGATTTATGGTGAAAGATTTTTAAGACAATTTATTTATGTTTGAGAGGTTTTTGAGAGGTTTAGTATGGGCTTTACCTTTCAAACTATTGTTTTTAGGTTTGGTAAAACAAATTGACAATTTCATTTTTATGACTATTTCATTGATTTCTAAAAATGCTAGTTGGTTGATATTTCATTTTAAAGCGTAAAATATTTTATAAAAGAATATTTTCATGGGATGGACGGCAAAAAAACAAAAAAAAATTTCTAGCACTTTTAAAGCAATAAAAAGGGCAGGACGTTTCAAAACGAATTAATACGACGAAACGGCGCGGCGGAGACGGAGTTCTCTTCTTTTGTTTTCTCTTTAATTTTTCTTGTGTTTTCTCTCTTATTTTTCCTTGCTTTCTCACGTTTTCTCTACTGAAAGGGACTGAAATTTTCGAAAATGAGGAGGGATAGAAGTCTAGGAAATGAATGAGGAAGTTGCAAGATAAATAGGGATAGAATGGTAAGATAGAAATCTTTCTATCCTTGAGTTGAGAGATAAGTGAAATGATTTGATTTGAGGGAGATATGGAGAATAATTTACATGGAAGTGGCCGATTTCTAGTCTAGGTTTAAGGTGGCATATTGCTTAATTGTGAATTACTTGGTGATTAAAAAGGTGGGGGAATTATCTCCAAGAAAAGATAAGAAAATGAATTAAAATAGTTAGTTGCCAAACAAAAATTAAGTCTTTTAAAATAATGAGGTGGCCGAAATCTACTATTAAAATGATATGGAATATTGTTTAAATCATTAATTAGTGGGGATTAAAAATGAAGGGGTTATCTACCAAGAATGGATAAAGAAGAGAATCAAAAGAAATGAGTTGTCAAACTTAATTTAAATCTTTTAGGTGATGGCCGAAAATTGCAAGATAAATGGGGATGAAATATTGCTAAATTATTAATTGTTGGGGATTTAAAATGAGAGAATTATCTATGCCATGAAAAGATTAAGGAAAGATATCAAAATAGAGAGTTGTCAAATAATATCAATTCCTTAAATGAGGTGGTCGAATTCTATGCTTAGAATGGAGGGAAAAATTGTTTAATTATTGAATTTTATCTCCTTAAAGTTTTAAACATTAATTATGTATTTTAGTGAATTAATAAATTAATGTAGGATGGTAATTATCTTGCATGCATGGCAAATTTTTAAATTAAATTTACTATCATGTTAAGTTACAATTTCTTAAATAAAATAAGCCTAGATTAACTTATCTCAATTGGTCAAATATTTTATTTTAGGCTTTTAATTAAATTATTGGACATAAAGAATTTATTTACTACTTATCTCAAGTTAATTAAATAAATCCTTAAACATTCTTTTTCATTAGAATAAATTATTCTTTATCTTAAATAAGTTCTAGGAATATTTTCTTAATATTGAATTTTATCTTCATACTCCAACTCCGGTCCGACCTCACTTATTTAATTGAAAATATAATAACTAAAATACTGCGTAAAATAACTCATCAAATATAAAGAAAAGAATTTAAATACTCATGCAATAAAATCATTTTAATTTAAATACTAGAATTATGCATGGCTTATACGTAGTCTAATTTACGGGTTCTACAGCTTACATGATTCCCTAGGTATCAAATGATAGTGCCTGCAAGAACCATTCTATTTGGTTAGCGTACAGTACGTTCCCTTCAACTCATATATCCCGACTGATTCGACAACCATTGATAAATCGAGAGTTGTCAATGATATCGATACTATGTGTCATGTCGTAGTTGCATCGATGGTGTAATCTATGAAACTCCTTTCATAATTACCACCATACTCTGATCAGATATTTCATACTACATACACATAGGATATCCATACCCGAAGGTAAGCGGTGAATCCCCGACTACAATGCATCGACAACTATATGTTTCGAAAAAACACCCAACCTTGCCACCTCATTACCCCATTAGAGTCGGTAAACAAGTCAAAGTGCAATGCTAGCACATAGAGTCTCAATGTTGTCCCGGGTCATAAGGACTAATTGTGTACAACCATAACTAGGAAGTTTCCACTCGATAAGTGAGAACCACTTGAAAAGTCCTTTATGGACGGTTGTTCAGTGCACTCTACCAGGAGCACCTATCTGCATGCTTGGACATCACAATGTCCCCTACCAATGAAATATGGTACTCACATCGCAGATACTAGTCTCGAACTCGAGCGGCCTATATCCTTCTTAGCGGTGGCTGTATCGACTAGGAACTTTTTAGAATATACAGTATTTCAAATATGAGTTTCATGATACTCATCATATAAGCATCTCATATTCTTTCTTTTATTTGTATATTCAAGGACTTTATCTATGCAACTGGCATGGGTATACAGATAAAGAAGTGCCAAAACAATAATTTCAAATATTATTAAAATAAAGACTGTTTATACATAGAGTTTCATTGTGAACACTCGGTCAACACTTGGCTCGACGTGCACCTACTCTAACAAAGACTGGCGGTAACTGATCAAAATATGTGAACTGACAGTTGCCTTAACTGTAGATTAATTCGAAGATAATCAAGGGCAACTGAACCAGCTGGATTGAACTACGCAGACAACTGAATGATCAGTTGGAAACTGATCAGTTTCTATAAACAGTTATAAGCTTATCAGCTATTGCTTTTTATCAGCTGATCTTTCAACTGAACACATCAAGAATAAGGACGTTCAACTGACAACAGTACAAAGCAGACTGCAACTAATAGTGAGAGTACCGCATTTCAGAAAAAACTGCGGTGTGCGAATGTCAGAGGAATGTTGACGTGGCAAACAACGGATAAAAAAATATCCAAATTGTATTAATTGTTACCGTTGGAAGAGAAGCCTATAAATAGCAGAGACGAAGCAACAAAACACACATCCGACTTACTTGCAATCACTCTGCTGAAATTATACTAAGATTCAAAGCTCACACTTATTGTATTTAATGATAGCACTCAGTCTATACTTCGAGCTTTCTAGCACAAACCTTTGATGTTGTAAAACTTGATCATAAAGAGATCAGTTGTGCTAAATCTTTTTCAAGTCCAGTTGAATACTGAGAATTTTTTTTGTAAACTAAGAGTTTTAGTTTGGCAGTGTTAAGTCCAAGACTGAAGTAGGTCTTTGCAATTGTTTGTATCGATCAAAGTCTTTTAGTAAAAATCATATCTTTGTGATAGAAGAGATGGCGTAGGAGTGGTTGAAATCTCCGAACATTCATAAAATATTTGTGTTCTTATTTCAGTTTATATTCTATCTTTCAGTCAGTTTATTTCCGCACATTACTTGTTAACTGACTGATATCGACTGACAAGATTCCCGAGTATCAGTTTATCACTAAACTGACTCAATATTTGAAAAAGCTGTGAAAATCGTTAAGTGTTTATTCAACCCCCCCTTCTAAACACTCTTTCACCTCATAAGCGATCCTATCATATGGGTACCAAAATTATTAATTGTGTGTGATTGCAGGTGACAGGTACAAAAAAAGAATCAATCTGGTATCTGGACAGTGGTTGCTCGCAACATATGACAGAGGATGCAAAATTGATATCCCAACTGATCAAATACACTGGTCTAAACATCAGATTTGGCGACAACTCTAAAGGTAGAACTGTGGGTAAGGGTAAGCTTATCTATGATAACTTTGCCATCAAAGATGTGTTACTAGTTGAGAATTTGAAGTATAACTTGATAAGCATCAGTCAGTTATGCGACAATAATTTCTCAGTTCAGTTCAACTTACACATTTGCACAGTTAGAGACTCAACTGATGAGATCATTTTAACTGGCAATCGTTGTGGTAATACTTATAAAGTCAGTTGGACTGATCAACCTAATGTACCAGTTTGTTTTATAGCTTCAAAATCTTCTAAAAACTGGTTGTGGCATAAAAGATTGAACCACCTCAATTTTAAGTTTATTGCTTATCTGAGTAACCATGATATTGTAACTGGTTTGCCCAAAATAAATTTTTCAAAAGATAAAATTTGCTCAGTATGTCAGTTTGGTAAACAAGTAAGATCTTCTTTTAAAAACAAGGGTAGTAAATCATCCTCCAGATGCTTAGAACTGCTACATATGGATCTTGTTGGTCCTATACCAGACATGAGTTTAGGGGGAATGAAATACACTTTGGTGATTGTTGATGATTTTTCAAGATTTACTTGGGTTATCTTTCTTAAATCAAAAGACCAAACTGTTGCTCAACTGATTAGGCTTTTCAAAAGATTATTAAATGAAAAATCAGTTGGTATTGACAGAATAATGTCCGATCGAGGGATTGAATTCATCAATCAAAATCTTTCAAAATTTTTAGAGAATACTGGAATCAAGCATGAGCTCTCAGCAGCAAGAACACCTCAGCAAAATGGTGTAGCTGAGAGAAAAATCGAACCCTTAAAGAGGCTGCTAGAACAATGCTTGCTGATTCTGATATTTCTCAGAGGTTTTGGGCAAAGGCAGTAAACACTGCATGTTACACTTAGAACAGATCAATGAGTAATAAAAATCATTTGAAAACATCATATGAGATCCTGCATAGACATAAAAGTGTGGTTTCTTATTTCAAAATATTCGGATGTAGATGTTTTATTCTTGACAATGGCAAAAATCATTTAAAAGCTTTTGATGCTAAATCTGCAGAGGGAATATTTCTTGGTTATTCATCAGTTAGTAAAGCTTATAGAGTTTTTAACAAATGCACTTTGAATGTGGAAAAGTCTATTCATGTTGTATTTGATGAATATATGCTAACTGATAAGACAACTGATCTGTAGAGCCCAAAATTCCGCACACGTAAAACCCATGCAATTATTTAATTGTTAAGTCATTTATTTTAAATTTAAAATTTATTTTTAGCCATGCATGATTTATTTAAATGTATTATTTTAAATTACTTAAGTTTTGTAATGCACGTTAAATGTTTTGCAAGTTTCATGTTTCAGGCGATTATTCGATACGGGATCCAGGAAACGAGATCGGTGACGATTTTGGCAATTTTAAAATGTATTATTTTATTTTAAGTCAAAGATGGGGCATTTTAAATGAGTTACTAAGTTTTTAGTATTTTAAAAGCCTAATTTATTTATTAGGTGATTTTAAGATTTTAAAACTTTTAAAGATTTAGTGCTTGTGCTCTTTATTTTAATTAGGGGATTTTATTTAAAGATTAGTAGGGTTAGTATTTTAATTAAATTGTTAATAAAGTTAGAGTTTAATTAGCAAGGTAATGGTGTAATTAAGCTAAAATAATTCTCCTAATTACCCACTCACACACACGTTACCAATCTATATTCAAAACGCACGCACACACACTTATACCCACACATATGCACGCTAACACATATACACACTCTTCCTTGTCTTTTTATTTTCATCATTTGAAATAAAAACTAGGGTTCTTGGTGTCTATTGCAGCCGCCCCATTTCCTCAGCAATTCCAACAAATTTTTGTGTTCTTTAGTGCAAGAAAAATCGAGCCACCATCGTCCCGGATCAACCCTCACTCCATCTCCACTTCGATATCGCCCGTTCGGTAAAATTTTCATATCAAAGGCACATATAATCTATTTTTCCTGCGTCGATCATGTCATAGTACGTGTTGCGTTGTTTTTATGCGTAAAAATCCATGTATGATGTGCAAAGTTTGAGCAGAAACATGTTGGATCGATTTTGAAATGTCTTTGGATCTAAAATTTTGAATTTTACTGTTCTTTTAAACACTGCGATTTTTCGGTAGTGATTTTGAGAAAACTTTTAACATACAAAACGTAGACTTTTTGATACCTTCGATTTGATATAAAATTTGAAATATTTGGATAAAAATTGAGTGAGCTATGGTGTTTTTTGTGGGACTGTTCAAACTGCGTTTTTCCGAAAATGATGTTATTAATGCATTCTTGAAGTTTTTGAGTTTCAGGCTTCGTTGGGCATCGCCAGGCCGATACTACTGCGTTGAGTCACTCTGTGAGATATGTTTAGGCACCATTTGATGTCTCGTTTTGAGTCGAGGTTGGCTTGGGAAGTAAATGAAGTCGAAGGAAGAATTGGTGTCGAAAATTCGGGTTATGTCATTTTGTGTCGCTTGTTGAGTTTGGGGAAAATTTTGATGGCTTGTATTGGGTTGGAGTCAATACCTTAGTGTCCTAGGATGGGCCTCGAAGTGTCGATTCTTAGTCCATTCGGTTTAGTTAGGAGAAATATGCGTTGTGTAAGAATTTTCCCGCAGGTTCGTCTATTCGAGGCCACACGGACCTCTACACGGACCCTGGCACGGGGTCCGTGCCTTTGTTTTCTTCGAAGTGTCGATTTGCAGAGTCTACACGGACCCTTACACAGACCCAGGCACGGGGTCCGTGCCTTCTCTTTTCTCCACACACATTTTACAGTACCTACACGAACCCGTAGCCGGACCTGGGCACGGGGTCCGGACAGGTCCGGCTACCTCCTGTTTGGGAGTAAGTTAGGCTTTCCTTTGAGGTTTGTTTTGGAATTCTATGTCTTGGTTTAGTACGATGATTAAACGAGGTCAAGTCCCGAGCGAACTAGAATGTCATAAGCTATTTATTTACTTCGATGGTGAGCTCGAGTACCTACGTCTGAGTTATGCAAGTAAGTATTTAAACTCATGTTAGTATGTTGCAGCAGTGGCCTTAGGCAAGATCCAACGAATCCCTCAACGTCAAGTAAGAATGTTTGACGTGCAAAATTAAATACTTTTAAGTTTTTGAGGTATGCTAAATGTCTTATGACCAAATTATGAACGGGTTTGGAAGCCGGAGAACGTGTCCGAGGACCTCTCCAACTATGAACGGATTTGGAAGTCGGTGAACGTGGCCGAGGACCTCTCCACCTCGTTAAAGCATGAACGGGTTTAGAGCAGGATTGGAATGCGTTAAAGCATGAACGGGGACCAATCCACCCGTTAAAGCATGAACGAGGATCTCATGTATGTGGCAGTGGATTTTTCCCTGTCAGCCCAATACTGTGGTTTAGTATGATCAGGCAATTTTATGTATGGGTCACTTGCTTTGAAACATGCCTCTACGCAAAATTATGTTAAGTATGCTCATGTACGTAAGATGCAAGTGTGTTTACTAAAGTTTTTATGACCATGGCACGTCTATGTTATGATTTCACGTTAAAGTTCTCAGTATGTTTATGTTATCAAGTCCAAGTTCATGTTCCTATATTGTACGTTCTATTTTGAAGATGCATGTGGTTTTATTGCATAGTACTCGTTATTGCCAGTTTATACGTGTTGAGTCTTTAGACTTACTAGACTTGATCGATGCAGGTGAGGATGACTTTGAGGAGACGAGGGGCGGGGACCAAGGAGCAGGCTTGGACTGGGCAAGAGGCTAGACCCGAGGACCGCCCATGTCTTTTAAGAATTTATGAAAGTCTCAGATACTCTGATTTGATGTTTTGGTTTACAATGTTGAAACAAGCATTTTCGTTAGCAAAATTTCTATGGTGATCTTTTATTGCAAATATTTTTAGATGGTTGTTTTATGGCAAAAGTTTTTTTTAGACGAACAAGATATCTTAATGCAAATTTGAAAGTTTATTTATATTTAAGAAAATTTTTAATTTTTTCTCAAATTTTAAAGTAGTTAAAAGTACGGTTTAAAGTAGTTAAAACTACGGTTCGTTACATGATCCAGTTGAGCTAGTTGATCACTTTACATATATAAGTTTGGAGGATGATAATGAAGAAGAAAAAAATATCAATCGAAATATCCTTCAAACACCTGAACCAGAAGTACTGGATCAATCAGTGGAACAAAAAGTTGTCACTGATGGTCAGTTGATAGAGCAAAATGATAATATTCAATCACCAACTGATGAAGCAGCAACTGGAACTGAAGAGAACATTTAGTTGCCAACTGAAACAGTTGCTGAGATGGATGCAACAAGTGCTGAATACAGATGGAAGAAATCACATCCACCAGAATTGGTGATAGGTAATCCATCTGATTCGATAAGAACTCGTAATCAAATGTTTAATTTATTTACTCATTCAGATTTTGCTTCCCAATTGGAACTAAAGAAAACTGATGAAGCTCTTACTGGTCCAAACTGGATAAATGCTATGCAAGAAGAGCTAAATCAGTTTACCCATAACAATGTCTGGAACTTAGTTCCAAGATCAGTTTCTAAAACTATTATAGGTACAAAGTGGGTTTACAGAAACAAACTGAAATTATGATTCCAACACATACCCTATGCACCCTTCCTAGGACCATGACTGAGCCCTTAACAAGCTGCTGGACCAGACCTAGTAACCCAAGCATGCACAGCCCATCAAGTCGTGCTCCCTAAGCCTTGCGCGACCCCAAGCTCCCACCTACAGCCCTAGGCCTTGCATCAGTCTTCCCTTAGCCTATCTAATACCATGAATAGACCCTTTTAAGACTCCTGGATGTGACCCAAACACAGCCCACGGCCTGCTCCTTCCCAGCCATCAAAATCGAAACCATAGCTTGTTATAACCAAAATTTTCATTCAGCTTATTTCCTTACTTGTCCAGCCCTTAGCCATGCCTCTATGGACCCTTGAACATACTGAAAAATGTCCATTCTAGTAACCCTACCATGGCAGCCCCTTTGTGCATCAAAGACATGAATTTAAAAGCATGGAAACTCATGTTTTAACATGTATATGCCATAAAAACGAAAATAAAAAGAAGAGTATCATGTTTTTCATGCAATCATGTATAAATACACTTAATATGGTATGAACAATGAGTGAAGGAAGATTAAGGCGTGCTTTTGCATGTTTCACGCACGGAAAAATCCTTGACGAGTGGGACGTTGGCAGAGAGATGGAGAGGAAGCTTGCAGCTTTTTTCCTTCAACCTCATGTGAATTGCCTTTGAAAAAGTGTGTGTGTGCACTCAGCTTCCCTAAGAGTCCTAGGTGTGTGTGGCGTGAGTTTTTGTGTTTAGGTTTAGGAAATTCCAAATCTTTGGTATATAATAATATGGTACAATTTTAGGCCCAATAACGTAGGTAAAATATATCCATTAAGCCCATTAGATAGTAGTTAAATTATCTTGTTTAGGAAAGTTTTCGAAAATATTAACCGAGCCTCCAAAAGTCCTTGTTTTCGTCAAAAATCAATTACCGGTTTAAAATACGACTCGACGCGGAAAAACATCTCAGAAGCATCATTTTAGAAAATATCACATAAAATATACCATATATTAAATAATAAAAAATAATCATTTAATAAAAATATTTTTCCTTTAAGGTCTTCGATCTTCGTTCTCCGATCGCGTCTCGAATAACCCTTAAAAACACAGTTTTTTATATTCTAGTAGAAAATCATATTTTAAAAGTGAAAACATGTCTACCACATTCAATTAGTGCAATTAAAATAGTTTAATTAAGCATTTTCTATTATTCTAAGATTTGCATGCAATTAGATTACGTTATCGCATTTTGAATCTTACAGCTATTTATAGAACGAAATGCATGGCAGAACTTCATATTTATGGACAGGTGAATGCTTAATTTTTGGCACATTTCTTGATTAAAATTAAAATTAATCTAAATGTGTCACTAATTCATGAATTTGGGTAGACTTAATTATATTAAATAATTTTCTGGAGTTAGATATATGTTTTACAACTTTAGTTTAATGAATCTTACCATTTCGATAATTTCCTAGAATTTTACTGAGCAATTTCAGTAAAAAGTGCAGAACTTATTTAATTCTTAATGGAATTTAACAATTCAAGTCTCATTTCAAAGATAAAACATAGATTTACAATTTTTATTTTAACCAAAGGTCCTGAATCCAAACACACAAAGGCCATGTGCTCGAAATACAGTACCCATTTTACACAGCTCAAACACAGTTCGATTTTGACAGAAAAATCATATCAAATCTGTTTCTAATTGGAATTCTATTTTCTCAATGGCTACAGAAAGCTAAAAATAGATCGAGTTCTATTTAGACCACAAGTCAAGATTCTTAGTGCACAATACACGTAAACCCGAAAATCAGAAGCTAAGCTGCAAACTCATAACATAACCCAATAAGAATTCCATGAACATAAATTGAACATCTAGGCTTAGAGATTACTTTCAATAGCTTCCTATGAACTGAAATGAAGCTAGAAACGAACTCTACACACTCTTAAGGAACCAAGAAAAATGGCAAGCAAGAAGCTAGAAAATGAAGCAACAGCTCGACAAAACAGGGCAGCAGCAGGAACAAGCTTTTCTACAATGATTATGGGCAAGGAGAGCTGAGGGACTACTGAACTAGCTTCAAGGAAGATGGTGCGGTGGTTTCCAGAGGCGAGGAGCTGGGCAGTGTTGGACGCGAAGTGAGGAAGCAAAGCGCAGGGGAAGAGAGGTGTGAGGTGAGGTTGGGGTGAAGGGTTTCATATTTGAAAAATAAATAAAAACAAAAACCCTGCCCCGGCTTCAAGATGAAGGAAAATAGCACATACCAACATGAATTAAAAAACAACATTTAGTCAGATTTTCTTTTCAATTTTGTAAGAGGCACATAATCAAATGAGTAACCAAAAAAAAATTGAAACTTTAACCGCTCAGAATTCTAGTAAAATTTTCACCTCGCATTGTTGAACAAATAACGGCTGAAAAATTACCAAAACAGAAAGCTAGACACCAAACATTAAGTCCATAACTTTTGACACCATTGATTTGGCAGGAGTTGCCATGGTCCCAGCAGAATGCCGAGCACTGGGATTGTCGCTATTCTGGGGATAGTATGGATAAGGGGAGACCTTGAGGCCATTTGATTCTGAAATCGTATTTGAAGGTGTATGGGTAAATGTCATGAACCCTTGATTGTTGAGCCTCTCGTTCAGTACATGACGTTGCATCGGATCAACAGGCTTCACTCCAATGATAAGAACTCCATTTATTTCCGAGCCGCTTTTTCTGAGTGCCTTCTGAGCATCGGAATGATTCTACATAAAAATTTGCAAGTTGTAACATTCATTGGCATGTTCAATTGTCAGTTGACCTGAATATACGCCACTTTTTCAAGTACGAATATAAGCAGTTTCGCGAATCTCGACATGTTAAATGAAAAGGCAAAAAATTAATGACAACTTACCAAAGATACACCCGTCTTACTCATTGTAACAAATATTATTTACACTCATCCATAGCATAGTATCTCGGAAATAAGGAAAGCTCACCACTGCTTAAATGCACTAGAACACCATACACAAATACATTACTCGAGTCAAGTGTACTGGTCTTTTAAAATAAATCAGGATCTACATTTTAGTGGTTAACTACGATGCGTTGCACAATGTCAAAATGTAGAACACAACTCAGATACTTCAACCTCAAAACAATAGAAGTAAGTAACCCTTGTTTTTTTTAGAATAACTAGATATTTCTCATGACAGGTTTCAAGGTTGTGAATCAAATAAAAGCCATCTCATAAAATTAAGAATAGAACTCAAAATTAAATGACAGCTCAAAGTTGTGTCAAGTGGAATACTACTACAAGAGCAAATCCACCTAAACCATGTCAATAAGAGGATTTATTTTGATATGTGCACAACCAAGCTAAGTACCTTCGTTCACAGCGAACTAGGGAAGGGAAAGGGTAGAAGAAAGATAATTCATTCAAATAGAAAAGTGAATCAGACTGACACCACCAAAGAGCTAATGATCCGAAACTAATAACAGAAAGTGTCTGCAGCAACGTCTCTGCAAACAGTTCAACACAATCACCTCTCTTCCCCACTAGTTACCTAAGATGTGAAACTTGACATCGCCAATGAAATTAAAAACGTGATGGACAAAACACAACCTGCTCCTCTAACACCACAAAATGACTAATTTCGCTTCTAAAAACAGTCTCGAGGAAAATGTATAGAGTATGATACAGATGGAAAACAACATGTTGTGTTAGTAATAGTAGGACAATAACCTGATATAAAATGTGCATCCAGTTAGCTTCTCTTGGCCCAGGAATGTGCTTCAGAATCACCCCACACTTTTCAAACTCCCGAAGAACAAGATTGGTATCAGCAGGAGAAAATCTGGAAAACAACTTTTAGAACATGATCACAACTTTAAACACCAAAAAGCAATGACAGAAAAATGATATTTTGAAATCTTGAATTGTTTAAACAGCGAGCTAAGTCTTCTTGTATAAAATGGGGTGGACAGATTCATGTCATGCTAATTTATGACGATTAATGCTCTTTAAAAATTTGACAAGATCAACACCGTACACATATATTATTTAAAAATTGAAATTTAATTAACATAAATTCATAACAGGTTGAAGTTAACAGATTAACAATATCACATTAAAGCATAATTTGATCAATAAAGTTGGGCTTGATCCCGGGAAAGACCGACAAGGAACATTGAACACAAAAATTTTCAACAAAATTTAACAGAGCGTCTCAAACCACAAATACTAGCATATTATATTCATAGAGAAAGCCTATAATAGAGTGCTTAGAAAATTAATCTGGTATGTACTTAGAAGGAAACACGCGTCTCAATGCTACATCGAGATCATTAAAGATATGTATGAAGATGACGTAACTGGCCTTAAGTCTGTTGGAGAGATGTCATGTGAATTTCCTGTGGCAGTAGGAGTTCATCAAGGAACGGCTTTAAGCTCTTATTTTTTTGCTTTGGTTATGGGTGAGCTGATGGGAAATATTCAGGATGAAGTACTTTGGTGTGTGTTGTTTGCAGATGATATTGTTCTGATAGACGGAACTAAAGAAAGTGTAAATAAAAAATCAGATAGATAGCGCGAAGCTCTTGAGAGTAAAGGTTTTAAAATTAGTCGCTCAAAACGGAATATTTAGCTTGTAACTTTGGTCTTAAATCTAGACGGATGGGAAGCTCAATCGAGATTGAAGGTCGAGAAATCCTAGAGTGTGAAATTTTCGCTATCAAGAATCTATTATCCAAAAGATCGAGGACATTAGAGAAGATATAGACCATAGGATTAAAATTGGGTAGGTGGATGAAATGGAGGATGACATCAGGAGTATTATGTGATAGAAGGATGCCTACGAGATTGGAAGGAAAATAATATAAAAGTATTGTTCAACCAACTATGCTTTATGGCTTGAAGTTTTGGGCCACTACAGGCTACATATGCATAAGATGGCGGTAGCAGAAATGCGTATGTCAAGATAGATGTGTGACAAAAAACGCAAAGATAGAATTAAGAATGAAAAGATTATGAGTTACTTAAGTGTAATCACCATAAATGATAAGATTAGAAAGTGACGTCTAACATAGTTTGGTCATGTGAAGAGCCCCAATCCGACATATCTTAGATTGGCAGGTTAATGGAAAGGGTAGGCCATTGAAAACTTGGATAAAGATGGTTAAAGACTAAGGAGGATATCTTAGATCTTAGTTTAAGATATGGCATGTTGGAAAATCGCTTAGTTTGGAGAAATAATATTCATGTAGCCAACCCCGCAACTAGGAGGAATGATGATGATGATGTTGACTAATTGATGTACAATTCATTGAAGATGTTAAAGCATTGTGATCATAAGTTGGCATCATTAGTAAATATTATCATATTCATTTGCATGAATCATGATAACTAAAAAAGTATGATAACCTCCTTAGTAACTGATGCATATAATGTAAATGCCACTGAAACACAGAAAAAAGAAAGGATCAAATCATACCCATAGACAGTAACCCAAACTTCCTCGTCCAAATTCCCTACAGATACCAAACTGTTATTGAGCTCCGGTCTTGCAACCTCCCTAGGCGGTGGCAGCACTAACAAGGCACCAGGTTGAATCACACCTTCAACCGGAGAACCCTTCCCTTTTTCCTCGTGCTCTGCAATACCACCACTCTTTGGAGGTGACCACCAGCTAGAATTCATCACAGGACTCTGCTGCAGTGACTGCTTGCTGGTTCCAGCATATGAAGTGCTTACATCAGACTTGTTCTTCGGAGTTGAAAATTCCCTGCCCATATGTGGGGATGTTCTAGGATCTGATTTTAATTCTGGAGACACTGCATATTCCAGAATCCCTGATTCAGGAGAAAAGTCAGACCTATCCTCGAGAGTAAAAACTGGTGGTGGAGGAAGATCAGAGTTGGCAAAATTTTCACGCCATAGAGCAGAAACTGCAGCTGCCTGGCCAGGAGTAGTGAATTTTCCCCCAGATCGTCTAGAAGACGCAGGGGATGCTAAATCTTGAAAAAACAAAGATTTTCGCCCAGATATGGAGGTGCTGTGGGCACTTGTGCTCATCTCTCTTTATGGACCCCTAGATATGCACAAAAATTAAAAAAAAAAAAAAAAAAAAAAAAAAAAANAGCCCAAAAATAAAATCACCATATACAAATATATATGATGTTCCATACCAGAATGTAAACCATGCATACTATCATCTTATATTTTTCATAACAAATTTAGGACACTTACGAATTCTTATCCAAAATAGTTGATTCATGTTGTTTAACATAGAACACCAAGCGCCACAGATTCACTACAATAAATTATTTCAGACACACGTGAGAATTCATAATAGTTACCTGTAACCTTACTTTACTCAAACAAAAGAGCAAGGAAAAAATGACAAACTCGCATTCACACACTCTTCTAAAGCAAGACTATACAGAAACAGCTGCACAATCAGCTGAGTTGCTAACTCACTCAGTAATCCGAAATGACAAGAAAAGATTAAACGAAATTAAATTACCATGGATATATAACATAAAATGTCAGTGTAACACACACACACACACACACATATATATACAAAAATTAAAAATAATTACGCCAAAAAAAGCTCAAATTGCTGAATTCCATAACCGACTCTAAAACAACATTAACGAAAAATTAATTCAAATACTTCATTAACGAAAAATTAATTCAAATACTTCATACGCAACAGTACTTAAATAAAGAGGTAGAGTACCTGCTCGTACACTAAGTCATT
This sequence comes from Primulina huaijiensis, assembly GCF_012295235.1. Classification (NCBI taxonomy): domain Eukaryota; kingdom Viridiplantae; phylum Streptophyta; class Magnoliopsida; order Lamiales; family Gesneriaceae; genus Primulina; species Primulina huaijiensis. The sequence goes on along the minus strand of NC_133320.1, from coordinate 14,532,188 downwards.
TCCCAATACCAGAAAGCAGAGTGGGAGGGAAATTTTAGAAGAACCCTAATTTCTATTTTTAACTTCGTAACAAAGTTAACGCGTGAGGTATGTCTGATATTTTTCAAAATTCATCGAAATGACTAAATTAACCTTCAAGAAATGGATCATTTTGGCTCAATTACAATTGGGCTTCTCCTTGACATCAGTTTGGGCTCCACACCATTTTTTTTATCATGAGTTCCACACGCACGCATACTAATTTCACTATAATCTTATATATTTATTTTTATCTAATATAATTATTTATATTTAGATTTTACAAAAATATATTTTTTTAAAAAAAAATATTCAATATCTTCAGAAAATATATCATCTCGAGTATGTATTTCCTTGTTATTATATTTTTAAAATTCTTATTGATTCTTTTCTCTGAAATTCTTATCGATTTTAACTTTTTTTTTATTTGATATAAATGAAAAGTGAGTAAATGAAAGTTATATCTATAATTTAAGAATTATGAATTTGTAATTATATTATATAATAAGCCAACAAATCGAGTTACTTAATGAATTTTTTTACACACAAATTTTTGGGACGTGTCAATTTTATGAGACAGATCTCTAATCAGATCCAACTCATAAAAAATATTAATGTATAAAGTATTAATTTTTTATGCTAAATATTGATCGGATAGATTCATCTCATCATAAATATAATGTCCTAATACTATTTCACAATAGACATATTCATAGAGTAAATATATATATTAAATTTTCATTGGACTTTGTAATTGAAGTTAATGTGTGAAATCCAAAATCGAAAACTTCCAAATTATTTTTTTTCCCAGAAAAAATCTATAAAACACAGATTAAATCATACTTTTCCTGTAAATAAAATACTTATTAGCTGAAAATGAAATACTTAAGAATAAACTCATTCTTCCAACATAATAATCCAGCGATCACATTGCGTCCATACAAAAAATTAAAATCAAGATTTTAAAACCGAAAAAGATATTTGTAGAAAAAAATGGTTGTTTAAAAATTTAGTTTAGACAAAATAATATAAATACACAATTTATTTATTTATCTTATATAAGTAAACACAAATTAGGGGTTGGGTAGTACATGTACCCGATCCGACCAGAACCCGATAGACCCTCTACCCAATTGTAATAAATTTAAGGAATCGTGCGATAAAAAGCATAAGTTATGTAATTAGAAATATAATTTTTTTTTCTTTCTTTTATTGTAATTTGTATGTCCACTCATATATATAACATATAAATTGAACTTGATCTGCCCGGACTCTACCAAATGTAGCTTTTAAATAATTAAATTATTTAATTAACAAATCGTGTCGAAGATACGAGCGCAAATATTCAAGCAAGTGAGATTAACAACTCACAATATTACCTCAATTGAAGCTGTCACCATGAAAATACACCTAATTGTATACTTTGACCAACAACCTAATTCCATTTTACTCTTTTAATTTAATTTGTGAACCCCACGGGCCACGTGATCGGAGTGTGCCCGAATAATTTGGTAAATTTATATATATATGAAAAGTTTCATTTTATATAGAAAAAAAAAATTGTAAAAAAAAACCCCTTGTAATATTTGTTAAAAAAAAATTAATTGGCACCATAATAACATAGTTGAAAAGTAATTGATTTTTTTTTAATGAAAATTGAACCCGCATAGTAATGACTAATAAGTCTCCCAAGAGAGGAAGAAAATACATAGATTCGATAATATTGATTGAATTCTACATATTATAGTGTATTGTAACAAGGAAATCTCTTATGCTCTATTTCCAGAAGCGCTCTTTCTTTACATATCATTTTCATACGTCTACAATAAAATTATTTAAATTTCTTCTCACATGTGTGTCTTATACATGCGTTTTTAATTAACTGTATTACTATATATATATATGTGCGTCTTCTTGTTAAAATAAGATAAAAGTGTAATTCTGGTCATTTTGCGAGTTTGATTTTTTATAATGTCAAAAATTTTAGCGTCAGCTTTAATTTATTTTTNTTAAATCGCATTACATGTATATATATATATATATATGTGCATCTTCGCGTTAAAATAAGATAAAAGTGTAATTCTTGTCATTTTGCGAGTTTGATTTTTTTATAATGTCAAAAATTTTAGCGTCAGCTTTAATTTATTTTTTGCACATATAGATATTTTTATTATGTTGTGTAGATATATATGATGTTACATGACTAATATAATATTTAAATTTTACAAAAAAAAAAACAAATATAGATGACTAAATGTCTGAAGTAATAAAAGATGAAATGGGAGAGCAGCAATAATAACCACCCTTGATCAAATAACATGGAAAGATACCAAGACACAGACAACAATGCCATGTCTTCTTAGGTACTTAGATATAAATTATCCAAAGCATCTTGCACATCACATAACCAACCGCATGTGCTACTTCACCCACGCTCACTTCACATGCATATAATTTCCTCCAACTAATAATATTCCAAATATAAAATAAAATAACGATGACACGATTTTATTTATTATATGTAGAATACGATGACACGATTTTATTTATTGTATGGAAAAATGAATGCTTTATTATTTTTTACAATTTGGAATTTATATGTGCACATATATTGTACCGGAAAGTACATTTTTATAGTTTTAAGGGCTAATATTCTCATTTGTTTATGAAATAGTCTCATTTCAGAAACCATATATATATCCACACACAAAAAAATGTGAAATTTTTTCACGGAAAAACTTTGAAGGACATATCTTCGACTCAAACTATAAAAAAATATTATTTTTTATGTCTAAATTATTATTTTCGCTCGAAAAGTATCATTTTTTTAGTTATGTTATGAATAAATATTGTATAATATATGTTGTTTTAAATGAAAATTATTAATTTTTATGTGAAAAGTATATTCTATCATATATGATGATTGAGTGAAAAATATTATTTTTCACTATAGATATAGTTCAAGTCGACCAATCCCTGTCCCACATATAAAGATCCGTGAGACTATATCATATAAGATCTACTCATATATACACACACACGTAACTTCTAATGTAATAAAGTTTACTCCGTTGAGAAAATACATATTCATTGTTCGACCTTCATGTATGATAACTAGCAAATCAACTTCTTCAACACAGAGGAGTGATTAGTTTCTTTGGATCTAAACTTAGGGTTCGATCGATTCTACCAAAAAAAGTCGCCCCATTTATGAAGTAAATTGTGGAGTACGTAGACTCGTTTTCAATAATAATAATGATAATCGTATTCGTATTCGTACGTTCACATAAATTAGCACTTGTGCTTAATAGAATACACTAATTATATCCATTTGACTTTAAAAATATAATTTATTGATAATTTTTTATGACCTTTTAATAAAAATATCAAAAATGTGATTGAGTATAATACAAATTTAAAGTTAAAAAAGTGATTGAGTATAATACAAATTTATATATATATATATATATAAAAAATTAAAACTAAAATTCAAGAACTTAAAAAATAAAAATCGAAAAGAACACACACACACACACACATATATAATGATAAAAAAAATATAATTTTTCCTTTAATTGATATTTTAGTTATGTGAGGAAAAAGAAATGGAGTGTTCCCAAGTTGCCTAGGATATTAATGGTGGGCCCCGAGGAAGGGCAAAATGTCTAGGATTGTGTAGACAGTTGTCTGGCGACAAATCAGACCAATCTTAATTTACGCATAATTAAGATCTAAGCATTTTCATTTAGCGAGCTAATAATGAAATTTTGTTTTGACAATTTTTTTCCGAAAATTCCCCACGTTGATTATAAAGGCATTTCCATGCGAGCATGCTTCGTACACCACACGATGTTCTTTATTTATTTATATCTACGAACACCACCACGTTAATTAAATATGATTAAGTAAATTAATCACTGAAATCCATGCTTTTGTTAATTTTTTACTTCTTCTTATCTATATAACGAGTCAACGAATATTTAGAGATAAAAATAGTTTTTGACTCTCACTTCAAATTTTATCCTCCTTTTTTAAAAAATAGTTCAATCTAGAAGCTTATACAATGTCAATTTTATCTAGGAATGAACAATTTAATTTATTCATTTATGTAATGTAATCTCTTAACTTGGAGCACGAAAATGATTTTTGTCCAAATTTTTGGTTGAGAGAGAGGCCCTCCATGTGCAAATTCCCAAACTTTGAAGAAATAGACACAATCTTCCTGCAATCCCATGGCCCATTGGTCCTTGATAAAAGCTCTGCACCCATTCCCATGGTTGTAAGCAACAACTTTCCAGCTTCATATTTTCTTCATCCTCATTTTCTTTTCTCCACCCTCCTAAAATATTTTTCAATTTTACTTTGTCAACTAGCCAAAACACACACACACAAAAGAGAAGGAACCCCATACTTTTTCCAACTAAGATCTATTTAAATTTGAACTTTTAATTAAAATAATTATTCGAATTAGAGACAACCTTTAGTTCTTGGGTTATGGAGTATGTTTTTTGATTTATCATAATCGATAATGTTATATTTCAACTTTCTTTTATCATGATATACATAAAAAATTAAATAAAAAAAAAACTAATGAATTGATTGCAAAAGCTAGGAATAAAATGCATTATAACTTCTACAATTGAATTGACCATCTTCTCCCTCCACTTCTACTTCAAAATTCAAATATCTAATGGTAAATTAGGGGAACAAAATTTTGGGTTATGAATTAGGATAGTTTTTTTTTTCCTTGGCAAAATTAGGGAGACTTGACTAATACGTGCTTGCACACACTATATCATGTGCCTGTAATCACGACCGTTGATACTGTCACGATGGTGAATGAAGAACTCATCGCAGCCGTTGAAAATGGAGACTTGACTAAGCAAATTCTGGTTCTGTTGCTGCTGCTGTCTTTGGAGATCCTTTTGCCTTCGGAGCTCCATCACCTTCCGATGTGAATTCGAATGCCTCGTCGTGATAAAAGTCGGACTCGAGGCGGGTCGGTACTCGGGTACGAGTCGACCCGATTTGAAGCGGACCCCACAGGCGTTGCACAGGGTTTTCGGGCCCATCGGGCCAGTTCTCCATTGTGGGGTCTTATCCGAAGCACAGTGAAGGCATCTCCGGCCCTGAGTTTCTTCGGGCTGTTTTTTGATTGACGGTGTCGTTTTGAGGTTTGGGGAAGGGGAAACGAGGAGGAGGCGAGAAGACCAATCGCAGGGTGCGGCGCGTGAGCGTTTGCTTCTGGCTTTGCCTGGGACTGAGACATCGGTGGAGAAAACTGGTGGCGAGTGGGTGGTGGTGACGGAAGAAGAAGTGTCGGTAGCGGCGCTATTTGCGGCGGGTGCTGTTGTGTTTGTGGGGATGAAATGTAGGTCCTCGGTCGAGAAGGATTCTTCCACGAAATTCGACAGCCATTCTAGCTCAGCTAAATCATCATACTGTAGAGCGGAAAAAATTAAAAAAAATTAGTTAAACATGAATTTGTAATTGTGTGAAAAGAAATTCATCATTACTGTAATCGCGGCTATATCTTTTTGAAATTTCACACTTGGTATCAGGAAAAATCAATGTCGGAATGCACAAAAAACTGTCAAAAACGCACGCGTGATACACACAGAACACATTCTCCATGCAGAAAATCGTAAAATACAGGAAAATATTAACGGAAAATTCTCGCAGAAATAAAATAACAATTACCGGAACACAGAGTTCGTTGCTGAAAAAATGCGATTCGTTGAAGCTACGGCAGCTGACATTACCGTTAAACTGGCCTTCGCCGGCCGAAACCGATGAATTACAGCTGTCAACCGCCGTGACGGTGGATGAGTAGCCGGAATTCCCGCCCAAGTTGTCGAGAAACGAGTCGGTCATAGTTTCATCCTCCTTGGAAAAATCCAGCAAATCATCCACCATGAAATGAGCACCATTATTGTTCAAATTTCCATTTTCTAAAGAAGAAAATTGTGCATAATTTCCAACGAAATACTCCATGAATGTATGAATTCAACCTCCCGGTTTTTGTTGAACAAATTTTAGGAAATTAAAATGGACAAAAAACAGAGTAACGGTAGAGAGAAAAAGGGAAAGGGCTTCTTTTGTAGAAGAAGACCGTATGCGTGTTTGATGAAAGTGAGGGTGAGAAGGATGGGCTTTTGATGAGTGAGAGTAGGGGCAAAAGAGGAATTAAACAAATATTTACTTACATATTAAATGAATAATTTGTGCTTAAAAATAAATAAAAACTTTTTTATTTTTTATTAATTAAAATGAATGCATGAATTCATTTAACCTTAGCCGTTTACATTGATTCAAACATCACACTTTCAAATCAATTTGATTTTTAAACTTAATCATACATAAAAGTAATCGCTGAATAACTAATATGTGTAAAAAATAATAATTAAAAAAATATTAATATTTTCGTTTATTAAATAAACGAGAGACAATCCCACTTGGGTCGACGCCAACTCATCGGGTAAAGTAAGTTGATTGTCTTTCTTTTGGTCTAAAAAAAAAAGTTAGACGATTAATTTTACTTTAATACCCTTTGGTTTTCTTTTCCTTGTTTTTCTCATTCTATCCCATTTGTTTTTTTTTTTTTTTTTTTCCTTTTTTTTTTTTTTTTTTTTACTCCTACTTTTTTTGCGAGAGACTAGCAAGCAAGGAATAAAATTTGGGAATTATCTATGTTAGTTTATTTTATTTCTTTTTTTAGTAAAGGATATTTTAATTCCACTTATACCAAGAATTAAAAAAGAAAATTTATATTATATTCTACATTTTATCATAGCTAAATGTGATAATAATGAAAAAAACATTATTACACTTTACTCATGTTTTCTTTATGTAAAATAAAATAAATATTTTTATTTTGTTATATTTCTCATATGTCATGCATGTATAAGCAAGTAAATATTATTAAATTTTGAAAATTTTCAAGTGGTCGAAATATTATATTCCCATTACATGTTAATTATGCAACAAAATCAATGGAAATTGATAAAGTAAATATTTATTTACTAAAAAAAAAATTCAACCCTTTACCCTTGAGAATCGATCTCTCATATTTTGTCGACGAGACTACACCACTAATGTCCAAGTTTACAGCTTGATTCTCTCTTTAATTATTTATCCTCATGAAAATAAGTGCGCTTTGGCCATTCTGATTTTCTTTAGGTTGCATTTGAATCAATATATTTAAAATATATGGATTTTGATTATATTTTATTGTCAACAATGAAATCATCGATGAAATCATAAATAATATCTTACTTATTGAAACAATTATAACACAAAGTTGACTGAATTTCAAATACATCCATTATTGAGCAAACTTGAAACCCATCATAACTAATATGAAACATTATATAAATATGAAAGATGTGGATTTGAATTTTATAGTCTTCTTTCTCTAAACTACAAAAATACTTGCAGTATATTTGGAATCTATGGATTTGAAATCCATAAATCTAAACACAACTTTAATTAATTTTGGTTCTCCAGTAGGTTTTGAGATAAATCTATAATCAGTAAATTTAAATAAATTTTTACGATATAGTAAGTGTTACACATGTTATTATATTCCTTGACCCACGTTTAAGCACGATGGGTACAGCTTGGACTTAATCTAATGATGATCACTATCGTTCCACTTGTATACTCATTAAGATTAGAGGACTTAATTTTTACCATTTCTTATGTATCATTTGTAACATTTTGTATCCTTTTTATGTATTCTTGCATCATTTTGTTCTATGAACAACATATTAAAAGTTACGTTTCAATTATCGTGTCACGTATACATTTGAACAGAACAACAAGATTAACTGTTGCTCTAGATAAATCGATGATAATAATATTTCGAGAATTTGTTGAATGGAGTGATTTTCTTTGACGCTCCATTTATCTTTGTTGATGTGGAGCATCACGTGTCAACTTATTCATTAAAATGTTGGTTCCCATAATGGTAATGCCCATCTTAATTGCAATGAAAACAACATGAAAATAAAAGGTGGCTTTTGGCTTAGTTTTGAACAGTTGCAAGGTCTATTATTTTGGACAATTTACATCACATGTTCCATTTAATATCATGTGCATTTACTATTACAAATCCCAAAGACATGACATATGCCCCCAAAGTAAATATTAATCATCGGTTTTTCTTATAGGAAAATTGGACTTCAGTCATCAGTCGTCGATTTTTTTGTGTTCAGTCACTGGGTACTTTTTTAGTACAACATTTCCACATGAAGTGTACCACATTTTCACATGAAGTGTACCACATTTTGTATGACATAGTACCACAATTTTGTGGGTAGGGAGTGAACCCAAAGAAATATTTTAATTGATGATTTTTCACCAACTTTCTCTTTTCTTATTAACGTGGTTTTCATATCATTACATTAGTTTCAAATTTACTTAATATGCATCAAAGAATAACGACTGAAAGTTCCCACGACATAAAAAATATCAATCTTACAATTTTTTTTATTACATCGGGAGGACTCAATCCTACCTAGGGAGAGGAGAAGGGTTGAGACCACCTGAGCCTCAATATTTAAGTTTTATGAATTCATTTAATTTATGAAAAACTTAATTAGCTTTTGAATATTCTTCAATTTTTTTACAAACTACCCTCATCATTAGATACACAAGGCTCTCGATGAATAGTAATATATGCCATTTTTGGTGCGGCATTGCATACCGCGTGTCATCATCTTTGTTCTTTTTAATTTGTTTGATTATTTTAATTAAATTTATATGTTTTTAAAATATTTCATTATAATCACATATAATGGTATAAACGAATCGAATAGGTTTGCGAGTTTTTCGAGTCGGCTCGAAAAAATATTTGATTCATATTCGAGCTTATCGAATTCGACCCGAACTCAAACATGTTCGAATTTTTTTCGAACCGAACGCGAGCGCAAATTTTTTTGTTCGGTAGTTCGCAAGCCACTTGCGAGCTTTAATATTTTATTAATATAATTTAATTATATATTAAATAAATACATTTTGAATTTTTCGAATACTTATTTTCGAGCAATAATTCAAAAAGTTTGCGAACATGTTCTCGAATCTTTCGATCCGAACTCGAACTCAAGTTTTAATTTGAAACGAATTCGAACCAAAAATTTTAAAATTTTAGAACTTCGAAGCGAGCTCGAGCAACCATTATCTTTATTTTAGGCAACTAACTTGACTAAGAACTAGTTTCGAATATACAATACATGTTAATGAATTTCATTATAGACATGACTCGTAGACCTCATTGTATTATTGTATGTTTAAGGATTTTATATATACAACTTGCATTTATATATAAATAAAATAAATGTCATAATTGGATATAATCGTAAAATGTTTAAAATAGTTTTGACACAATAGTCAATAAAACTCATACCATAATTTGGGTCGTTGAGTACTAATTTAACAGGGAGTATTAAAAAAAAATCTTTCAGTTTTATGAATTCATTTTCATTTTCTGAAAACTTAATCAGCTTTTGAATATTCTTCAATTTTTTCACAAACTCTCCTGCATGATTAGATACACAAGGCATACGTGCCATTTTTAGTGCGGCATTGTATACGTATACTGCGTGTCATCATCATCTTCATTCTTTTAAAATTGTTTGATTAATTTAATTTATTTAATATGTGTTTAAAATGTTTCACCATAATCACAATGTTGTAAAAATAAGATAACATTGTTTTCACTTAAACATGGCTAATTACGTTGGGATGAATGTATTGATTCAAATAAAATAAACCGGTATCTAGACGGAAATTTAATTTAGCATAACATGTTTAATAATTTATTTATGAATACTATTTAATTTACTATAATACATAATTGATTAGTTAAATACCTAAATTAACTTACAAAAACTGACGTCATTTTGCTGCAAAATCTACAATTAAATAGAGTTCTAGATTGAAGTTTAACGGCTTAGACCATCTCCAACGCTGCACTTTTCTTCCCCCAACGTAGCGCAGCCCCACTCGAGTGCCTCTGGCCACTACAACAATAAATGATTATGACACTTTTTTGTAGACACTTTTAATTAAATGTTGTTACAAATACTTAATAATGACACTTGTAAAAAATTAATAATGTGTAGAATAAAAAAACATATTAGATTAGTTATCCTGACATTTTTAATTGATGTCATATTTTATATGGAGTTTCCCACATCGTAAAAAATAATTAAAAAACTAAAATTTGTCACTATAAATAAATGCGAGAATATTTGGGTTGAATAAATATTGGAAGAGGGAAAATAATTGTTTCCTTCCATATAAAAAATGAGATCAATTAAAAATGTCAGGATAACTAATCTAATATATTTTTTTATTCCCACATTTATTTTATTTATATTTCCTCCTCCAATATTTATCCAACCCAAATATTCCCACATTTGTTATTGTCACTATTAACATACATGACACTTTTAGTTGTTATTATAAATGATTTTAACTGACATATAAATTTGTCATTATTACTATAATAACAAAGCATGTATAAATGTATTTAAAACATGAGTTTTCCTGACATTTAAAATTGTCATTATATGAATAATTAGTAACACTTATGAAGTTGTCATTAACATCTTATAATGACATTAAAAAATGTCAGCAAGTTTAAGACGACATTGGAATAGAGGACATTTGTTGGAGGTGTCACTAAAACTTAAATGTCACTAAATATTGAATATGATGACATTTATGAATGTCACCATAAGCATTTATTCTTGTAGTGGACGCAGAGGAGTGTTTATTTTTCTTTTTTTTTTTTGATTTTTTTTATTTGTATTTATTATAAATATTCGTATTAAAA